>NC_027752.1:8786589-8828814 GCF_000695525.1 Brassica oleracea var. oleracea
TTCTCCAGAATGAAGAGTCATGATTGTCATGTCTTTATGCAACGACTACTTCCCTTTGCATTTGCGGAGCTACTTCCAACAAACGTACATGAAGCACTTGTAGGTAGTATATTCTAACGCATTAATTTTATAATTAATGGTTTAGTTTGCAACAATATATGACTAATAATGTGTTTAATTGTTTTTGGAATATACAAGGCATTGGAGCATTTTTCAGGGATCTGAGCACATGCACTCTTAAAGAAGAAGTTCTGGAACAACTTCACGAGAACATCCCCATCTTATTGTGCAACTTGGAGAAGATATTTCCTCCGACATTTTTTGACGCCATGAAGCATCTAGCTGTCCACCTCCCATATGAGGCATTGCTTCGTGGACCTGTACATTACGGATGGATGTATCAGTATGAGCGTGCCATGAAATATTTGAAGGAAAAAGCAAAAAACCTCGCAAAAGTTGAAGGTTCTATAATTGCTGAAAGTTTGACGGAAGAAACTTTTCACTTCACATCGTACTACTTTGCGTCAAAAGTACGTACCCGAAAAAGAGCTCCAAGAAGATATGATGATGGTGGTGTCGCGCCAACATATGTAATTGCTGGTGTTTCAGACATCTTTAGCCATATTGGGCGAATCGGATGGAAATCGAAAGAGATTTGTTGGTCGAGTGAAGAAGATGCTCATAGTGCACACACCTATATTCTACTCAATTGCGAGGATCCATTGATGCGTTATTTTAAAAGGTAACATATTTTATGAAAACTTCTAAACCCATATAAGTATAAGAAATATAATTTCCAAAGATTAATTAATATAAAATGTGATTTTACAGCCTATATGTTTCTCAAATCAAAGAAACATTCCTAGGAATATCCACAAGTGACGTAGACAGAAGGAAAGATCAACACTTTATTAAGTGGTTGAAGAATCAGGTATTAACTCAAACTCTGATCATCACCATTTGCAGGTTGATCAATCAAACTCTTTCATACATGATCTGTATTTCAACGTTCTCTTTATTTTCGCAGGTTGATTATAACGACGATGCAAATTAACCTACGTGGTTTAACGAAGTCATTCAAGCTCCACTTGCAAAGGTCACCACATCAAAGATGTATTTCACACGAGGCTATACTTTTCACACATATGAGTATGGTAGCCAGCGGACGACCAGTGACTATGGAATATGTGTGAAATGCGAGACAGATTTCTATGGGATCTTGAAGGAGATTATTGAAGTGGAATTCCCAGGGTTATTGAAGCTGAAATGCGTCATCTTCAAATGTGAATGGTTCGACCCCGTCGTCAACAGAGGTGTTCGGTTTAACAAATTTGGTGTAGTTGATGTCAATGGTGGACGAAGGTACAACAAATTCTTTTTTGGCATACATGATCTGTATGATTAATTTCTACATTGTCTTTATTTTTGCAGGTACAACAAATTCGAGCATTTCATCTTAGCTTCACAAGTAGACCAAGTTAGCTTCCTTACATACTCTCGGATGAGAGAATCGGGAATAAATTGGTTAGCCGTGATCAAAGTTACACCTCGTGAACGAATCATCAGTGGAGAAGAATCACCATTGCAAGAAGAACAGATAAATGAAGTCGAGGAACCTGAACAACAAATTGATGACATCCTTCTCATTGATCCGCATAATCATGAGTACGAAGATCTTACCGACGATGCCACAGACGAAACTGTTGAAGACGAGTTTAATGAAAATGATGATGTTTCTAGTGATGATGAGAATGTTGATGTATCCGATTGATGTATTTATTTTTAATATCATTGATTTTGTGTAAGGTAATGGGGGGTTTGAATTAGAAAAAGATATTGAGATTATAAGTTAAGGAATTGTGGTTTTAGAATTTGGGGTTTGGAATGGATTTGAGGTTAAAGGGAGGATGGGGTTGAGGTTTTGAATATATATGAAGTAGAAGATAAGGAAGATGGGGTTTGGGGTTTCGGATTTTAGGGATTTAAACATAATCCTCGTGATTTCCTCATAAATTAACGAGGAACTTACGGCGATTTTTAAAAATAAAGAACGCGGGGCTCGTTAATTCCACGTAAGCCGTATTTTTCGTAAGAAACTCGTAATATGAAAACGTGGGCCTCGCTCATTCCTCGTAAATTAAAAGGCGGGCCTCGATAATTCCAAATAAATTAACGTCCAATTAGGGACTACCGTGGTAATATTTGAAAAAAGAAGAGAAGAAAGATACTGGAATCACAGGTGGGAAGAAACAAGGCGAGTCCTACGTAAGTCTACCCTTGTCTCTGCCCACATGTGTTCCAGTATCTTTCTTCTCCTTCTTTTTTCAAATCTTTATAATTTGAGAAGCAAACTGCTGAGTAATTATCTCTGATTTGAGAAGCAAATTGGTGAGTTTATCTTTGATTTTAGAAGCAAACTGGTGAGTATTTATAAGAAATTTCGAAAGGTTTTACGACCAATTAGCTTCATCTCATTCCTCGTAAATAAAAAAGAGGGCCTCGCTAATTCCTCGTAAATGAACGAGGACATTACGAGGAAACCAAACGCGGGACTCGCTAATTCTCCGTAAAAAAAACACGGGCCTCGCGAGTTCCTCGTAACTTTACGACGAATTTACGACGATCCTCGTAAAAAAAAACACGGGCCTCGCGAGTTCCTCGTAACTTTCCGACGATTCCTAATTTTCTATATATACACGCGAGCTTCTCACTTCCATTTCGTCTCAACTTCCTCTCTCTCTTTCGTAGCAATGGTATGCTCTCTCTATTTCCTCTCTAATTTGATTCGTTTAGGGTAGATTAGATGGTTAGTGTAGGGAATTTAGATAGGTTTACGAATTTCATGTTAGTTAGTGTTGATTAGGTGGTTAATAATAGAATTTGTTAATTACTGTTGATGTTAATTTTAAAATTAATTTTTTTTCAGACGGTTCGAAAGAATAGAGTTACTCCCCATTACAGAGAGATGTTCGGTGAGCCTGGTAGTCTTTTAGACCCGTCTTCTTCAGCTCCCGGTTCTTCTTCAGCTTCCGGTTCTTCGGGTCCGGAGACTGTCCCCGAGACTCAGTCTTCTCAGAGAGTCTTTCGGTCCCCTCCTTCTGGTGCACCATCGGCTCCTCGATTTGTTGCACCACCGCCTCCTCATGATCATGTGCCTCCCCCGATGGCTCCTCCGATGCCGGCCGGGATTCATCCCGATTTGATGGTGCCGCCGAGTGCTCCTTACTCGCAGTACACTGTCGGAGACCTTCTCGCTCAGCCAGGCAGAGAAGAGTTACCAGTCTTAGACCCCGACCGACGGGACGAAACTTTGTGGTACGTTACATTTTATTTTTAAATTCTTTTATAAAAATAATAAATAATTTATACTTTAATTTTTTTTAAAAAAAATTCAGGTTTGGGGTTGACAGATGTGTTGCTCGGAACGTAACCGAGACGATCAAAGATTACTTCTCCGAGCCACATCCGAACTGGAAAAAGACGTCGATCCACGTCAGAAAGACGTGGTTCAAAATTTTAGCTGTAAGCCCTGTTCTAAAACTCGGCCGCCTAGGCGTTACGCGTCAATTTTCCGCCCCGATTTATGCCAAATCGGTTTAAAAAATCGGATATCCGGGGTCCAACCTGACCGCCCGACTAGCGCCTAGCGCGTTCCCGAACAGGGGCTGTAAGTTACTATTGATTAATTATATATACTTTACTTTTTTTTATGATTTAAAATTTTAAATTTTTTAAAACTAATTCTTAATTTATTTTTTTCGTGTTACAGCAAAAATACCATTGGTCCATGGGGTCAATGAGAGGGTGAAGAAAGCGTTTAACGCGAAGGCGCAAAAACGCTTGTTGGACACGGTCTCCAACTGGAAGGGTGACTGGATCGTGAAGGGGTTTGAGCGTGGCAAACCCCCTAAAATCACCACGGATGTGTGGGATGGTCTCATCCGTTATTGGCGGGATCCTGACACCATTTGAGTCGCCGAAGAGACGGTAGATGAGCACGGCCTTATGCAGATGCTTCACTCTACGGGTCAAAAATCCAACGTCGGTGTCCGTCTGAAAATGGTAATTAAATATTTAATTTAATTAATTATATATATATATTCTAACTTTTTAAATGTTTTTAGGCCAAAGAGACGGGAGAACTCCCGTCACTTTTGCAACTTCCCGTCTCTTTGGTAACTTTACGAGAGGACCCACAAGAACAAGGCGGACCAATTTCTAGATGCTAGGTCCGAGCAGATCTTCAACGACTTGGTTGGTCACGTTGAAGACCGTCAGACCCAGCTGACTCAGCAGTCCACCAATGGATTACCCGTCACCTTATCCACACTTGAAGTGGATAAGATTTACGAAGAGGTAAATTTTTTGAAATTTTAAATTTTTTTATTATTCATTTAATTTATAACTTTAACATTTTACTAACAATATTTATTTTTTGTTTTTAAGTTTGTCCCTAAGAAAAAGAGACGTACATTGGGGATTGGTTCCGTCAACGATGTTCCGAGAGCGACATCGTCTTATGGTCAGAGACGGAAAGATGAAGTCACTCAGCTGCGTAACGAGTTGGACTCGACGCGAACTGCGTTCACAGCTCGTGTGGGTGGAGTCGAGGGCTTCTTGGATGTTATAGCGGCCACAAATCCGGAATGAGAGTCCTTGTTGAGGAACATGCGACGACAAAATCCCATTCCAGGCGAGTAATCATTCGACACACATGCCGACGCGGATGTAGAGAGGGGGAGTGACGAATTCTACCGGGCGATGAACGACCCGTAGTTTTTTTTTTTACTTTTCGTTGGTTGTATTATATTCAAAACTTATTTATGTATAAAATATTTTCGTTTTTATTTTTATTTTTAAATTAGATTTTTATTAAAAAATTAAATAATTTTTATTATATTTTTTAATTCTGGAAATATCAAAATCGAAGTAAATTCGTAGCTAAATTACGACTACTTTACGTTGAAAAGTTACGAGGAAGTAACGAGCGAAATATTTACGTCAACACTACAAGGAAAGTGTAACGAGTATTTACGTGGAAAGATTTACGTTGAATTTACGAGGAAAGAGTTGCGGGGTATTTACGAGGAAATGTAGCGTCCTTCTTACGTGGTTTTTACGACGAATTTTTTCCTCGCTAATTTACAACGAATTGACGAGGAAATATGCGTTACGACGAACGAATAACGACGAAACGTGTTTCCTTAAAGTATCTTTTACGACGAAGTTACTACGAATTTGGCCGTAGTTAATATTGTGTTTTCTTGTCGCAGTGAATCATTATAAGTTAATTTCACACCATGAATTGTAAGATTATATATGATGAATCATTTATTGTAAATATAAGAAATAATTCCTGAGAATAGCAAGATTCGTATATTTACAAAATTTTGTACATATTTAAACCAAATAAAATTACAAAGTTAAGTCCCAGTTGAAGCCAATGGATTCAATAGAGAGGGAAGGAAAAAAATATAAAGTAGTTTTTTTTTAAAATAAACCGGCTAAAGACAAGAGTTTTTCTTTACGATCACCGTTTTGGTGACTTGACCAAATTAGAAGTACTTCCTGTCTTCTTTATGCCTTGAGAAACAAGCAATAATACATCATGAGAACTTATACGAAAGAATAATTAATCTCTTCGAGTTAGAAGCTACAAATTATATTTGTTTGATGGCTTACTTGGTGACATCAAACTTGATGTGGGCTTACTTGGTGACATCAAACCTGCGGTAGGCTTGCTTGGTGACATCAAAGTTGACGTGGGTTTACTTGGTGACATCAAACCTGACGTGGCCTTTACAGCCCTCGTAGCGACCTTAAGTTGATCAAGTGGTCGTGTTGTCTTGGTAGAAGCCCTTGGCGTCACTGGCTTAGACGTTCTGCAATGTTCGGATTAAGAAATCTTTAAAAAAAGTTCAATTGCAACTAGTTTTCATTTTATATGCAAGTGAGAAAACAAAAACGTTACTTGTCTGACATCTTCAATTGTTTTCTCCCTTCTGCTGCACGAGAAACATCGATGGAACCTTCTGTTCCATCATCGAACCTCTCTTCATACTCTGAATCAATGGAGGAAGCTAAGGCCTCCCGGTCTATGATAGAGTGTCGTGATTGTCTGAGATGATCTTGTTGGGATCTTGAATCTTCTTCTATAGACAGCTGTGACTCTTCTGAGTTAAACTCATCGGAATGTCCTAAGCTCTTTCTCTGCAGTCTCTGTGGGTAATTAATGTCCTTAAGCAAATGTAGCCTCTCTATTTCGTCGTCTTTTCTTGCTATTGTGTCCTTAAGGGACCCTAACTGCTCCATTAAGTCTCTAACATCTCTACCATCTTTACTGCTCTTTGCAGCACCTAACTCAACTCCAGAGACACGCTCTGCGAATTTCAAAGTACTCATTGACTCGGAATATGAAATAACATCAGGATTGAGTTGCACAAACATCAATGTCTTTGCTCGCCCACCTGAAATGTGTTAAATCACATGGAGAAAAGTTAGATAATATAGGTTCGTTTCATGATGTAAAAAACAGTACACCAAGTTTAAACTTAACCTAGAGAGCTTTGGAGAAGCTGAGTTAGTTTGCTGTTTCTATATGGTACATGAGAATTCTTTGAAGCAAGAGAGAATATCACATCTCCTAAAGCTGAGAGTGACTTGTTTATATGTTGTGCTTCTTTAAGTCTATCTCCTGTAACTTCAGAACGATCAACTCTCTCACTACCCGCCAGATCTACCAAATGTAGATTCCCGTACAAGGCAGAACCGGTCTTCAAGTCCTTCCCACGAACATGAACAGTGACGATACTACATAAGGAATCGTTAGCCAAGTTAAGAGACCAAACTATCTAGATAATGGACAAAAGACAAAAAGTGTTTGTTTCAGAGATCTTAGGCGAACCTATGAGAGCGGCTACTTCTTTCATTCAAGGCTGTTGAGCTAACGACTCGGTTATCTAGCCCGATGTTCATTAGTTCAAGAACATCTGAGGTCGATGTCACGGGATACATGCTTGCATCAGGTACAGCAAGACCGTTTTGTTGGGCTGTAGAGAGAATACCTAAAGTGTGAAAGTCAAGGAGAACAAAAGACTTGCACACAAGCACAAAGTAGGAGGACATCTAAATTGCAGTAGAAAGTTTGAAAGAGACGTAGAAAACCAAGTAAGAGCAGATAAAAAAGGATATCTCTTTTGAGAACTGTCACCAGAGAGTAAATCGCGCACTTGTTCATTGTATATCTCCACCATCTGCACACCGACTTCATAGGCTATGTTGCTTTTTCGAGACTGGGAGATTTTAAAGAGGTCATTTAGAGCACGATAGTTTACTCCCCATTCTTCCTCACGTGCTCCATCTGGACCGGTCTGTATAAAACAATAATGATGGTAAAAAAAATGCAACAAAATGACATATTTATTGGAAAATGACAGTGAGTGAATACCATTGTGTAAGTTTTGCCTGATCCTGTCTGACCATACGCAAAGATACAAACATTGTAACCATCCAGAACCGATCGAACAAGCGGTTTTATATCCGAAAATACCTCAGCTGAAAGAATAGGAAAAATACAACAGAAATTCTGATAGCTTTTAACTTGATTAAGAAGATGAATCAAAAAGAAACTTTGGATGGAATTATAAAAAGAGTCCTTAGAATAGAGGTCAAGCGGCGAACAAAAGAACACCTTGAGTAGAGGCTGGACTGTAGACCTTATTGAACCTAAATTTACGAAGACCATCTTTCCCAGGTTTTGTGGGATTGAGAACTACCAACTCCCCATGCTCACCAATGTGTTCCACCACAGTGTTTGATGCACCTTGCCCTGGCAAGAAAGGCCTTACCCGGCAATACACTCTAATGTTTCCTGCAAGCCATAACTTGAAAACATATAAGTTGCATACAACATGATTTTTTTTCTAAATCTGGAGAGTTGTAAAAGCATGAATATGTTATACATGATCCACCTTACCTTTTAGCTCCTGAAGTTCATTGAAGAGCTTTTGGTTTTCAGCTAGGACAGCGTGATAGTTTTCGGCAGCTTCTCCAAGTTCAAGTAACTTCCTACCTGCGGAGCCAAATCAAACTTACAAAGTCACAAAACATAATAATGAGTTATTATTAACGCAAAATATATGTCCGAACTTACTCACCTAATTGACTAAACTCTCCTTTATAGCTGTCTTGAACTTTTAATATTTCTTGTTTAATGGACTTAGAATAGAGCCTCAACTCCTGGAAAATTTAGCAGGTCTTGGTGACTAAAAAACAATAACTAATTCAAGATGTAAGCATACCTGAAGTGCCTGGAACTGGAAGTTGATAAATCTTCTATATGAAAGTTCTTTCTGACTCCAACTCTGATTCTTCAAGTCTGAATTTTCTTCCATTTCTTTGGCTTTACTCTTCCACTGGGCTAGATTATGTTCAAGCTCTCGATTCTTTGCTTCAAGGCTTGTATTAACAGTTATTGTCTCTATTCTAAATTGTTGCAGCTCCTTCACCTTTTCCTCAAGAATCGTTTTACCAACAATTGCTTCTTTCCCCATCTTTTCAAGCTCTCGGTTTTTGGCTTCAAGGCTTGTATTAACAGCCACCGTCTCTTTTTTGAATTGTTGAAGCTCCTTCACCGTTTCCTCAAGGGTCGTGTTGGCAGCATATGCTTCTTTCCCCATTTTTTCAAGATCTTGGTTTTTGGCTTCAAGGCTTGTGTTAACAGTCACTATCTCTAATTTGAATTGTTGAAGCTCTTTTACCTTTACCTCAAGAGCGGTCTTAGCAGCATTGGCTTCTTTTCCAATCTTTTCAAGCTCCTTAATCCTCTCCTCAAGGGCAATTTTTGAAACGCTTGCATCTTTTGTCATTTGTTCAAGCTCCTTCACCCTGTCCACAATACCCGTTGTGGCGACCTGTGTTTGGCTTTCCATCCGCAAGCATTGTTGTTCATACGCTTTCTTGGTTGTCTCCAGTTCTCGCCTTAAAGTGGAAATTTCATGATTATATTCACCATTTGCCTTCTCTAGCCTAACCATATCCTCCTCTCTGTTTTTCTTCTTTTCTTCCAGCTTTGTATGGCTTTCCATTTGCAAGCACTGTTGTTCATACGCTTTCTTGGCTGTCTCCAGTTCTCGCCTTAAAGTGGAAATTTCATGATTATATTCACCATTCTCTAGCTTAACCATATCCTCCTCTTTGTTTTTCTTCTCTTCTTCCAGCTTTGTATGGCTTTCCATTTGCAAGCATTGTTGTTCATACGCTTTCTTGGCTGTCTCTAGTTCTCGCCTTAAAGTGAAAATTTCATGATTATATTGACCATTTTCTTTCTCTAGCTTAACCATATCCTCCTCTTTGATTTTCTTCTTTTCTGTCTATTATAGTCATCTCAAGCAAATTAAAGATCTTACCAAAGTCAAGTTTATCACGGCCAAATCGCAGTAAGTAATTTTACATGATTGTGGTGGACAGATGCAAAAAGCATTACCTTTAACCGTCGAAGTTGTTTCGTAGCAATCTGGTAAGATATAAGTTAAACAGAAGAGTAATATATCAGTTTCATGAAACAAAAAAGAATTCTCAGGGCACAAGTTTTTTTTTTTTAATGATACCTCATTTTCTTCACTAGTTCCTGAAGCTAAGGTTTCAAGAACTTTGATCCTCGATTGATACTTCTCCTCACGAGCTTTAAACACACTGTTTTGCTGCACAAAGAAATATCAGAACATAAATCAGTAGAACAAAGTAAAAACTTAAAACACAGTTTACTATATTGTCAATGAAAAACAAGAAATACCGTTCGTAGATGCTCAGATTGAGTTGAAATACGTCGCTCAATTTCCAGCACGACTTTTCTCAACAGACATGCTACACGCTGATCATTACTGATTAGGTCAGAAGGTTTCCCAAGTGTGTGCATTTGCTTTTGCAGTAAACCATTTAAGCAAAGAAGCATCCATCTAAAAAGTATGATGAGAATTGTTAAGAGTCAAAGTACCTGAGGGACTTCACCATTGTTTCTCTCAATACTGTCATCAAGAATTCCAGTTGCAATACTTAAAAGTGACTGCGTGGGAGCATTCTGCATCCAATAGTAAATGAGTTTGAAAAGAAACTACTAATACAAAAGAACAAAACCAGAGTCTAGGAAATGCAGAAAAATACATCTAAATTATTAGATTTCATCATCTCCGAAATCTTTGCGGCTTGGAGATCAAAACGGCCTTGTTTCATTTGGAAAGCCTCGTGGAGCTTGTGGCCTCCATGGAGCATTGATGCAGGGGATGATGGATCTGTGGGTTTAAAAAATAAACCATTAAAGAATAACTATATATGTGGAGAGAGAAAATAAAATAAAAAATAAATGTACCCAGTGGGGAAGAAGAAGTGGCTTGGGGACGTTGAAACTTGGAATCCGCCGCATAAGCTTTGCGCCTTTCATAAGGAGAAGATGGAGAGAAGGGACTACGAGGAGTGGAGTCTCCACGAGAGCTGCCTGATTGATCAGTGAGAGAATTCATCATCAATCGCATGGATGGGTCGAAACCAAACTTATGAACGATCCTTCATTCTCTATCAACAACGCCTGAAACAATCCATTGTGTTTCATAGTTAATTGAGCCATTAAGACCACATTACGTGCTTAGCATCATTATACATTTAATGTTGAAGCTCGATCTAGCTACTATATATGTGTAACGTCTAATCACCAGGATCGCATATCAACCGATCGATCATGATAATATTTTGTATATTTAAGCTCTATCTATTCGTTTTTCAATCTGTAAATTAAATCACGAAAATGATCTAAAGCAATAATGAAGTTCGATCTAATTACTAATCAAATCTCTGGAGAAATACAATGACGTAACCACCATGTTCCAAGTTCCGACAATGCGAATAAAAATGAAGAAAACAGCTGTTAGAGACGAACCTACCTGGAGAGTAGCAGAGACTCGCTTTGGTGCAACACGAGAAGAACGGCATTGAGGAATCTAAGTCAAAACACACACATAAGTAGAAAGAAATTCACGATCAGAAAATCGGATCATGGCAAGGAAAAAAAAAGAAGCAATTTTCTGAGGAGATGTCTTTATCGGGAAAGGGGGTAGTCTAACCTGCGAGAAAACATAGAGACGGAGAAGGAAACGTGGGATTGATTTGATTAGTCACGTCAAAGAGTTTTGTGACTCTATTTTTGTTGCTGTAGCGCGAATGTAGGAAGAAGCGCGAGTATCCCTCTTTCTCCTCCGATCGTTTACTATATACCGGGTCCGTTCGGGTCATGTCCGGGCTAGTCGGGTCTTTATTTTAAATCTCACTTAAACAAAACCATTATATTTCTGTTTATTACAGATCTGCCTATTTACATTTTTCTAATTCGGATATGTCTAGGCCGAGGTTTTTTTTTGCAAATTAATCAGGATTTATTTAAATTTATAATTGTGTTAACATTTATTTTGGATCAGAATTCATTTTAAATTTACTAGATCCTTTTTCCGCGCGTAGCGCGGATAATATATTTTAATTTGTTACCTTTACCATTTTTATTTGTATGTGAATTTTTGTATATTAAATTATATATAACTAATTTTTTTAATTTGATTTTTTTTATATATTTTTAGTTTGAAGTAAGTATTTTTATTATATGAAACACAATTAACTAACAAAATATGAAGAATCAAGTCCGAGATTTTAGAGTTATGTAAAAAAAAATATAATTATGTATAGAACATAAATTTCTGAGTTTAAAAGATCGGAATCTCATCTCGAATAAATTCACGAAAAGAAAAAAGTACTCCAATAACCTACTTAAAATGTAAAACCCCCTTTTCAAAAAAAGGGTGTATTTAATAATATTTTTTTATGTGTAATAGTTGAAAACTGACAATTGAATATCGATCTAGAATATTATTTTAATATATCTAATGGTAAAATATTAATTGTAATAAACAAATTTTGAATTTTGTAATATTACATGAATTAGAAGTCTTTAAAATCTAAAATCTATTTTATTAACATAATATATTTTTTATTCATTTATTATTTTGACGTTACAAAACATTGCTTTAGTTTTATTTGTATATTAACTTTTTAATAATTTAGTTTCTTTTTAAGTAATTTTAAAATTATCAAGAATATAATATATTTAAAACTATTTATTTAAATATATCAAAATATGATGTTTCATTTTTATGTGTGTTTGCGTTAGGCATATTTAATTTGTAGTTTGTATATTTAATAACACCTTGTTGCGTGCCGTTCTATGGTTTTAATAAATGTGTTGTCATTTCATTTTTATTACTACTAACATGATTTTTTAGTGATCAGTGATAATGCATTTTTAACGTTATGTATTATATTTTATCGTATATTTTCTAACTCTTCATGCTGACACTTTTTTTTTAGAATCATTTTAATTACATAATATGTTTGAAGATGTAAATAAAACTGTGTATGTTGTAAATTTAAACTTTTTAGTGTAACTGAGCACTATCAATTATGATTTTATTTTACTAAATCTTTCTTTTTGTGTATATTTTTTGTTTTATTTTGTATTTTTACAATTTTATTGTCTTATTCTTTAATTGTAGAGAATTGCTATTTCCAATTTTTGTTTCATAAAAGTCTTCAATTGATTTTTGTTTGTTTTCTTTCTCCAATTACAATGTACAGTTCGTCCGTATCTTTTTTTTTTGATCAAGCTACTAATATCATCAGATAGAAAAGCTTAAAATCCAAGAATGGAATGAGTATTTGTACTAGAGAAAACTGATTTAGCCACTAATATAGCGAGATATTATAATATTAGAAGGTATGGAAACTCTTCTCTGTTGTCCTACGCTGGACATAATTAAGTTGTTGTCAATTGATTATGTATTTGTGATAACTGGAAATACATATTTATGTCTTCCTTACATCATCCTTAATTGGTTTACAGTTCGCTCATTTCTAATATACCGAGAGTAACATAATATTAGATGTTGATTATCTCCTTCCAATTAGGAATTCACAAAATGAGAGAAATTCAAGGTGAGACAACTTTACAATTTTGTCTTCATATCTATTAGAGTTAGTTTATAGATTACTCTATTTGTTTCAAAATGTAATCAATTATAATTAAAATATGTATTATTTAAAAGTTATTATTTTAGAAAACTGTCATTTAATATATAAATTTAATCAGTTACACAGTAATTTACATAATTTAATTGGCCACACAATATCCAATAAATATAAAGTTGCATTGTAATATAAAAACAATTTATATAGTGAAACAAAAAATACTTTTAAACCATTATATTATAAAACAAATGGAATATTCAAATTATACTGAAATATTAGAATAGTAAAATTCAGAAAAGCTGAAATCTCAACGTCGATCATTCACGTTGGCTTAGACCATCTCCAATGTATTCCTCTATTTTTTTTTCTAAAATAGAGGAATTTCATAATAGAGATGAATTTGTCTCTGGTGTATTTTTCTATTTTCTCTCCTAAAAAGAATATTCTTGATATATTATTTTCTAAGTTTACAAATAATATTTTTTATTTGTGAAAGCTGAAAACCAGCCCAATTTATTTTAGTATTTTATAAAATTATTATACTATTTACACTAAATATTTGTTTACAAACTATTATGTAAAAAAAATATAATTATATTTATATAAATAATATATTTCACTAAAAAAATATTTTCGGTTATAATTGTTTAAGTAAAAAGTTAAAGGATCATTTTGTAAAAACAAATAGAGTAGGTGACATGGCAAAAATATAGTTTCTCATTGGCCGATTATTTTCTGCTATGTGGACACTCTATCTAAGGCTTATATACTCTTTTTATTACTTGTTTGATATTACTTTGTTTCATGTAGATAAAGCTTTTTTCTTTCTTTCTTCGCAATATGTTTACAGCTTAAATCCATATTATATTTCCCGTCTTCCAACATTTCAAATTTTGAATGAAATAGTTACTCTTTTATGTTATGTTCGATCTTCCAGTTTCTCTACACCTTATATAATCTTTGAGACTTATGCCCACCATTCATCTGCACGTTATTTTCAATATTTTTTTCACAATAACAAAAATGGAACATAACGTTAAAGTAGTTGTGATTATCTCCACATTATTTATGTTTTACTGAGAGTAGTAATTAAACAGTTTTCTCTGTTTGTATAAACCAACAATGCACATTATCAGATTTTGGCTTTGGAAAGTTCTTATGTTCCTGGAAAAATGAATAAAAGCCAGCATAAAAAAATGCTTTGTACTAAACTACAGGATGCTTGGTGCGCAAGAGTTTTCGTTAAACCAGAACATGCAGTGAGAAAATCAGCTGAATAACTTACAAAGTTGGAATTGATTGAAGACAATATGGTTCTCCGAAATTCAAAGTTTGTTATTAAATAGAATGAAGAAGCAAAAAGAAACAAAGATATGTAAACATCTTTAAGCACAACGATCAATTTCTTTATGTATGTGGTTGCTTCTCTCTTCATCCTAGGGTGCTCCAAACTCTCCTCATGTTTTAAAATAGTTACTGATCCACATTTCTTCATCAGCATTATCATATTTGTATATGTTCATCAAGAACAGCATGGATCATGAACAAAATTAGAATCTATATGTGAACTAATTATGTATCTCAACAACTTTGTGAATCTAGAAGACTATTCATATATTCAACACATACATATGAACGTAAACATAATCTTTACAAAGATATATGAGTGGAAGTTATGGAGACTATAGAACATCTAAACTCATGGGTAATGAAAAATCAATTAAATCTCTGTAGTGTGAACTTTTTTACATATACATAGATTTCCTATTTTACCTTCTAGAGGAGGATAAGTTGTGGAGTGAACGAACGAACCCATCTCTGTGAAAAGTGGCGTGATTCCTTGGTCTTTCAGGGTGGAAGATCAGACCCTTAGCCCTGCTACTCTTTTTCTCGAACAACGTGAGCGTTTTCCCAGTTTACAAAAGCTCTACACAAAAACCAAATCAAGACAAATTGGTCAGTTCCTAGAAAACAAAAAAAAGGCAGAAAAGCAAAAATGTAACCCAAAGTATTTTGATGGGCATCAAAGGTCTTATATAAATTAGGATCCATATAAAGAAGAGGAGAAGAAATAACGATTCACCTCGCCGTAGATCATAATAGTTCACTGGAGAAAGCAAATAATAGCATCATTATTGGAGAAGGGTTAAATATGAGAGCAATAGAAAACAATGATATGCAAGAAATCTATGTAACTTTCTGTTTCTTTTACCTCAACAAAATCAGAAATAATATTGAGATCGATTGGGATTGTTAAACAGAAGAACGCAACCCAACATTAATCAAAACCTGAGTCATTTTAAGAGAAGAAACATAGCAGCTCACCCGAAAAAAATGAAAAAGAGAAGACAACATCTTTCAATTCCCATTATATATTTTTCTGTGTGCGTTTGGTAATCATGAATATCGAACTCACCTTGAATATACTGTCTAGGATACTTCGGATCCTTTCCATCAACGGTGAATCCAACACCGACACATGTTTCCAGAATATGGCTAACTCAGCTTTTTTTGCAATAGATTTATGCCTCATCCTAGCAATCTCAATGAAATAATCAAATGGAATATTAATCTCATCATAGTAAAGTTCTTAAATTTTTTACGGTCTCTCTCCGGCTCTTTCAACGCCTGAATGACCAAAGCTGCAGATGACGATTCTAAACAGTCAGCTTGACGGTGACGGTGAAACATTGTACGGTAACGGTAGCTTCCACGATTGTGGCCTGCGATACACCAACAAACATAAACAAAATCAACAAACGAAAACGAAATCATCTCCCAAAGTTCTAAAAACCTATGGATCGAAATGACGAATTTCACAGGATGTGATTTATGTATTTATAATCAAAGATTCATAGAAAGAAAGTAATTGAGGAAGCTTTCAATGACGAATTGTGGGAGGAGTGAAACATCTCTGAAGAACATCACTTGATTGCCATGCGCGGAGGAGAGAGCGGTAGAAGCGTTTGGTTTCATCATAATGGCAGATGAAACAGCAGACTTCCCGTTAGGTTTCATCACAATGGCGGAGGAAGCTGTGGACCGGCGACGGTCTTCTTGTTGGTCTTGCCATCGCTGGAGATTGAAGAGTTTCCTTTGGGTTTCATCTGGATGATTATCTGAGAGAACCTTTTCAATTTTAATCAACGCATAAGCTAAGAGAAGAGATTTAATAGACAAATGGAGAGGAAATTGATTGTGGAAAATTGATTGTGAAGAAGGGGATGATCAAAACTCAGAAGCTACGGTTTCAAGGGGAGAAGACGAAATGGAAGTGGGAGAAGAGAAGAGACTCGCGACTTCATCTTCGTAGATTTAGGTTTAGATAATCGAAGAAGCCCAAACCCAAATTAAACGAAGCCCACACACACTAAGTCCATTCAGAACAAATTTTAAGCCCAGACCCGAAAATGAAATGTTGTGATTGGATGATTATTTATGATGACGTGGCATAGCTAGATTTTGAGGAAATCCCCTTTTAGTATTGTGATTTAATAATATTTTGATTCAAATAAATCGAATATTATAACAAAACTCATGACCAGAGGATGATAACATCAATAATAGATCCGATATTACCGTCGATACCAGGTAGATGGTGTTTTACAGATGGCTCATGGAAAGAGGGTGTTAGTTTCTCAGGACAAGGTTGGCTTAGTACTTTGGAAGGGTTTGATGGTTTGTTGGGGGCGAGAAATGTCAGGGCTAGTCTTTCGCCTCTTCATGCGGAAATAGAAGCGTTACTCTGGGCAATGGAATGCATGAGGAATTTACGTCAATTTCAGGTTACGTTTGCAACGGATTGTTCTCAATTGGTGAAGATGGTTTCGGAACCAGAAGAATGGCCAGCTTTTGCAAATTATTTAGAAGACATCACGATCCTGAAAGAGAGCTTCATAAGAGCAGACATTATCTATGTACCACGGACGCAAAATTCAAAGGCGGATAGTCTGGCACGCAGTGCTAGGAAGCAATCGTCTTTTGTCGTTCACATGGATTCAGCTCACCCGGTTTGGTTCACAGAGTCAACATGAGTCTGTAATGCTGATGACAAAAAAAAAAAATAATAATAATATTTTAAATATTTTGATTAGATATGACTCATAGTTATTTATGTTTTGAATACTTGTTTAGATATTAGGGCTAATTTTCAAATTGATTTTTTTTGGTTTTCTTTAGATATTAGTTCAGATAATATTCATAACCCAAAAATACTAACTCTAAATTTTTCATTCGAGTAATTTTACGGATTAGAATGCGGATTAAGATTTTTCAGTCTGGATTTTAGGTTCATTTATAAATGTTCATGCCAAACTTTTATTATACAAAACTGAATGAATTTCTTAACATTTTGACATGTATGTTACAGACTATTTATTCGGATTATTCAATTCGATTTGTTAATGTCGGTTAAACTCTAGTCCCTTAACTTTGTATTTTATGGCGCTTACTGGACTGAGAGTTTCAAAAGCTTTTTGGGATTTTAGATTTAATTAGAACTTAGATGGATTTATTTAGTTTTCAGTGCTTCTCCACCAGAGTTGACTTGCAGGTTAGCTGTGAGATAGTGGACGGGAACGGGATACTCCATCCATTAAAACCGTTAACTCCAACGGCAAGTACGTCCTGCTTGGGGAAACTTGCTATTTCCAGTCTCTCAAACGTGTCCACATCTTTTTATGATTTTTTTCTCGAAGTGTGAATCTTTCATTTCATTTTTTTTTTGTTAAATACGCTTTTAATGTTTGACAAGGGACATCACTTGTAACTTGACCCTTTCTGATTGTTATTTTTTTGAAGGTTGGACAATTGTTTTACAAGGTCTCTCTTAAGCAAGTAAGTGTGATACACTTTACCAAACAAAGACGGTAACAAGGGCATTGAAACTTTGAAAGAGACATTTGTTTCTTTGTTCTGTTTTGGTTCCAAGAAACATTACAATAACTTCATTCGCCAAGTTATAGAAATTTTGTAGTTGTCCCGAGTTCAGTAAGAAAAGCAAAAAAGAGGATAGTGTAAACTAGGCGGAAGATCATAGTGGTTATTACGCAGGTGAAGTTAGACGAGGAAGAGTGTGCCGGCTAGAATTGCAGCGATCACAAAGATTGTCACCTGAATCTTAGACTTTGGACCAGATGATCTAAGACCATCACCTAATCCCATCATATTGCTTGGTTTTGGTGCCACTTGAGCCACTGGAGTTGCTGAAAAGGAAAAATGGTACGTTAAGAGTCCTTATGACACAGAACATCTTTATTTACCAAATGAAGGTTTCACACTTTTTCTTATAATATGATTCATGTATTCCATTCCTCATAGTTAATGTTTGTGGTTCAGCTTAGGCCTGAAAATTAATAATTGACTTACCTGCAGCAACAGAATTGTTCTTTGCACCCATAGATACTTGAGAGCCGGTTGAGTTAGTAGATGGTGGAGAAGCAGTGGAAGCTCCTTCCAGCAAGAAAACAAATTTTCTTATGAGTTTCACAAAATCTAACATTGAGTTTTATTTGTGTGTGTAAGAAGCGACTGGAGGATTTACAAACCTGAGGAGCAAACAGATGAATTGGCTGGAACGCTACAAAGCTGGGGCAGTTGCAGCGCGAGGGTTTGATTGATGGGAAAAGCAGATGATAGAGTGGAGTTGTTGTTGAGGAAGAGACAGAGGCAGGTCGGTTGTTGGCTGTAGATCTGGCTCAGGCTGCTGCAGCATGGCTGAGCGGGGAACTGGACAAATCCCTGCACGAATGGGCCACATGGAGCCAGAGCTAGCAGAAGAGAAGCACAAGAAGCTGGAGGACTCTGACCTTGAGCAAGACCTGGTTGGAGGAAGACTGGAACCAAGGAAATTAAGACAGTGATAAAGACACTTGAAGATGCCATTTTTGAAATTTATTGCGTCTAAACAATTACTTGGAAAATAAGTTTCTTATTTCTTTCTCTGTAACGATGGAGATTGCTAGGGTTCATAGAAGAAGAGCAGTATTTAAGGTTGGATTCAATGGGTTTATTGTGCAACTGAAACTTATTTTTTTGCAACTGAAACTTATATATCATGCAAAATATGTGTTCTGTGCAACACTTGAAGTTCTTCATGATGTAACCTTTAAAGGGTGAGGTCGTTGCTGTTATAAATTTGACCGTTTTGACTGTTTATTTTTTTGGTATTATAAAAAACATTATTGAGATTATGTGTGGATAATAACTGTAATTAAACACGGCAACGTGTTCAAAGACGTGCATACCAACTATATAAGATTTGCAAACCATTTCTTTACAAATATCGGAAAGTTCCACTTTTGGAATCTGGGGTTTTTATTCATGATGCCATCATCGTGTAATGATACAAATCATGTGTTAGGCGTCTTTAAAACCACAATGCACAAGAAATATAACCTCTTCTTCGAAAACCTCCCGTCCCTGTTCCTCTCTTGAGAGATCATCAGAATCACGAACCAGAAAATGGCGGCACCAAAGCTGGAATCTTTCAGGAGGGGCAGCATGTTTGACGTATCTTTCAGGCGAAGTAGTATGTTCGATGGTTCGTTTAGACAAAGCATAAGGGATAGGCTTCTCCCACATCCGACCAGAGACTCTTTCTATCCCGGTGAGGACAAAACTCCCGCCCGTTGCTGCTCCTACAGGTTATATATCATCTACATACAATCTCTCTTTCTCTCCAGAAACTATGTTGACCAAATTTTGTGGAACCCCTTTTATCGAATCTGATGCCTCTTGGAACCAAAATCTGAGTCGTGTAACAACAGTTGAGAATGGTTTGACTTGAAATGCCATGGGTGGTGTTTGCAGGTACTTCTCCGACAAGATCACTGGGTTTGTGACGAAATCACAGGATGTTTTTGTTACGGCTTGGGAGATGGGAACATCTGACCCGAGGAAGATTATATTCTCAGCTAAGATGGGTTTGGCTCTGACACTCGTCTCCATTCTCGTCTTCTTTAAGCTCCCAGGATCAGAGCTCAGCAACCACTATCTCTGGGCAATTCTGACAATAGTTGTTGTCTTCGAGTTCAGCATAGGTAAATGCAACAGAGTTAACAACATTCTAACAAATTCAATACCTGATGTGAAACCATCTCTTCTTTGTGTAGGAGCCACATTTAGCAAAGGCTGTAACCGGGGACTAGGAACGTTATCCGCAGGAGCGTTGGCGCTTGGCATGGCTGAGATATCCGCATTGACTGGACAGTGGGCAGAGGTTTTCAACTCTGTTAGCATCTTCGTAGTAGGTATATATATATATATATACATGGATCATCTGATCTACCAGAAACCTTCCACACCGTTGAAACTCATTCTGATTTCTAACAATAGTCGCCTGCCTGCTCTTGTATCAGCTTTTTTTGGGACTTATGCAAAACTATACCCAACGATGAAGCCGTATGAGTACGGATTCCGGGTGTTCTTACTGACCTATTGCTACGTAATAGTGTCGGGATACAGAACAGGAGAATTCATGGAAACAGCTGTCTCAAGGTTCCTTATGATAGCCCTTGGTGGTGGCATTGGCCTCCTTGTCAACACTTGCATTTACCCCATATGGGCAGGGGATGATCTTCACAACTTGATCGCAAAGAACTTTGTGAATGTCGCCACTTCTTTGGAAGGTTCATTACTCTCTCTCTCTCTCTCTCTCCCCCTCTCTGACTCTAGTTGAAAAAAAGCTTAGTCTAAATCTCAGTCAAAGCCAATTCCTTTATGCAGGATGTGTGAACGCATATCTCAACTGCGTAGCATATGATACGATCCCATCGAAGATGCTGGTCTATGAAGCTGTCACGGACGATCCAGTGTACAGTGGTTACAGATCAGCCGTCCAATCAACAAGCCAAGAAGACACTCTGGTAGGATTCTCTTCACTTATCAAACACATAACTTACTTCAGATTCTCATCTCTTATTTTGGTTGAAGATGGGATTTGCTTCATGGGAGCCACCACACGGTCCATACAGAGCCTTCAGATACCCATGGAAGGCGTACGTGAAAGTAGGTGGCGCATTGAGGCACTGTGCTTTCATGGTTATGGCATTACACGGATGCATTCTCTCAGAGATTCAGGTACATTAGCTTTAATTCCCTACTAAGAACTACAGACCTAAGAGTAGTCATTGTAACGCAGGCTGCAGAGGATAAACGAAGCGTGTTTCGTAACGAGCTACAAAGAGTCGGCGTGGAAGGAGCTAAAGTACTGAGATCCATCGGAGAAAAGCTAAAGACGATGGAGAGACTAAACCCTATAGAAGACATCCTCCACGAGATTCACCAAGCGGCTGAGGAACTCCAGAGCAAAATCGACAAGAAATCGTACCTTCTCGTGAACGCCGAGACCTGGGAGATCGGGAATCGATCGAAAGATCTTACCGACGATCTCAAAAACCTCGACGAGGATGTGAGTCGGATCCTGGCGCATAAGTCACAGAGCGAAGCCACGATCCGTCCGCCTAAGAACTGGGACGTTGTAACAACCACTTCGAAGAATCCGAATCCCGCGACGCTGGCGACGATCCAGAGCCAGCAATCGAGGACGGGGATACAGAAACAGTCGTCGTGGCCTAGTCGGATCTCTCTGACGCCGGGAAGTTTGTTGATTACACCGGGAGATGATGAGGCGGCGCAGATGTACAGGAGCGCGAGTGCTCTGTCTCTAGCTACGTTCGCTTCGCTGCTGATTGAGTTCGTCGCGAGGCTGGAGAATCTGGTGAATGCGTACGATGAGCTGTGTGAGATTGCGAATTTCAAAGAGGCTGTTGTTGCCTGAGTGCGTGTGTAAACGAAACTCAATGGCTTGCCGTTTGTTTTATTGTTTAAATAAAAATTATACCCCTTGGTTTGAAGAGCAACTAAGTCGTTGTAGTATAGTGGTAAGTATTCCCGCCTGTCACGCGGGTGACCCGGGTTCGATCCCCGGCAACGGCGCATTTTTATTCCTTATTTATGGAATTTTTATGTTTTGGCCCCGCGACTTTTCTTTACTTTTCAGTTATCTTTAGTTTGACACTTGACAGTTGACACAAAGAGAAGGAATCCAATCCTGTCGGAGAGATGAACTAAACCCTAATTCACAGCAAAATAAAAACAAACAATGAAAGCTGCCGTCTTTCCCTCTAAAATCGCAAGCCTAGGCCTCCCTTCTGGCCACCGTTGCGCACTATTCTTCCGATCACCTCCCGCATTGCCTTCCTCGTTTTCTACAACTCCTTGTCGGAAGCTGGCAAGAGGAATAAGGGGTAGTGAAGGATTCATGTCTCATTCGTCGTCATCTTCTCAATTGTTTTCGTCTCTATCGAATTCATTCTCCTCTCAATCGGAATCGGAGTTACCTTCTCCGAAGCCAAAGTCTCCGCCGCCGCAGCTCCCATGGCTCATAGTCGGTTTGGGCAATCCCGGGAAAAAGTATCAGGGCACTCGCCACAACGTATATATCTATCTTTCTCTAAGCTGCAGCTTCCCTTAATGTTCTCCTTTTTGGGCTTGCTAACGTTTTTTTTTGTGTTTATTGGCAGGTTGGGTTTGAGATGGTGGACGCTTTGGCTGAAGCCGAAGGGATATCCATGAACACCGTTAACTTCAAGGCCTTGTTTGGCAAAGGTTCTCTCTTTCATCCTCCATTTTGAATTTATCATCTTTTCTTTTGTCAAAGTGAATTTTTGTTGATGAATTGAATTGAAACCATGCTAAGTAGTTAACTGTGTTTTCAGAATCCTATTTGATAGTACATAACTATTAGCTTCCTAGTTATACACTTCTGCAATTGTTTTAGCAGAGTGATTGAAACAGCCTTTCTTCTGTGTTTGGGTTGTTTCTAACTTTGGTTATTGGTTTTGTCTATCATAGGCGTTATTGGAAACATACCGATTATGCTGGCGAAACCTCAAACTTTCATGAACGCCAGTGGTGAGTCTGTAAGTGAAGCTCAGAGGAAGAACTTTACTTTATATAATGAACCAACAACCTCTCTACTTATTATCTCTTTTTAATTTTTTTTTTTTTTTATTGTGATTGCTGGAATTGTTTGAAGGTTGGACAAATTGTTTCCTTTTACAAGATCCCGCTAAAGCAAGTACTTGTGGTATACATTATCTTTTCTCCCACTCTCTCCGACTGGATTTAGAGTGCATCTGCGGTCTAAAAGAACTTTCTGTGTCTTTGTACAGATTTACGATGATTTAGACTTGCCCTTTGGTAAACTGCGTTTACTGCCAAAAGGTGGCCATGGGGGGCACAATGGGTACATGAGCCTTTTTCTCTATATCTTTACCTGCTTAAGGATGTTTGATCAAAAAAAAGGAAGATGTTTTTACTTGTCTTAAGAAGCAATATAGATGGATGACTTTGATTGTTTTCACTTATAAAAGAAAAATCATAGAGAATAGAAACCTTTCAACCTCTCAAAGAAGAGAACATTGATGAAACTGATCTGATCATTTACTTGCAGGATGAGAAGCATTATAGATCGCCTAAAAGGGAGCCGTGATTTTCCTCGTCTAAGAATAGGTAAAGTTTTTCATCTTCCTTCACTTCAAGATATAGCCAATGTCTCTGTTCTCTTCTTAGTTTTGCAAATCGGTTTATGTTTCATGTTTCAGGGATTGGACGGCCTCCAGGGAAGATGGATACAGCCAATTATGTTCTTCGCCAGTTTAATAAACAAGAACAGGAAGAGGTATAGACTAATCCCAACACTTACCGCAACGTTTTAGATAAGATAAAAGGAAGTAAAGATTGTTTCTGGTCTTTGCAGTTGGATTATACATTTCAAACAGGGTTAGAGGCTATAAGGATCATGTTGCTTGAAGGCTTCAACAAAAGTGCAACCTTTGTCAACACTCAAAAATCTATGCAACAACTCAGTTGAAAAAGAGAGAGGAAGAGAGATTGTTCCATCACATAACTACAGAGTTTCCAGGCCGATTCATTATTAGAAAATCTCAATTCATATTTCATTTGAGCAAATTGTACTATATCAGAAGAAAAACAAATTTATTAGCTTTGACATAATTTGCTCTTGATTATAATAAAATTTAAATCTATTCTATTAGAACAGAAGTCAGAACTTAATTCATGTGTGATTTTTTAATTTGGACCACTCTAAAGTTGTTTCATTTAATTTTTGTATAGATATTTAAATTATTCTAAAAACAAATCAAATAGATATTCCTATATTTACTCTAAAATTATATCTAAATAAAAACATTTCATATCTTTTTTTTACAATATCAATATATATTTCATTTTTTATTAAAATATACCTTTTAAATATTTAAGTATTTCGTATTTATTTAAAATAACTGTATATTTCATTTTTCACTTAAAAAAAGCTTTTAAATATTTAGTTAATGTTGTGTTTATTTTAAAATTAAATTTATATTTCATTTTAACTAAAAAAAACTTCGTAGATATCTAATTAATTTTGTAATTATAACTACATTCATGTACAATTTTGTATTGATTTGCGATATTAAATTTAATATAATATTTTTAATAAAATTTTGATCCTTAACAAATAAGATTTTTCGGTTTAGAATTTTGTATCACATGATTTAAAATATGCTATCACTGAAAATATAAAATAAATAAATTAAATGATTGCATATAAAACTGTTGTGTTTTAAAATAATGGTAAATACTATAATTAATCATGTACAACAAATAATTATGTCTATAAAATTTGCTGTTGATTAGAATAAAATTAAAATAATAAAATTATCTCATCCAAAAGTGGAGGAACCTTTGTCTATAAGAAAAAATAAAATAAAATTGTGGTGTAGTATAATTATGCAATTTATATTTTACCTTACGAAAGTTCTCCAGTGAGCGGATTCGACTCTATTCTATTTTCTCTAGTGACTAGTCTCGACAAAAAAATTGAGCTCAGTACTCAAATCTCTGACCCCTTTCGGTTTGACCCCTAGATAGCAGAGAACACAGCCCGTGTTTAAACCCTCCGACGAGCTCTCCGGCGGCCATGTACGGGGGAGGTGAGTTTCTTCTCTCCGAACCCTAAAATTGCTTTCTCGTTCGGCTCTTGCCCCATCTCTGGGGTTCAAGTTTGAATTTTTCCGTGTTGGGTTTGTTCCACAGATGAAGTGTCAGCTATAGTGGTTGACTTGGGCTCGCACACTTGCAAGGCTGGTTACGCCGGCGAAGATGCTCCCAAGGCCGTCTTCCCTTCCGTAAAGCTCCCTCCTTTTTTCCATCTTTCCCGCTTCTATGAGCCTCATGTCTCTTACGGTCGATTTGGGATATGAATTACAACTTAGGTTTTTTTTTTTTTTCTCATGTGTTGTTTATAAGGTTGTTGGGGCGATAGATGGAGTTGAGGCGATGGATGTGGATGCTGATTCTGCGAAGAACAATTCGAACTCTGAGGATTCGAAGACCAACGAGTCTGACAAAGAAAAGGGGAAACGTAAGCTGTATGTGGGATCTCAGGCCTTGAATTACCGCCGGGATCATATGGAGGTTATTTGCTTTCTCCTCTTTTGATTAATGTTAACATTGTGAAGTGGTTAGTGAACTATGAGTTTTATTTTCTGTCAACAGATATTGTCACCCATCAAAGATGGCATAGTTTCTGATTGGGATTTGGTGGACAATATATGGGAACATGCTTTCAGGTAACGGTGTTGAGCGTTTAGTTTTCTCTTAGTTGCTGTTTGATGTTATCTCTAAAATATTGTTTATGATCCGAAGGGGTTGTCTGATGATTGATCCTAAGGAGCATCCCATGCTGCTAGCTGAGCCTCCTTTAAACACCCAACAGCAGAGAGAGAAGTCTGATTTATCTGCTTTATAGATATTCTTTTTTTCTATATTGATGTATCTTGGAGTGTGTTACTGATTTTCTCAAATCATTTTATTTAACAGGGCGGCAGAGCTAATGTTTGAAAAATACAAAGTTCCAGCTTTGTTTATGGCTAAGAATCCTGTATATTACCTTTACCTTGGGTCATTGGTCTTATGTTTCCCTCTTGTGAAACCAGATCTCTAATTATGTACATGACTTTTGGCGTTTTTTGGTTGCTAGGTTCTCACGTCTTTTGCTACTGGGCGTGCTACTTCATTGGTTGTGGACTGGTGAGACTTCTGTACTGATTAAAATTATTGAACTTTTCAATAGTATGTGTGAGCTTCCACTTCTGTCGTATCTGCTGTGAAAGTTTACCTTGTTTCTGTTTGATGTGTTCCAGCGGTGGAGGATCCACAACTATATCACCGGTGCATGAAGGTTATGTCCTTCAAAAGGTATATGCATTTCTCAGTTTATTAAGATTTCAAGCTTTGTGATGCTGTTTCCTTTGGTTTAAAGTTCCTGCTGCAAGAGAGAGTTTCTTATATTTGGGTTCAAAAGTGTCATTCTCTAGCTAATATAAATTCGCATCCATGTGCATGATAACTAGTTTTACTTTTACAGCATTTATGTAGATTGTAGAACTGCTTTCATATGATCCGATTGTTGACCATGCTTTATACTCGCAGGCGGTTGTATCAGCTCCAATTGGAGGGGAGTTTCTCACTGACTGCTTACTGAAAAGCTTGGAGAGTAAAGGAATCAAAGTAAGTTAAAACTATTTTTACACTGTTGTATATCTTTGGAGACATTTTACCTGAGTTTTGCTGGTCATTTCTTTTGCAGATAAGACCTAGATACTCTTTCAAGAGAAAGGAAGTACGACCAGGGGAATTCCAGGTTCGTATGTGGATCAGTGGATGAAGCTACTATATGAGTATTATTCATTTATTGAGAGAGAAAACGAGAGAGAGGGATTTGAACATTGATTTTGTGCTCTTGACATAGTACATTTGATGTTTTTAGTTGGCAATGGCAAAGCAACTGTAGGGTTTGACTCATTTTCAATTAGGATAGTTGACACTAGCAAATTCCTTAGAGCTTTTTTTCTTATCGTTGGAGTGTAATATTGTCTTATTTCCATCCCCTCGGATCCTTGCAGGTTGAGGATGTAGGTGTTCCTGACACCACGGAAAGCTACAAGCTCTTCTGTCAGGTCCGTAATTGATAATGACACCTCGTTTGAATTTTTTTGTTGTATTTTAACTTAGTGGGTTTTTATTAAACAGAGGATGATAGTGGGTGATATCAAGGATTCTATTTGTCGTGTTCCTGATACTCCTTATGACGGTATGTTATGTCTTTCTTGGTAAATTTGTTTTTCTTCAAAGTTTAGAGTGGTTTAAGAGTTGAATGTTAAGTACTTTTGTATCTTTAAATGTTCAATGGTCTTGTAGCCATAAATTACCTGATGTGATGATTTTTTCTGCAGACAAATCGTATGCAAACATCCCAACTACGTCATACGAGCTTCCTGATGGCCAGTAAGCTCCAGTTTATATGCTTATTGTGGTTTCTTTATATGCTGCAGTTGCTTTTTCTTTCCATATATAAGTTAAGATTCGTGGTTGTTTTCTAGAGAGAACTTAGCGCTATTGTGAACCTTGTTTAATCTGAAATAAAGTCCTGAGCTGGATCTGAGTCGTTAAACCATTGGAATAAAAGTTTTGAAGACTCAGACATTGCTTTTGGAAACCTGCATGGAATCTGAATCTAATGTAATAATTAAGAATTAAGTTAGATCTATCAAAGGGCAAGCTTTGATGAAGATTGGAAGCTCAACCACTGCGTTTCTTAGTCATTTTCAATATTTTAATAAGCATGTCCACTGCAGGACGCTCGAGATCGGTGCTGATAGGTTCAAGATTCCTGATGTGATGTTCAACCCGTCAATAGTTCAGGTACCAAAACCCGGCACCGTTTAAACTACGGATTGTGTCTTCTCTTGAGCTCTTTTGAGCCTCAAATTGCTATTCAAAGATATTATAAAGTGACTCTCTGTGCCAGACAATTCCTGGGATGGAGAAGTATGGAGACATGATTCCTACTGTTCGTGGGTTGCCACACATGGTATATATGCACAGTCTCTACTCTCTAGTCATTACAGCTTTCGCTTCTTTACTGTCTCTAACTCCGCTCTCCATTTTATTAAATTGTACAGGTCATGGAGAGCATCAACAAATGTGATGTGGATATCCGGAGAGAGTTGTATAGTAGCATACTGGTAACATAAAAATCAATATCAACTCTCAAGTCCCTTTAGCTTTCTTCGATGATATTCAGTACTTTTCTTCTTTGTGTTATGGCAGCTTGCTGGTGGCACATCATCGATGCAACAATTGAAAGAACGCCTCGAAAAGGACTTGATAGAAGTATTGTGTTCTCCCTCTCTCTTTTGTGCTCGCTTGTTAACATTCCTTGATTTCGAAAATGGTTCATCATCTGCTCTCTTTCGTTCGTTTCAGGAATCTCCTCACTCGGCTCGAGTTAAAGTGTTGGCGAGCGGTAACACAACAGAAAGAAGATTCAGGTTGGATATATAGTTTCACTTCTTCCTCTGCATTTTATTGTTTAATTCAATTCTATGAGTGTTACCAGATCATTGATTGATCCTTACTGCGAACTTAATCTCCTGCAATTTTACTGACCATTAAGATTTTGGATCTGATAAACGTTGAAAATGTGATGTTATATATGTGCAGTGTATGGATAGGAGGGAGTATATTGGCATCACTGGGCTCATTCCAACAGATGTGGTTCTCCAAATCTGAGTAAGTCCCTCCCTCCTGTTTTGCTTCGTCCCACTGATCACAGACTCTCAAACTAGAAACTGATTTTTAATTTCTCTGGTGACACACATGAAGGTACGAGGAACATGGCGCTTCGTACATTCAGAGAAAGTGCCCTTAAAACAGCTTCTGAATCTGTTGAACCTGAGAAGAACAAAACTTGAAAACTAAGCGGATGTGTTACTTTCAATGGTTTATCATTGTTGTTCTTGCTACTTTTCACCTTATCTTCATTGCGTGTTAGACATCGTCACATCAACAACATTTCAGTTTTTAAGCGCTATCTATTAGAAAACTATCTACTGGTGGATAAAAGGCAATGGAAACACATGGAAGTCGTGGTCATGGAAACAGAACCTGATGAACTGAAGTTATTTCACCCAAAAGAAATATAATACAAAAAGGGAGACAGATATTTACACAAACTTGGCATGCTATTGCTAAAGTACGTAAGAGATTGTATGTATTAATGCTGATCCAGACAAATAAAAAAAGATTCAGCAAAAACAGATCAAAAGTATGGTAAGAAAAGGAAGGATTGTTTAGAGCATCAACCTCAAATCCTAATCTCGAGCATGGGCCAAAGTTGGATACATTCAAACGTCGTATACAAGTAATCGTTCTTCAATGGCTACACGACATATCGGACACTTTGTACACTTGTCTGAGCAGATTCTGCAACAACAAAAATGGCACATAAATAATACATGAACATGAGAACTGAGTCAGCTATGGCCGGATAGACTTTTCAAACTTCTTAGTCTGTCCATTATGTAGATTCCTAGTTTATTCATATACTATTTCCAGACGAATCAAGTGATAAATCAAACTTGTGCAAGTATAATATTGGATTATACCTGCAGAGAACACGGTGTCTACATGGAAGCAGTACCAGACTGATTTCTTTTTCAAAGCAAACCCTACACAGCACTTTCTCCTATAGTACAGACACATTTGGAGCAGGATTAAGCCAAAGAGTAAAAAAAAAAATACCAATAGAAGAAACAATGGATACACAAGCCCATGGAGGATAGGAGAAAGTTTACATTTTGCAGTCTTTCATATTCTTGCTGGCTGAATTTTGTGATTTCGGTTTGTTCACCAAGAGCAGCTTGAAGTCTCCACACCTAGAGGGTATCAATTATCAACAGTTAAGTAGTACTGCAACTAGAAGACACAATACTCGAGGAGTAAAAGTTACCTCTTCAGCAAGATCTTCCTTTGGCATTTTCTTGACTATCTCAGGCGGGTGACCACTGAATGTATTGTAACTGCACACGCATATTATCATGTATCTTCAGTAGGCCAGTAACAAATTTTTGTTAGACCACATATAAGTTTGGATTATACTAACTCACCCAGATTCTTGATCAAAATACAGTCGAGCTTGTTCTTCCCGGCTTCCTTCATCAATCGACCACCAACCTAATAGCCTGAGAAAATAAGAGCATCGTGTACTATTGTGAACCAAACTCTTTTGGGGAAATAGACAAACTTGATTGTCACCTGGAACCATGGTGCAAGAAACCCAAGCAATCATGTGCACTTGATGAAACTCTAAAATACAATCCTGTACCAGCTTCCCCTTGTAGTAAATCGACGATCTTCTCTATTAGTTTAGATGTTGCAAAGAGAACACCAAGGCCTTGCAACAGGAATATCGGAGAAAACAGGACTGGGATAGATATATCCTTAGCTCTTTCAGGAGTCCCCTGAAAGTCCAAACCATCAGAATTTTTGGTTTTTGTCCAAAGACAATGTGGTAAGTATAGAGAGACATGTGGTGGTTACCTCTAAATGCATGCAAAGGACAACTTGAAATACAATGACGGGGATTTTCAACAAGTGGCCACCAATATCTTGTAGACCACAGTATCTGTCTTGGTGATTATCCTGTTCTGGAGTAACTACGAGCCCACTGTTCCAGTCAAGATATCTAACTGGGGTAGAAGATGACCCCGTTTCACGAGGGCGTGAGCTTCTATGGATCACTGGGTTGGACCATTTTGTACAAACGAGAAAAGCAAAGCACTCGGCAATTCTGCAGGCAATACATTTTCACACATATTACCTTCATGATAACTACGTCTTAAGCAAAGAAAGACAATGCATACCCAACATTTATAAATAAGTCCCACCAGCTGAGAGCAGCTACATCACCTGTGTATCACAAATAAAACAACGAGCGACTGATAAGAAAGGAATGAAACAGTAACTCCATCAATCACATCATCTTGGGAAGATAGGATTCCAGTAGAAAGAGACCAAGTAAGAAAACTATCTAGGCAAGTATTCAAGAAACACAATATTACCAGTAAGCTTTAGGAGGGCAAAGAACGTAGCAGCCAACGTGAACACCATGGAAATAGCAACCCAGAAATGCTGCAGGCAACAAGGCAAAAATCATCTTAAATGTTCATAAGATTCTTCGTTCTCACTTCATTGAATTGATAATCTCAGTACTAATATGTTGTGTACTTGTGTTATTGGAAAATTAGAGACCGTTTGCCATTCATATGTAACAGATAGATCTTTTACCTAAACACTAAAACAAATTGCATATTAAAAGAGCAGCAAGCCTAAAGCAGCTGAACCTCTATATCCATGAACAGTACGATCAAGCCTTAAAGTATTTACGTAACACATGTGGAGTGACTTACAGGAAGTGCCTCCCATATTGCTTCATCATTTATGCTGTCGTCGTCTCCTGGCATCAATGCTCGACACATTCTGAAGATAAAGGTAACAGCAATTAATAACTTTATACCAATTCAGTTTGATATGTGTTTAAAAGTCACATGAAAAGAATGTCTTTGGTTGAGAATTTGTTGAAGCTAAGTAATCAAAGTATCAAACATATTACGTTTCAATACCTCAAATTGTCTATCAGTATCGTTACTTCAAACGCCAGTAACGGTAGGGATGCAATCCTCAAACTCACAGCTGGTGGCCAGCTAGCTGCCATTTAAGATAGAATAGGTCTTAATCCGATCAAATGGGAGAAAACGAAAAACAATCCTTCATACAGAATCAAACTACTTTTGTTAATGTTCTCCAACTTAATCTGCATTCTCCAAACTCAAACGGTAGCAGCAATACCAAACTATGAGAATCAGAGCCATCATTTTGTTAAGTATCATCATTTTGGCATTTGAAGGAGAGGTTATTTACCATAAGAACTCTCAAGGTATATACAGAGGAGTAACTCGAACGATACAAGCAAGGGCGTGGCGACAACAGCATGGCATGGAGCCCACTGTACACCAAAAGGAATCATAAACATACTGGAAATGTAGATACAAAAGACTATTTGAGTAATAGTTTGCTGAAAGAGGTAAGAAGGATATACATGACGGTTACGAGGAGCAATAGGAGCAGGAAGGGAGAACCTTCCTCTTGCAACAACAGCATGAAAGGCCCACAATGGGAAAAACACCATCCTACATAACCCACAGAAACTTATAAATAAAATTTTGTATGGTCTCTTGAGATAAACTCAGTGAGTCATTAGCAAACGCATACCTCTAAAGGGTATGTGTACACATACATGAGTTTCCAAAAACTACAATGACTTTATTCAGTATAAATTATTTGATGTGATTGCCTCTTTTGTTTGTTTGTTTTTTTTTTTTCTCTTTTAAGGGCGAATAAAGACAAGGAATCTGAAACTGTTTTCAAACCTCTCAAAGAAACTGCTACACATGTGAACAACACAAAAAAACTGAAACTTTCTCTAGAGTGAACCACAAAAGAAAAACCTTATTTCTATTCGAGAGAGACGACCTCTCGCTTCAAATATCAAAGCAGGACCTTTGAGAATGAAAATCGAAATCGAACCAATCAGATACCCAACAAAACGAAAATGATTCATGCACCCAATTGAGAGACTCATGAGATAGAGACTAACCACCATGAGCAGGAGAGGGTGTGATCGAGCTTAAAAACGAGGAAGAGCGTGAAAGAGAAGAGTAAGCTATGAGCAGCCAAGGCTTGTATCGACTTCAGCACTCTCCTACAACTCATCTCTCTCTCTCTCTCTTTTTTGTCTCTCTAACGAAAAGTTTTTGCCTTTGAATCCATCTCTGTTTCAAAGCTGTCTCTTTTATGTCTCTGTTTCTAAAGTAAAGTTATTGGAGAAAACGCCATTCGAGAAGCTGCTTCAATGTTATTGATGGACCCCCTCTGCTTCTTCTCCTTCCTCTCTGTTACTATGTTAGTCGGCTCTAAATAAGAATAGAAAGCAATGAATAGAACAAAATAAAAGGAATGAAAATAAATATTTGTTCATTTTATTCCATATCAATTTTGATTTTTTTTTTTTTGTTCCATATCAATTTTGATAAGAAATGTTTTTCTTCTATAATTTTTTAAAATCTTGACAAGGAATCAAATCCAACAAAAAATTTTCATATATAGTATAATTTTCAAGGAAATAGTAGGAATTGACTATCTATTCTATTAAAATAGCAGTGTGACCCATTGATAAAAGTATGGTCCAATTATTATTTTTTTTATCTTTATCATTATTTAGAATATTATTTATTATGCTTTATGTCATTAGACCTATATTTAAATTATCAATAGAAAAGACCTAAAAAGATGTAAAACAAAAAATATACCCGCCCTTTTTAAGGGCGGATCAGAATCTAGTTTATACTATTAAAATAGAAATCATGACTTATTTTATGTATGATTTTTTATTTGGACAATCCCTATAATTTTTTTAAAATGTTACATAACTTATTGATAAATATCTTTTAATATCTTTATTTTTATTTGAAATACTAATAAATATCTTAAAGAAATGTCTAACAAAATCTTTCAAATATCTTTTATAGTTTTTTAAAAATATATTTTCAAAATTAGTTAATTAAAATTATAACTGTCACAAAGTTTAGTTAGAAAATAATTTTAGTTTAGTTTTGATTGTAAACAAAAATTAATAATGATATAAAATACTTTTAATAATATTTTAATGATAATAACAATTTTAAAGTGATTTAATTTTCAAAATTAAATTTAAGAAAAATCTTGAATTTTTTTTAAAAAAATAAATATTCATTTCTATTTCTAATTTAAAAATAAAAATATAGTATCTATTTAGCACATAAATTACGATTTATTTCATATGTGATTTTCTTTTTAATCTAGACCATTAATTAGAAGTCATACCTTTATATGCTTTTATCATGTAATACAATTTGTTTACACCTCCTTTCATATATGAAACATTTGATTTTTATTCATATCGTATATATAAGACTTTAGTCTACTGTTATTAACGTCTGTGTATTCGCCTGAGCTAAAAACCAATTTGGTTTATTATTTAAACAATTATACTAAATTGGTTTAATTAATCACTATATAGCAAGTTCTCTATTATGTAGGTTCAACTTAATTTAATTTTCACATATATTTCAAATTTAGAAATAAAATAAAAACTATGTAAATCAGTATTGTTACATAATAATGTTTCAAATTCCATTTTTGTTACAAAAATACAAAATATATAAATTTTATAGAAATAATATTATACACCACATGAATATTATTATAAAATTAAATAATATATAACACCAAATTATATTAATTTATTGATATATTTTATTACATAACCTAAAATATTTTTATATTAAAGAAAATTCGTACAGTCGTACGGGTCAAAATTTAGTTCTCCTTAATTCCTTAAGTCACCATTTGAACCGCAGTTTATTTTTATTTTTTATTTGCTAACGAAAGAAACAAACAAAATCATTATTTTTAGCTTTGCTTGGACGCCATTATTGAAACGCAAACGCACTTACCATCACTTTCGTTAACTAATTACGTAATAAATATCTTTCATATCGTACTGGACCGCTCGGATTTAATGGGAAACAAGAGCTTAATGTCAAGTTAGGTAACCTCAATATCGTTTTTAAATGATTTTGATAATCTCATGTTCTTATTAAACACATCAAAAGTAATTAAGGAATCTACAACCACATGTTTATAATTTGTTAAAAGTAAGGAGTCTTTTAAAAATTACAAACACTTGTTTAATTTAAAACCAAGTGTGTTCCGAATACTTAATGCTTGGGAAGTCATGACTTATCATAATCTCGATATTTTCGTGATTGCGACTTATGAAACAACTAGTGGTATTCCGGTGCTACGCACCAGATTCGTATGTTTTATTTTTAAAAAAAAAATTAAAATGAAATTGTTTGATATTATGGTATTCAACCAAAATCGTATTACAGTTGTGTAAATTTCTTATTAGAATTGTTAAGATAGCTTTAATAGACTATTTCATTTCTGCAATGTAGATATTTTGATATTTTTTTTATTTTAATTGATTTAATCTAATTTTTATTGTTAGATTATTTTATATTGTGTTACTCGTTCGGATTGTAACAATATGTATTTTTCATATCAATATTAGTTTTGTGATTGATGTTTTTTTAAAAGCTGTGACATATTTATTTCTTAAATTTACACATTTATTTGGATATAATTACCTTTGATCTCTTGTTTATATCGTGAACATAATTTTTACCTTCTCTTGTTCTTTTGCTTACTCTATTCGACAATTTTATGTTATAATTTTTTTGAATTTATAAATTTTCATAAAGAATATTCAACAAAAAACTTGTAGACCATATCTATAACAGCTCTCTTTTTTATCAATTATAACAGCTCTAAAAGGCTTATCGAAGAAGAAGATATAGAGTCACATATTATTAGAATTATAATAATCATCGTTAATTTAAAGGGTGTATTTAATTAGAATTTTGAGGTTATTTAAATTGCTGGGACAATAAATTGTTACTAAAACATTAATTTAGAATTTATTTTAAATTTGATGTTATTAAACTTGTTATTTGAAATTAAGTGTGATTAAACTTGTTATTTGATAAACTAATTTGAAATTTACTGTTTAGAAATATTTTGAAGATATGTATTTTAGGATTTGCATTCATTAAAGTGTTTTTGGTGGAGTTTTTAATTTAAAAATTAGAAAATTATATCTCATGGTTTTAGATGAGATTTTAGAATAGTTCAACATTAATCATAAAAAATTTCTTAAATCTTTTCAAATCATTTAAAAACTTACTAAAATCTAATCACTTCAACTTCTAGATTTAATACATTCTCTTGTGTATATTTTTAAATTAAAAGTATTCTTTTTCAAAATATATAAATCAAAGAAAATTACCCAATTGCAAAGTTTTAACAGTTCAGACTTCAGACCGTAATAAAAGGAAATGTGATTAATTGTATCTAACAAATAAAAAACTTATATTCTTGACAAAACATATATTCTTGATAGGGAAATAAATTGGTAAAAAATAACCAACATTATTAGCAGATGAATCTCAAGGAAAAACATTTGTCTATCACTACAAGAAAACAAGTTTGTCGCAAATCCGTGCTCGCAAATAAAAAACACTCGCAATTCACTTGCAAATTTGCGAGAGAAAACGTTTCCACGCAAATTTACAACGGAAGACGGTTCCTCGTAAATTTGCGACGGAAGAGGGTTCGTTGCAAATTGCGATGGAAAATGGTTCCTCGCAAATTTGCAATAGATTTATGAAACAGAGTTTCTTCGCAAATGTTTTGAAAAATACATTTAAAAATATATAATTTTCGCTATTTTGACATTAATAAAAATTAAAAAATTATAAATAACAAAATACAATGGAAATATATAATACATTGATTTTTTTTTTACAAAATAATTGAATTTGGTTTACAAATTAAAGTTTGGTTTACAATTAAATCCGGTTGACAAACTAAACCAGAATTAAAAAAAGAAGAAGAAGTAAAACCAGAAAAAATACTAAACCTAATCTCCAAGCTTCAAGCCGCCTCCTCGGCCTAACCGGATCTCACAGCGCCGCTCTGTCACACCATCGCCGCACCATCAACTGCTTTTGCACCACCAACGGCCTTTGCATCACCAACGCACCACCCTTAACCGGAGACACTCTCTGTCACACCACTGCTTCTCTTTCCTGTTTCATCACTACTGCTTCTCAGATCTGAAAAAAAAAACAAAACCAATTACAAATATATAAGAAGATGAAGAGAACGAGAGAACAGAGATAAGAGGAAGGCGAAGTGGGTTGACCTGTGAAGGTGGTGAGTAGGTGAAGCCAACAGAGTGCTTGACCGAGACGAGTCTGCCGCGCCTCCACCTCCGCTTCAGCGCCTCCTTCGCCACAGCTCCTGCGCTTCACTGTCGCCGTTTTCCTCCAAGCCATGAGCTTCGTTTTTGTCTTCTTCCACCCAAACTTCATGTTCATGTAGGGACAAAGAAGAAGAAGACACAAGTGATGAGAGATTGAGAGATAAACAATGTAGATAAAGAAGAAGACACAAGTGATGATAGATTGAGCTTGGTTTTACCAATTTCGTCCAGAGATTGAGAGAAGCTATGGAGAGATTGAGAGGATTAAGATGAGAGATCGAGAGGAGAGAAGAAAAACAGATGAAAATGAAGATATGGTCCATTCGATTAAAGTGTAATCCAATGGATAGGAATGAATATTTGTCAATCTTTGTGTGAAAGTAGTAGCCAATGAGATTTTTTACAAATTTGTTTTTATTTTTTTGTTGTCATAACGTATGACAAGAGAGCGCATAGATAGGTCACAAAATGTTGTCAAGTCCCTTTCATAGTTTAGGATTATATAAATGGTTTTGTTGTTTATGATTTGCTTTCAATATAATTGCAACTTAAATATATTAGAATTTGGGTTTGATAATTAAAAGTTTAAAGTTGAAAGATTATATTTATGATTAAAGGTTTGGAGTTAAGAAAATAGGTAATGAGGTATAGATTTAAAGTATGAGTTTAATTTTTTTTAAAACTAATTTGAAAATATAAACTTGAAAAGTTCTAAATTTAAATTAGTAGTTTATGTTTAAGTTTTGTTGATTAAATTTGAAAATGTTAAATTTGGTGTTTTGGATTTTATGATTGGGAGTATAAGGTTTAGGGTTATAAGTGTATGGTTTGGAATATAGTGTGTGAAGTATAAATTTAGGTTTTAGAACTAAATTTAAAGAAATATTAAATTTTAAAGTTAAATTTAAGATTTGTTCTTTAACTTTGAAAATATTAGATTTAGTGTCTAGATTAGTGATTTGGGGTATAGAGTTTATACATAGATTTTAGGGTTTGAGATATAGTGTTTGAGTTAAGATTAGTGATTTTGTTTTTGTGTTGTTTAGTGTTTTTTATTTATTTTTGAAATGTATAATGTAAAATTTTAAATTTGGTATATAGTTTGAGATATTATATATATATATATATATATATATATATATTATAAAAATTAGATTTTATTTAAATTTTGAGTAATTGGGAAAAAAATAAATTTGCAAGGGAATTGCGAGGATTCCCTTGCAAATTCATCGCCAATTTGAGATTTGCAAGGGAATTGCAAGGGATCCCTCGCAAATTCCTTGCAAATTCATAAGTCAATGACTTTAGAGTTTCGTTTGGGGTATTGGTATATTTTTGGTGGACTAATATGTATTTTGTATTTGTTGAAATTTTGTTTCAATTTTTTTTTGGAAACTTATTTGACGTGTATTTATTGTATAAATTATAGAGTTTTGATGTTTAGTACTTTGTAATATTAGTTTTAAGTGTCAGAAAATATTTATCCCGTAAATATTTAGTTGACTGATATTGATTAAATTTCCAAAAATATTCATCGATGTACTTGTTAAACACTAAATATTTTAATTAATAAATTTTTATTAACTTTATTTGATTTTGGGAGAAAAATGTTAAAATGTACATACCATGCAAGTTCTTTGCAAATCTATTGCAAATTTGCGAGGAAGCTGTGAGGAAACAAGATAGACATACAAAATTCTTACAAATCCCTTGCAAATTTGCGAGAGAAATGTTTCATCGCAAATTTGCGAGGGATTTGCGAGGACGCTGTAACTTCCATCGCAAATCTCTCGTAAATTTGCGAGGATAATATTTTTTCTTGCAATTCCGTTGCAAATCTGTCGCAAATTTGCAAGGAAAATTTTCGCTCGCAAATTTCCCTCGCAACCGACGTGTTTTCTTGTAGTGTATATAGTATGAATCAAATTTACAGATAAACAAAAATATATACAACAAAGCTCGCTTAGTTCACAAACTCAATTTTCGGGTTTAGATTCCATCTTTTCAATCAACGCGTCGTTCTTTGAAGATGTTTTGTCATGACACTAAGAAACTTTAGAGAAAATGAGATGGACTCTATGATACTCAAATTGCTGCAGCTTTTGCTGTGTTGATTCAGCATGCTGATTCTAGTTTTATGTCAAACACAACCTGCAAGATCAAAACCATAGAAAATCAAAACTGATAAAATCAAGAATGGGATGTATGACAAGCATAATCTGCTCGTAAAAAACCACCGTAGCTTTCGGCACAAGGCGACCCCCTTAAGTCATCCTTAATATTACACCTTGAAGTCATGATCTATATAAGAGGAACAAATCATGCTTCCCCAAACAGAGTTTAGAGTAAAAAAACCCCTTCAGTTTATATTATATAATATGTTGAATTCAGACACTATAAAGAACTTCCAAAAGAACTTTTGTCATAAATAAGAGAAGGAGAATCAGTTAACACACAAGGAAACTTCAAAACACTGTTCAAGTAAACAGAGGGAGTCTAGTGTTGAGAAGCGAATAAAAAATAGAGGTGTTCCCAACACTCGCTTAGTCTTTCCTCAATTCCATGACTTCGGTCCTGATGTCATCCGCCTTGAAAACCATGATCTCAAGCTTGTCTCCCTGTTCCAAACAAAACAATCCACAAAGCATTAGTCAGCTATAGACGAGCCATTAGTCAGACACAACTGGGGAGAAACGTACAGTGTAGATATCCCTCTCAGTGGCAGAAGCGAAGACAGTGTTAACCAAGTCAACTGCTTCAGGTTCAGAAAGGGGTGTGATAGTATCCTACATAGGCAAAAGACGGAAAAATAAGCAACTTGAAATGATTCATTATGTGCTTAAACTGATTAAAAGGCCAAACACAAAACAAACCTGGGCAGGAAGCAGAAGCGGCCTGGGACTCTTGAGCTGATTGTCAAGGAAGGCATAATGAGAGTAGAACCAGAACCTTGAGCACTGTATCCAACCTTCTCATATGATCCCACTGCGTCATAGGTGAAGACGCAGCCTTTTCCTGAAATGGTTTACAGAAGAAGAAAGACACAGCTTAACAACTCCTATACTCAATTCCTAGTGTAAAATAAAGCACAGAACTTTTCATTGCAGCGAGAGTAAGACCCCAGTCCATAAGTGACCTGAGAACTCATCGCATATGTTTGTTTGCTTCAACCAGTCCAATAGCCATTGCTAGAGATGGCAATTGAAAAAATTGACTGCGGGTTTGGCCCAAAAAAACTTACTTCCGGACTGGTTTGGACTGTCATTTTTAAAAATGTAAAGGAAAGAGAGATAACATGCATACCCATTTCAAGGGAAGGCAGTTCAACATCATTGTCCTGCTGCATATACTTCTGAAACAATACCAAGTTACATCAATCTCTGACAATACCCAAGTAATAACTACAACAACCAAAGCGAAAATCTTTGGCATGACATAAATAAAACACAGAGATCTCCAGATAAAAATTGAGCCTACTGAGTGAATAAGAGTAAGACAGATTTTAGAGTCCAGAAACATAAAGCTTAGACGTTGAGTTCCATAGCCAAAAGTGTGTACCTTGGCGAGATTGACATAGAAGATGCCATAGTTGGAGTTGATGCTTGACAGAGAGTAACCTTCGAGATTTCACAGTGGTGGATCTGTCATTGCAGGAGACGATCCCATTTATATACAGAGCTTTACGTTGGAGGATGCTAATGCCGCTTAAATGCGAGAGAGTGGGACGAGTGATGATTAACGCGTAAATGCTTATATTAACGTATCCACAATCGGAGTGAAGCCGTTATCGAAGGAGGTGAGATCCGAAGAGTCAAACTGATTATACTCTGAATCCTCAACAGAGAAAACATACAAAACCCTAATAAAACATAGGGCCTATTTTCTAAAGATTTTTATAAACCATTCCATTAACCAGATTTAAAGTTAGCCCAATAACATAGTAGCGTTGAAACATTTCGAAATAGTTAAAGAGAATAGGACATGTGTCCTCATTTGCCTCCTCCTTCTTGATGATGTGAAGGACTAAGAAGAGAGACAAGACAACTTTATTGTATAAGATACAATTGCATTTGACTTATTAGAATCGTAGCTTTCTAGTATCTCTTTCTACATATATGGGGTAAACAAATTACATTAAATCTCACTAGTTACAAATAAATGTATGTAGCAGGAAACGTCTTAAAACATGTAAATGCATGATCTACAAACTGAGAATAAATTAATACTACAACAATCTTGAAGATTAACAAGTACTAATAGCAATGAAACGTTGATGGTGCTAGAAATATTAAAGGCCTGGTCGCGGTAATACTGACACAACTTATATTGGCGAATAGGTGACGTCTTAAGTACGAAGAGAACGAAGTACGAAGTTCTCCATACTTCTTTTTTTCTTGACAAAACGGATTTTCTATTAAGAAGGCAAAACATACAAAAGGTCATGTTCCTTTGCTCACCCAGGTGGTCCATATGGTTAAATATGCAAATCGATGTTCGTTTTGTGCATTATAATACTACATCCAGATGGATCACCCAGCTGAATTTTTTAAAACTCATCTCAAATTGTCACCTAAATGAAGGTGAGTCTTGATGGTGCATCTGGATGCAGATGCATCTAGTTCAGTTCAAAATAATTAATGACAAAAATGACTTTTTAAAATCAAAATATTATTTTCAAACGGTAAATCATATTTTCTTGCATATACATTTTTCTGCTATAACCAAAAAATACATTTTCTCGCAAAAACTGAAAAACACACATTCCCGCTAAAACCGCAAAATGCGTTTTTCCGCAAAAAAAAAACGTAAAATGCACATTTCCATAAAAACACATTTTTCGGTCAAACAAGTAAAATCGCACTTTTCGATCAAAACTGAAAAAACGCATTTTCCCGTCAAAACCGAAAAAGCGCATTTTCCCGCCAAACCTCTAAAAAACGCATTTTCCCGTAAAAACCCAAAAATGCATATTCCCGCCAAAACACGAAAAAGTATTTTCCGACCAAAACCGCAAAAAGCATTTTCTCGCCAAAATCGGAAAATGCAATTTTCCCGCCAAAACCAGAAAACGCAATTTTCCCGGCAAAACCGGAAACACAATTTTCCCGCCAAAACCGGAAAACATAATTTTTTCGCCAAAACCGGAAAACGCAATTTCCCTCCAAAACCGAAAAACAGAATTTTCCCGCCAAAACTTAAAAACACAATTTTCCTGCCAAAACCAGAAAACAAAATTTTCCCACCAAAACCGGAAAACAGATTTTTCCCGCCAAAACCGGGAAAAACACATTTTTCCGCCAAAACCGGAAAAAACACATTTTTCCGCC
>NC_027752.1:8828914-8829996 GCF_000695525.1 Brassica oleracea var. oleracea
CTAGATAAGACATCTAGATGGACCATCTGGATGCATCTTCCAAATGTCCAAAGAACAGGGCCAAACTACTAGTCTCCTTACATATTTTGGAGGTTATTATACGATATGTCATATGTTTAATATTTAGCATAAAACAAAGTGAATTAAGTTGACAATTACTTTAAGCAAATCATAAGTAGTTTGCTCTATGGTCGTCTAACTTTTGCTATAAACATCTCAAGAGTTCATATAAAACGATATCAATATTCATAATAAACATGTGTGGTGGTTTACGAACTAATATATTCTCTATTTAAAGAGTTTGCTCGTTCCAGAAAACTACTCCAACATACTGACAAAAACATACCCAACTGTCAAGTCGTTTGTAAACCTGATAGTCGACCCCATACAAAGTTGATAACAAAGAAAAACCTCACAAGTATAAGCCCAGAACAATACAAGCCCAGTTCCTAAATGAATCAAGATACATAGCCCAACAAAATACATAATTACATGTTAGCTTAGCCGTCTCTTTAATTTAACTAGGGATCGTTATCCGCGTCTGAGATTTTGCATTTTAATTTATTTTTATCTTTTATTTACTAATTTAGTATTCAGTTTTTCAATACATTTTATCTTCACCATCTCCTCTTGTCTTGTTTACATTTGTTTTCACGTCGTTTGATTTGTCTTAGTTTTGGCTTGTGTAATAACTTAACACTGCTCATTCTTCTTTCATTCTTCATTGATTGATATTTTTTTATCTCGCTTAGCTCTGTGTTGCCACTAATTTGCTCGAATCATTTTTCATCACCAGCTTCGTATTCTTTTCATATTCATTAACTATTGTTTCCAATCTCTTTAAATCTTAAAAATCCTACATGTTCTTTTGTTTATTAAATCACATATTAAATATTGTTGAAATAGTTTATTTATTCTAATAAATCCTTACGATTATAACTAAAATGATATGGATAAAAGACTGATTATAATTTAGTTGAAATTAAAGTCTAAAGTAGAAGTTATTAAACTTGCAATCCTTCTTTTTGTCATCCAAGATAGCTTTAGTCAAATCAATTATATTGATTTAGAAAACCCATAAG
>NC_027752.1:8830098-8830620 GCF_000695525.1 Brassica oleracea var. oleracea
CATATAAGAGTTTCATACTCATTTCTCTTTCTCTAGTCATCTCCTATGTTAGTAGCTATCATAATACAATCATTAAACAAAGGACATATCTCTTGGTTCCATATAGAATATGCAATAAGACTGTTTTCTGCAGACTCCATGATCACTGAGTATTATAAATATCAAACTCTGTATATGGTCTATTTATATGTTGAGGAAATGCCTCGAAATGTAGCTTCCAAATAATGATTTCCAGGTTCATGTTAACCTCCACAATGGGATCATCGGATCTGCAGATACCGCTACATGTCGAGTCGAACGCAGCTACACATATGTTTCCTGCTTGTGCCTTTCATTCACAATCTGCAATTCTCCCAAGAACCAGAATCAATGTTAAATGAGGTAAAAGTTTTAGAGTCACAACAGATTTTGTATAGCTGATGTGTTGTGATTTTGCATAGTTTTAGCTTTGTTATTTCATATATATTCATGCATTAACCTTACATTTATTTGCATTTAAAGTCTATTGCATGTACATTTGCT
>NC_027752.1:8831455-8869956 GCF_000695525.1 Brassica oleracea var. oleracea
AATCAATGTTAAATGAGGTAAAAGTTTTAGAGTCACAACAGACTTTGTATAGCCAAGCCCAATAAACCAAGCACCCAACGTAACATCCCCACTTGCCTATTTGTGCAGAAAATGACTTGATCATTATATAGTAGCACCGAGAAGTTAGATGGAGAATGAGGTATGAATGCAAAGTAGACAAAACAGTTAAAATCTTACTGATTATGGGAAATATAAGAAATCAATTCTCTTGAAATAGCGTATAACTGTCCAATAGCGTGACAGAAGTACTTGTTCCTGTTCTCACCAAACTTCCAATTCTAAATGTATATATATAAATCTATTAGAATTATTGCCAGCGCTCTGTTGGAATATTTGTTAGCTAAAATAATCAATCCAACATAATAGAAAAAAGAAATCAACGAAATTGTAAAGCTAACCATCAGCTGAGATGCTTTTGCTGTCTTGACACATTGCAAGCTTAGTGATTTCACTGTCAAAAGCAACAAACTAAGCAGTCATATACATCTGAGACATTTATTTACAACTGGTTCCTAGCACAGAAAAAACATTTTATTATGTTACAGATGATAAGTTTGATGCATAAATACAGTTTAGAATTTTTTTTCAACTGAACATTTGTGCCTACTGAATTACCTTACAACACCCACTGCATTGTGATTTTGGCATGTTAAAGCTGAGAATCAACATTGGAGCTTGCGTTAGCATTTGGAACATGAAATATAACACCATCAATTTCCAGTGTTAATTCCAATGACAATAGCTGTGCAAAAGAACTTTGCTAGTAAGGTAAGCGTGATTAGTAATTCTTTACATCTTAGTGTCGTAAAACTTCAAAACGATAGACACTTACAATCGACGACTCTCAAAGATGGACCGCAAACCATCTAATGATATGCTTACCTCATCATATAAGTAATCCATGTCACTTCCCTCCCACGGGTAACGTTGCTGGTGCAGATCAATTCCCTCCACCTCTTCCTCATCATTAGGATGCTCTGCAATATACCCTCTGTAAGGTTCAAATTTATGTCGATAGAATTATCAGAGAAAGATATATAAAGTACCCTCCAAATCTTCAGGAACATCGATATTTTCCTTATTCAATGATCTTAATTCAACCTAACAACCATCAAAATAAAAAGAATGTGAGGCACATAATCTTTAAAATCCAAGTTTAATGAATGAAAAAAAAAAACTCAGGAAGACAGAAAATGTCAAACACTCACTGACTTCTTCTTCTTTTACTTCTTGGCTCCCGTGAATGAACTGTCAAAGCCATCATTATTTGGAGGAAAAAAAATTAAACAAAGCAACTAATGAAAAAAAACAAATATGTTTCACATCACATAAACTCTTCTTGAACTATCAGACAACAAATAGTATGTCTCCCGTGTGACTCAGCTGAATCCTCGATGGCATCATGAACGACAAATGTCTTCTTCTTCTTTTTGGTTAGATCAAAGGGTGCAAGCTAATGATGACCAAAGAAAATTAAAACCACACAATTATGATTTATCAGGCAAAATAAAAGAACCGATGATGAATTTATTAAAGATGGGGAGATGTAGAGACTAAAGAAGAAAGACTGATTTATGAAACTCAAAGAGACAATCTGTGTTTCTTAGATGAGTCATGAACCGATGATTAAAAATTGAAAGCCCCAAACTTCCATTGAAGAGAATGCTTACGGACCAAAGAGGTTTATTGACTTTTTTTTTAACGAATCTCATTTCAAAACGTGAGTTATAAAGTATTTATTAAATCATTAGATAAAATAAATAAATGTGGGTCCCACAGAGAAAACTGAAGAAGCAAAGGTTTACGACTTTCATAAATATATATTTGTTTCAATCATCAATGTACAAAGAATTTTTTAACTCAGTGGTATAAATGTTGTTGTTTAGATATCAATAATCCGTGGTTCTCATCACAGGGTGATGCAACTGCAGATTTATATATTTTTAAATGAAGTAGTTAGTTATGGAAACAAAGCGCATTGTTCTTGGCCGCCACAGTGAAATGTCAACCAGAGAAAACCACAACGGAATCTGCAAAACCGTTCCGAATCTCATCTCTTCCTTCGTCGACGCCTTCGTCGACTACTCCTTCTCCGGCATCTTCTCTCCGCACCATCCCACTCCACTCAACGACACTCCCCAAACGCGTTTCGAGAAACCGGACCGTCTCGTCGCCATCGGCGACCTCCACGGCGATCTAGAGAAGTCCAAGGAAGCGTTCCGCATCGCCGGATTGATCGATTCGTCGGACCGATGGACAGGCGGATCCACGGTGGTTGTTCAAGTGGGAGACCTGCTCGACCGAGGCGGAGACGAGCTAAAGATACTGTTTTTCCTCGAAAGGCTAAAGCGAGAGGCGGAGAGAGAAGGAGGTAAGGTTGTGACTATGAACGGGAACCATGAGATTATGAACGTTGAAGGTGACTTTAGGTTTGTTACTAAGGAGGGTTTAGAGGAGTTTCGAGTTTGGTCGGATTGGTATTCTCTAGGGAACAAGATGAAGAGCTTGTGTCATGGTCTTGATAAAGTTAAAGATCTTTACGAAGGGATTCCTATGAGCTTCCCTCGTGCTAGAGAGGAATGTTTCGAAGGAATGAGAGCTAGGATTGCTGCATTGAGACCAGAAGGTCCGATTGCGAAGAGGTTCTTGTCCAAGAACCAGACAGTTGCTGTTGTTGGAGACTCCGTGTTTGTTCACGGTGGTCTTTTAGCTGAGCATGTTGAGTATGGACTTGAGAGGATGAACGAGGAGGTTACTAGTTGGATTAACGGGTTTAGAGGTGGGAGATACGCGCCTGGGTATTGTAGAGGAGGGAACTCTGTGGTTTGGTTGAGGAAATTTTCGGATGAGAGGCCTCACAGATGTGACTGTGCAGCTCTTGAACATGCTCTTTCCACTATTCCTGGGGTTAAGAGGATGATCATGGGACACACGATCCAGGAGGCTGGTATCAATGGTGTTTGTGGTGATAAAGCTATTAGGATTGATGTTGGTATGTCCAAGGGATGTTCTGATGGGTTGCCTGAGGTTTTGGAGATCCGCAAGGACTCTGGTGTGCGGATTGTGACATCGAATCCATTGTACAAGGAGAAACCGAATTCTCAGTTGGTTCCTGAGAGTAAAACGGGTCTCGGGTTGCTGGTACCAGTTGAACATGTCACTAAGCAAGTTGAAGTCAAAGCTTAAAGACCATGAAGTCATAGTCTCTGTTTAGATGATTGTTTCTAACACTGTTTGTAGCAATTATAGGGAAGTATTTGTTCAAATATTGTATCTGATTCAATACATTTGCTAAGGGTCTCTTATTGTTTTGATGTCTCTTTGACTCAAAAGAGTGATTCAACTTCATTCTTGGCGTGTGAGGTAAGTAACGTAATCACTAATCAGTCACTCTCAGACAAGTAATGTAAACTACACACGTGTTCAGTTCGGATAAGGAAACTTATCTGATGGCTTATCTTCTCCAGCCACTCCCACAGCTGTCCACTTTGTTCGACTCTCGCCGGAGCCATAAAAAGTCGACCATTCCTCGCGCCGTCGCCGTTTCTTCCACTTCAACCAATGGTGAGCATCTCCTTCGTCGGGTTTCCGGTTTATGTGAAACCGGAAACCTCCACGAGTCCTTTCAGGTCATCGAGGAGTTCGACAGAGAGGAGAAATCATCATCTGATGCGTTTCTTCTTCTCCGAGAAGCTCTCGGGCTTCTCCTACAAGCTTCCGGAAGGAGAAAAGACATTCAACTAGGGAGAAAGATCCACCAGCTTGTTTCTGAGTCGGCTCGGTTAAGCAACGACGATGTTCTCTGCACACGTGTCATCACAATGTACTCCATGTGCGGCTCTCCTGATGATTCTCGGTCTGTGTTTGATGCCTTGCGGAAGAAGAATCTCTTCCAGTGGAACGCTGTCATCAGCTCTTACTCAAGAAACGAGCTTTACCACAACGTTCTAGAGATGTTTGTGAAGATGATCACAGAGAGTGGTCTTTTACCGGATAACTTCACTTTCCCTTGTGTGGTTAAGGCTTGTGCTGGGGTTTCGGAAGTCCAGGTCGGGCTTGCGGTTCATGGGTTGGTAGTGAAAACCAGATTGGTAGAAGACGTTTTTGTAAGTAATGCGTTGGTGTCTTTCTATGGAACAAACGGGTCTGTTTCTGACGCGTTGAGAGTCTTTAAAATAATGCCTGAGAGAAACTTGGTGTCATGGAACTCAATGATTCGAGTGTTCTCTGACAACGGTCTCTCGGAAGAATGTTTCTTGCTTCTTGGACAAATGATGGAGAAAGATGATGAAATTGCGTTTACGCCGGATGTTGCTACACTCGCTACTGTGTTACCGGTTTGTGCTAGGGATAGAGAGATAGGAGTAGGAAAAGGTGTTCATGGGCTGGCAATGAAACTGAGTTTGGACAAAGAAGTTGTCGTTAACAACGCCTTAATGGACATGTACTCCAAATGTGGTTGCATAAACGATGCACAAGTTATCTTTAAACTGAACAATAACAAGAATGTGGTTTCTTGGAATACAATGGTGGGAGGTTTCTCAGCAGCGGGGGATATTCATAAGACTTTTGATCTTCTCAGACAGATGCTGGCAGGAGGTGGAGATCTCAGAGCAGATGAAGTAACCATTCTAAACGCAGTACCAGTTTGTTTCGAAGAATCAGTCTTACCGAACTTAAAGGAACTTCATTGTTACTCCTTGAAACAAGAGTTTGTACATAATAATGAGTTAGTAGCCAATGCCTTTGTTGCTTCTTACGCAAAGTGTGGCTCGCTGAGTTATGCACACCGTGTGTTTTGTAGCATAAGGAGTAAAACAGTGAACTCTTGGAATGCTTTGATTGGCGGCTACTCTCAGAGCAGTGATCCTAGGCTGTCCTTGGATGCATATTTTCAGATGAAAAGTTCTGGATTGTTGCCTGATTTGTTCACTGTTTGTAGTCTTCTTTCAGCTTGTTCTCAGATAAAATCCTTAAAGTTGGGAAAGGAAGTGCATGGGCTTATAATCCGAAACCGGTTAGAAAGAGATTCGTTTGTTTATATATCGCTACTCTCACTTTATATTCACTGTGGGGAGTTAAGCACTGCACATGTGTTATTTGACGCAATGGAAGATAAAACCTTAGTATCTTGGAACACTATGGTCAATGGTTACCTTCAGAATGGGTTTCCTGAGAGAGCTTTGAGTCTCTTCAGACAAATGGTTTTGTACGGAGTCCAACCTTGTGAGATCTCTATGATGAGCGTGTTTGGTGCTTGTTCGCTTCTACCGTCTCTTCGGCTGGGGAGAGAAGCTCATGGTTACGCTTTGAAGTGCCTCCTCGAGGACAATGCGTTTATCGCATGTTCAGTCATTGATATGTATGCCAAGAACGGTTCTGTAATGGAATCATTTAAGGTTTTTAATGGTTTGAAGGAGAGAAGTGTGGCGTCATGGAATGCTATGGTAATGGGATATGGAATACATGGGAGAGCAAAAGAAGCTATCAAACTCTTTGAAGAGATGCAGAGAACAGGTCATTGTCCTGATGAGTTAACATTCTTGGGTGTTCTAACGGCTTGTAACCACAGCGGTCTAGTCCATGAAGGGCTGACGTATCTGGATCAGATGAAGCACTCTTTTGGGATGAATCCCACTTTGAAGCATTATGCTTGTGTCATCGACATGTTAGGCCGAGCTGGGAAGCTAGACGAGGCGTTAAAGATTGCCACAGAGGAGATGTCTGAGGAGCCTGGCGTTGGGATTTGGAACTCTCTGCTAAGCTCGTGCAGAATCCATAAGAATCTGGAGATGGGAGAGAAAATTGCTGCTAAGTTATTCGTGTTAGAACCAGAAAAGCCTGAGAACTATGTGCTGCTTTCCAACCTATATGCAGGATCAGGGAAATGGGATGAGGTGAGGAAAGTGAGGCAGAGAATGAAAGAGATGAGTTTGAGAAAGGACGCTGGATGCTCCTGGATTGAACTAAACGGGAAGGTTTTTAGCTTTGTTGCTGGTGAAAGTTCCTTAGATGGTTTTGAAGAAATCAAAAGCCTTTGGAGTGTACTGGAGAGAGAGATAGGGAAGATGGGATACAGACCAGACACAAGTTCGGTACAGCATGATCTAAGTGAAGAGGAGAAGACTGAACAGTTGAGGGGACACAGCGAGAAGCTTGCCATTACCTACGGGTTGATCAGAACTTCGGAAGGAACAACTCTTAGAGTTTACAAGAACCTAAGGATTTGTGTGGACTGCCACAATGCGGCGAAGTTAATCTCAAAGGTTATGGAAAGGGAGATAGTTGTGAGGGACAACAAAAGATTTCATCATTTCAAGAATGGGTTCTGTTCTTGTGGAGACTACTGGTAACTGGTGCAGTGGTGCTCTTTATAAATCAAGTCGGTAAAGACAGATCAGCAGAACTTAGTTCTTGTACCGAAACATCTACGCAACTCTGTGTAAGAAGGAATTTATAATGCTATGACCAAGCTTTGCTCTCTCCTGAAAGCTGATAAAATTTGGCTAATGGCTAAAAAAAAGTACAGAAACTAATATTACATGTTGTGGTTTCGGGCCTAGGGCCCCAAACCACCCGGTATTCAAAAAATAAAATAAAAAATTGGTTAGTTGATGATTTTGCCTCGTCTGAAGCTTCTCTGTTGTGGAACTGGTTAAACTGCTCTGTATTGATTTTCCAAAGATCATTTAGAACATGTGCATCAACCAAAGACTAGTTGAGTACAACCTGTGAATATAAACTTTTCTTCTTTATGTTCGTTACTTATTTGTGATAGATCATGTCATACATGTTAATGGTAAGCTTTTACTTGAAACTGATGGAACATTGGAACCCCAAATTTAATTTATTACATAGTAAACTGAAACCTTCTTTTAATGCGAAACAAGTTTCAAGTCTCTCATATTATACTTCACTATATATAAACTGTCTATGCACTTCTTATCCTCATAGAAACAGCAAGAGAAGACAGAAGCGATGAAGGTTTCCATAAGCATCATCGTTGTCCTCTTCTTTGCGACCTTCGTCGCCATCTCTGCTGCCCCTTCCCATGAAACTTGCATAAGAAGAAACATCGACAGGTCGCAACCACCTAGCTCTTCACTCGAAACCAAGACGGCATCAAGATTTATCACTCTTGCGGAAATGATATGCAGAGACATGGCTCGTTCAGTCATGTTCCATGTGAGGATCACCGGAAAATTCCCATCTCAATATGTAGAGGCGATGTGCAATGTGTTTGGAGATGATGAGAAGAAAGTGAAGGAGTATGTTGAGAAGATATGGTTGGGACTGGGAGGTCCGAAGCTCGCGTCTAGTTTATCTTGTGTCTTTCATTGATTTGTACGTGTTGCAAAACTTTAAACACTTATAATACAATTTGAGTTTTTTCACATTATAGATTTTCTGTTTATATGATAAATATTGAATTGTATTTTTATTGATATTATATGTTTTATGAACGTTTGGTCTTGCTGATAAATAATGTATTTTAATCTTTATTTCGTAATTCGTTTATTAGTAATTTATCGATTACGAAATTATAGATAAATTATAGATCTGTCCAACTATTATAACAAATTAAAGTTTTAATTTGTATATTACTCTCTTCGTTTAAAAAAAATACATATTTTAAACTTTTCACATATATCAAGAAAACACATTAAAACTTGATTATAAATGCATTGTTTTTTGTAAATAACAATTTTCCATAACTTTAATCCAATATAAATCCAATAAACACCATTAATTTTTTTGAAATTTACAATTTTTCATTAAATAATACATTGAAAAGAAAAAAAATATATCTTTTTGAAACAAATTTTTTTTAGATCTTTCCGAAACAGAGGAGTATATATTTTTACAACTCTGCTCATAGCTCCTACACCTCTGTCCATCTCTTAATCGATCTGTCAAAAATAATGATTTTTAATCTTTATTTTGTAATTCGTTTATGCCTTGTCCATTATGCACAGAGGGTGTTACAGTAACCGGTAAGATCTCTTTCTCCCGAAATTGTTTTACATGTTTAGAGCATTTCCAACAATAAAAATTTTAAAGAGTTTCTAAAACAAACAAAAAATATGAATATTTTAGCAAAATATAATTAGATAATTAAAAGTTAATTGTAAAATTAAAATCCAACCAATGTATAAGATACAAGTGTTACGTAGAGATAACGTGGAATTCTAAAAAATCTTGATATAATTTTTCTCCATTTTCTTTCCTAATTTTTTTTTTTAAGAACTCCTCAAAACCATGGTTGGGGTGCTCTTACTCGATTTGTCATAGTTAAAAATAATGGTTTGTTCGTCAGAGAATAAGAACATCGACGACTACCAATCCCTGATGGTGTCGCACCTCTTGATGTTATACGTAATATCAAATCAGCTCTTCATCAAAATGGGCTTTCGTTGGTGGTTGATTGAGACCAGGGCTTATACACCCAAATTCATGATTTTTAGGAATCATAGGAATGGGCGCATCATGACATCGTGAGATGTCTCGCCCGAACGAATTAGTTGGGCCAGAATATACGGTAAGTATCTTACTCTCTACACTCTTTACATTTATTTACTCATTATTTTAACTGCATGTCTCTGGTTCACAGGGTGAAAATTCGGATGCTATCAGAATACCTATAGATATGATTGGTCTCGCAACATTGGTGCATGGACCTCAACCATCAAATTTTGTGGTAATCGCCAAACTTACCCCGAAAAATCAGCTGCTCAGGGTTCTTCAGTGTTTGAAATAGTGTTTCCCTCTTCGTAGAGTTGCCTGATAACACTGCACTAAATTCTATAGACTCACTCGTTAATTCGACAAAAGTTATTGCTAGAATCAAAAGGCCAGCAGGTCATGTTTGTCCATGGCAAGTTGATGGAGATGCTTTTAGGTGGACGATAGCCACTATGCGGCTGCATGATGAGGAGGATGCTTGCTCATATGATTAGTCAATGTGGCCTTGATACTTTTTGTTTTCTGTCAAAATTCCCCGGTTAATGTATGTTGTTTCATCTTTCTTCAAATTATTTGTAGTTTTCTTCCATTAGTGACTTCTTCGATTTCCAAGAATTTTTAGTTTCATAAGCAACTGTTGTCAGGATCGTTATAATATAAGAAAACTAAATATTTGGCATGGTTAAGGTATAATATAAGAAAACTAAATATTTGGCATGGTTAGACCATGATTAACTTCGTATTCTTAACTGGAGTTCCTACGTTTAACTAAGAGACTGTTCTTAGCTTTTCTTAAGGTTTTTTTTATTATAAATATTTATTGATATAAATTAGTATTTTGTGATTATTATACATTATTATGTTACAAAGTCGCATTATATTAAATAATAGATTTTTAAAAATATATATAATTTAAAAATTACTTTATTTGAAATATTTTATAAAATTCTATTATATATGAAGGTGAGCATATTGTGAAATAAAAATATTCAACGCAACCTATATAACGACGTCTGACGTTGTTTGCAATATCTCATTTTTTTATATAACTGTGATTAAAATTATTCTAACCTGTGTTGAGAAATCAAGTGTATAAGGTTAGTAAAAATATCGAACAGTTAACGGCAGAAAGAATGTAACCGTTTATGCTTAGGAGTAATAGAAAGTGGGTGTTAAATATAACCAGAAGCAGTTAGATAAAAATCAGTTTTTTCAAAAAGTAGGTCTAATGACAAAATAAGTAATATTCCAAGTAGTGGTAGGGGCAAAAGATAGCAATGATTCTGTATTAATAATAGTGATAACAACCGTAGTTGAAATATGTAAAAAAAAATGTTAAATCATGAGTTAAGACTTCCGATTAAAAAATCGGGGTTAATCATGCCATTAAAGCTTCTTCATTGATGGTTTTTTCATCAAGTGGCTTAAGATAAATATTAATAAAGAACATAAAAGTATGAAAGAGAATAGGAAAAATATGAAAATCTATTGTCATTGAAGAAAATTCGAAGTTTTTAGAAGGTACCATCTCTCCACTTGCCACTTATTTATTGGTACAATTTTTCTTAAAACATTAAAATTCAATTACAAAACTAAATATGCTAAAATAATATTATAATAACGTGTAGAAATTGTGGTTGAGAGACTTAACCACTGATGTTGCTCTTAAGGTGCCTAAAACTTGGATGTGTTTCTGTATGGATCCAGTAATGCAAGTGATGTTTTTGAATAATTCTCAAGACTGTAACATAGTCTTTTTTGCTTAGAGATGGTGGAGAGCTAACGGCGCCATAACAATTCTCATTTTTGTTTTACTTAATAGCTATTTGCATAAGAAGACTGATACATACAGTGGTCTCTTTGCAACAAGATGACACTTTTATTGACTGCACGATGTCACCCACTGTTTTTACGGGACGGTTCATTACGTGTGTGACGATGCTCCACGCTGGATCATCAAGACTAGCAAGGTTTGTGTTTCAGTGAAGGAAGAGTGCATGGCTAAGGTTGGAGAGACCATGTAGAGTTGGACAAACATACGACTATGAGAGCTAAAACCTGCAATAATAAATTTAATGTGAATAGAATAAGATTTAGGACCATGATAGGAAAGCCCTCTCTATAAGTAGATTTAGAAATAGTTGTCCGAATTAAACTAATATTATTGATAATGAATATGACAAATACAAATAACAGAACACAGATGTATAGTATTACAAGTCTAAAGCAGCACCTATTAAATAATGTTTTTTTATATTGTTTTTATACTTTTCAGCTCGATTCAACTATTTTGCGTATATAAAGTAATGAGAAAAAGCTTCATAGTTCTGCATTTTGACCTTCTGAAAGTATCCAAATAGCACATCGTATTTTACTATGTAATGAAGTGTAAAAACTGATTTCAAAATAAATATCTCTTTCAAAAACTGAAAACAGTCAACATCTGAATTACATATCATATGCATTAACAAAAATGATGGAAGAATAACAAACGAAAAGGCAAACTTTAATTATGACAATAATAAAAAGATAATATATAGGTATTTTAATAAGTTTCAAAACACAAAGAAAACAAATTATACATTTAATACTTTTTGTTTCAAAATGATCTTTATCTAAAACTCGTTTAAAAAATATATTTACATTTTTAGGTATTTTTATTTGGTAATAATGATAAGTTATAAATTTTAAAATTAATTATGTTTATTAAATTCAACTGAATAAAAATTATGAAAAATAATTAATCATAAAATAATAAATCTATATTAAAATTGAATATATTTATGTGAAAATTGCTAAACATATTTTATTTTATTTTGAAACTAATGGAGTATATCTTTTTGACCGAATCCTTCTTTTTGTTTTTGGGTCAAAAAAAACGTTAATGGTTTGAGACTTAAGAGCATCTTTAACACATATGTTAATGTTAATCACACGAGTCCCGGATAAGAACATTCGAACAAATACCAACACACAAAAGAAAGAAGAAGAATGTTGTCGAGGTTGTTCAAGGCTGGTGAGAAGGTTCTGTCCAATCTTGTTAACAAGAAAGACTTTCACATGGCGTCGAGCAATACAGAGAATCCTCCCAAAGTGCAAGAGCTTTACGAGCTCTGCAAATCCACTTTCACTGGGAAAGCTCCTTCTCCTGGTTCCACCCCCGTCCAAAAATTATGCTATCTCTTGGGTATCTTCGTTTTCTCCCTTTCACTCTGCTTCATTTCGGCGTTAGGGTTTGCAATTTCGTCTGGGTTTGATCGAATCAGTATAACATTTTATCGAATCAGGGTTGAATTTTAGGACTCGTTGTGGTGAATTGGTGGTTAAAGGTAGAAACTTTGTGAATGTTTTTGCGTTTACAAGCAGAGATGTGATTTGGGTTTTTGGTCATCATGCAGATTCAGTGAGTCCTGGAGATGTTGGGCTTGAAGAGGAAGCTCAAGATGATGATAGAGGCTATGGAGTTTCTGGGGTTAGCCGCGTCAACAGAGTAGGAAGATGGGCTCAGCCGATCACATTCTTAGACATTCATGAATGTGATACCTTTACAGTAAGTGTCTTTGAGATTTTGATACTGGTGATACAATCATGAAATCTAAATTATATGTTTCTTTCTTCAGATGTGTGTTTTTTGCTTCCCAACATCCTCAGTGATTCCATTGCATGACCATCCAGAGATGACTGTCTTTAGCAAAATCCTCTATGGATCACTTCATGTTAAAGCTTACGACTGGGTCGAACCTCCATGTATTATCACACATGACAAATCACAAGGTTATCGATTTTTATTTTCTTCTCATTTGGGTGTCTAGTTTTGGTTCATTTGTGTGATTGATAATATAAAGATTTCTTTGCAATTGCTTGTAGCAGCACGGTTGGCGAAACTGGTTACCGACAAAGTGATAACGCCTCAGTCTGAACTACCAGTGTTGTACCCAAAGACTGGAGGCAATCTTCATTGTTTCACTGCGCTGACTCCATGTGCGGTGCTGGACATTCTCACACCTCCTTACAACGAAAGCGCTGGCAGGTCTTGCAGTTACTACATTGACTATCCTTTCTCCACTTTCGGTATGCAAACTTTATCCTTCTTCAGGAAAACACTATGTTTACTCTGTTTTTCGTTGACCGATGGGTAATTCTCTTTGGTTTACAGCACTGGAGGAAGGAGTGAAGAGCGTGGAAGGAAAGGAAGACGAGTACGCTTGGCTTGTGCAGATAGATACACCCGATGAGCTTCACATGCGTCCCGGATCGTATACGGGTCCAACTATTCAAGTTTAGATTGTTGCAAGTTGGTTTTGTAGCTAAGTAGAGAGTACTCTTGTATCATTGTTCCTGGAGAAGATGTCAAATACAGTTTCGGGTTAAAGATACTCCTTCATCAGTGCATGTCTGATTCACACGATTATATTATAAACTATTGAAACTGTTTAAAAAATGTACATAAAAGTCGGTATTGAGATATGGTACTCAAGTTCAAATTCAATTCTATGCTAGTGACCTGCGATTACTTTAAATCCCCAATAACACTTTGATGTTTCAGCAAAACTAATCCACCATAAGTATCTTTATCATAGTTAAATAGTATTATGGCCATGTTGGTTTGTACATCTGGAAGATGCATCTAGATGTCTTATCCAGATGTTCCATTTGGGTGTTGTTCGTTTTTTCATTTCGTCTATGCATCCGATGAATCATCTGAATGCAACTATCTTCGTTTGCTTTTCATTTTTTAACTTCCATCTACATCCAGGTGAACTTGTTAATAAATGATTGAAATATATTTTTTTACGTTTCGGGGAAAAATAGCATTTTTACGGTTTTGGCGGAAAATATTTTTGCGGTTTTTGAGGAAAAATGTGTTTTTGGCGAAAAAGTGCATTTTTGTTGTTTTGGCGGAAAAATATGTTTTTATGGATTTGGCGGAAAAATACCTTTTGCGGTTTGGACGAGAAAAGTTTATTTTGCGGTTTTGGCGGGAAAAGTGTTTTTGACGGAAAAAGTTTTTTTTCACGATTTTGGTGGGAATTTTTTTTTGCGATTTTAGCGGGAAAAGCATTTTCGCGATTTTGGCGGAAAAAAACATTTTTGCGGTTTCGACGAGAAAATACATTTTTTCTGGTTTTGGGTGGTAAAATACATTTTTCCGATTTTGGCGGAAAAATACGTTTTTCCGATTTTGGCGAGAAAATGTGTTTTCTAGTTTTGGCGGGAAAATACGTTTTTCCGGTTTTGGCGGGAAAATTCTGTTTTCCGGTTTTGGCGGGAAATGCATTTTTCTAGTTTTGGCAGGAAAATTGCGTTTTTCGGTTTTGGCGAGAAAATTGTGTTTTTCCAGTTTTGGCGAGAAAATGCTTTCTGCGGGTTTGGCCGGAAAATGCTTTTTAGAGTTTGGCGGGAAAATGCGTTTTTTGGGTTTTGGCGGGAAAATGCATTTTTTCTTGTTTTGGCGGGAAAATGCGATTTTTCCGTTTTGGTCGAAAAGTGTGGTTTTACTGGTTTGACCACTGGAAATGTGTGTTTTACGTTTTTTTGCAGAAAAATGCATCTTGCGGTTTTGGCGGAAAAATGTGTTTTTCAGTTTTTGCGAGAAAATGTATTTTTTGGTTATAGCTGAAAAATGTATATGCAAAAAAATAGAATTTAGGGTTTGAAAATAATATTTTGATTTTAAAAGGTCATTTTGTCATTTATCATTTTGGACTGAACTAAATGCATATGCATCCAGATGCACCATCAATACTCACCTTCATTTGGGTGAGAATTTGAGATGAGTTTTTAAAAAATCAGCTGGGTGATCCATCTGGATGTAGCATTATAATGCACAAAACGAACATCGATTTGCATCTTGGTCCGGACGATAGTTTCATGGTTTCAGTTCATTTCAGTTTTTACTGATCTTCTTCCTCGTAATTAACAGTGGCCGGTAAACTAACTGACATGGAGAAAACTGCCAATAAAAACTTTCAAATTAAAATTAAAATAAATTTTAACTCTTAAAAAACACTCTTAACTTTTAAATGTTTTTGTTTTTTATTAACATAAGTTTAAAGTTTTCTTGGCTTCAATTCGAAAGTCCAAAGTTTTTATAACTTTTTTTCAATTTACCTTACCGTGGTAACAATGCTGCTAAAGTTATAACAGAGTGGTCGTACAAGTTATATATGGAGGGAACTTTCAGGTGGGACCATTTTGTTTTAACTTTTTACTGTTTGATAAAGAGAAAGTGACGATCAAACAGAGCTGGATCAAGTTACCGCCGCCACGTTAATTAAACCTTCTTCTTCTTCTCTCTCGTCGTCCCCCTTTAGGTTTACCACTCTTCCTTCAACAATGGCGTCTTCGATTCTCAGAAACCCTATGCTCTCATCACCAACAACAATCACCACCCCTTCTCTTCCCTCCTTCTCCTCGAAACCCTCACCTCTCTCATTCCGCTTCCCACCCTCCCACCACCGCTCCTCTCTCCGCATCAAATCCCTCCGCCTCTCGTGCTCCCTCTCAGATCCCTCTCCTCCCCTCCGCCGCTGCCGCCCGGAGTACATCCCCAACCGCATTTCCGACCCCAACTACGTCCGAGTCTTCGACACCACTCTCCGCGACGGCGAACAGTCCCCCGGAGCCACCCTCACCTCCAAAGAGAAGCTCGACATCGCGCGCCAGCTCGCGAAGCTGGGCGTCGACGTAATCGAGGCCGGGTTCCCCGCCGCCTCCAAGGACGACTTCGAAGCCGTGAAAACCATAGCCGAAACCGTGGGAAACGCCGTCGACGGAGACGGTTACGTCCCCGTCATCTGCGGACTCTCGAGATGCAACAAGAGAGATATCGAGACGGCGTGGGAGGCTGTGAAGTACGCCAAAAGGCCGAGGATCCATACCTTCATCGCCACGAGTGACATTCACTTGGAGTATAAGCTGAAGAAGAGCAAAGACGAGGTCATCGAGATCGCTAGGAATATGGTAAAGTTCGCGAGGAGCTTGGGGTGTGAGGACGTTGAGTTTAGTCCTGAAGATGCCGGAAGGTTCGAGATTTTTTTGCTTTTTGTGAATAAGAGAATCTTCTTATTGTTTGATTCTTTTTTTCTTTTTTGGATTTTTCTAGATCGGAGAGAGAGTTTTTGTATCAGATTCTTGGGGAAGTGATAAAAGCTGGAGCGACAACGCTTAATATACCTGACACTGTTGGTATAACGTTGCCTAGTGAGTTTGGTCAGTTGATTGCTGATATCAAAGCCAATACTCCTGGGATCGAGAATGTTATCATCTCAACGCATTGTCAGAATGATCTTGGGCTCTCCACTGCCAACACTTTATCTGTATTGTCAACTTTTCTTTCTCCTTTCGGCTTAGATCAGATTAGCTTAGCTCTCAGAATGTTCTCAGTCACATCGTTTTTGGTTATTCAGGGTGCACATTCGGGTGCAAGGCAAGTGGAAGTGACTATCAATGGCATTGGCGAAAGAGCTGGAAACGCTTCACTAGAAGAGGTTAGATTTTGTTGCATTCAATTCATGATCATCTAGTGTTGCATTTGAATACTTATTTTATTACCTAAAGATTGTCTTTGTAACTGTTTAGGTTGTGATGGCCATAAAATGCCGTGGAGATCATGTACTTGGAGGCCTATATACTGGAATTGATACTCGGCACATTGTTATGACAAGCAAGATGGTATACTTTTAAACGTTGTTTACGCTGTGAAGACAAACTAGTTTTCTTGTCTTGAGAAGGGGAAAAGAGTATGTAGATTTGCTAAGATAAGGTGTCTCATAACGTGTGGCTTGATTTATCAGGTTGAAGATTACACAGGAATGCAAACACAGCCCCATAAGGCTATTGTAGGAGCGAATGCCTTTGCGCATGAAAGTGGTATTCATCAGGTCAGTTGATGAAATAAATCGTTGTAATATGTATTTTGATTACTCTTTTTGATAAATATTAAAGGTTGTTCACATGATCTATCTTTCCCCCTTTTTTGCAAAGTATAACTTTCCTTGTAGGCTGTAAACTTTAAGCTATATACTCTTTTGACTTGCATGTTCACTCTTTCTTGTACAACTATCTACATGATTGTTTCTCCAGTTGCGCTTAATGACTGTTCATACTTCTTTTAGGATGGAATGCTCAAACACAAGGGCACATATGAAATTATATGCCCCGAAGAAATTGGACTTGAACGATCTAATGATGCTGGTATTGTTTTGGGGAAGCTTAGGTATGTAAGCTTTTTCTTGTATAGACAATGCAACAAGCCGACACGCCTGTAACTGGTGGATATACTCTACAGTTAGGATAATTTGCTTTTGACGTTGAATATTTCCAGACACTACTAGGCATTTGGTTTTATTTGACAACTTAGCAATTCATAAGCTACTGTACACTACGTATATACTTGAAACCTGAAGTCTAACTGTTGGCTTCTGTTTTGCTTGGATATGCAGTGGGCGTCATGCGTTGAAAGACCGTTTGACTGAGGTACACATCAATCTTTACCCAAACACATACTCACTATTGCCATCTTTGTGGGAGACACTAATGTCCTTTTGTATTTTGTATTACCAGCTTGGTTATGTACTAGATGATGAACAACTAAGTTCCATTTTCTGGCGCTTCAAATCTGTGGCTGAGCGGAAAAAGGTAGTTGGTTTTATATGCGTTATTCATTCAAACTTATAGTTTTCAATCCCAACTGATGTATGTGTTATTTTCATGATCCAGAGAGTTACCGACGCAGATATAATAGCTTTGGTTTCTGATGAGGTTTTCCAGCCAGAAGCTCTGTGGAAACTCCTGGACATTCAGGTGAAACTGGGATCAAGATGATCTTTCTTTTACTCGTTTTCTTACTCAATTGTCTTTAGTCAATTCTCATTTTAGTTGAAACTGGAATGCAGATAACTTGTGGGACTTTGGGGCTTTCAACAGCAACCGTGAAACTTGCTGACGCTGATGGCAAAGAGCATGTTGCTTGTTCTATGGGAACCGGGCCTGTCGATTCAGCATATAAGGCAGTCGATCTTATTGTCAAGGTATTAATATATTATACAATTGTGGCTTATATATACATATAACTTCACCTTTATATCATCGGTTATTTAAAAAACTTCATTTTCCACATTGTAGGAACCAGCGACTCTGCTTGAGTACTCAATGAATGCAGTAACAGAAGGCATCGATGCCATTGCAACCACAAGAGTTCTTATCCGAGGAAACAACAATTACTCAACTACAAACGCAATCACTGGTGAAGAAGTTCAAAGGACCTTTAGGTAAAAAATCGTCTTCCCTCATATCTAATTCAACTTATACCCAGCTTATTTTTATTGCCTTTCTGATTATTTTATAACACGGAACGAGTCTGTCTTTTGGCAGTGGAACCGGAGCAGGAATGGACATCGTGGTCTCGAGCGTCAAAGCTTATGTCGGAGCTCTGAACAAGATGCTCGATTTCAAAGAGAACACAACAACAAAAATCCCTTCTCAAAACAACAAAGTACCTGCCTGAATCAAAATCGAATCAGACCAGAGTTAGTCTTTTCTGGTATAGGTACATAGTTTGGTAATAACGAGAGTTCAGAGTTTGCATATTGTTTTAAAGAAGTATCTTTGCTGAAAGAGTTTGTTTACTATAAAAATATTTATCTAACTTTTCTTTTTCTTTTTTTTTTGAATACATAACTTAAACCTCTATATTTAGAAATAACCATGCTAGCATAAGAACTAACCCAACGGTTAACAGTTTAAACGTTACCTGTCCTAAGACGCCTGTCCTTACTAAACTAAGGTCTTAAAACTGAAAAGCACCTGACACCTCTCTGTTTTTGGATTTTGTTTCTCTATTTGTTACAACTTCTTCGTTTATCGAGACTCAGAAACATAACTTTCTTTGCGAATCTTTTTACATTTTCGGAATCGAGAACAACAAGGAAAAGAAGAAAATGTCGGAGCTACGAACCGGGTTCCTAACAATGGCGACTATAGTTCTTATATGCCTAGGTTTAACGATGACGGGAACAGGTTTATATCACAAGAAAATAGTCTCAAAATGCATCGGAGAAAGCGATGGCAGTTTCGTCTTCATTGGCCTGCTCTTGCTTGTGTTTCCTCAGTTTGGTCTTTATGCAATCTGTCTTCGATCAAAACGTATCTTCACCTTTTACATCTACGTGATGATGTTCGTCTTCATTGTCCTTAGTGGCTACTCTTTAAAATGCTTCATCTACAACACAACTTTTGGTATCGCCAAGAATCCTTCCCAGGAAACCAGGACCGTCAAGCAGTTGGTAGGGCGTTTAGTCCCTGCAGAAAAACTCGCTGGAGTCACCGACTGTATCATTCATAATCACGATTGCAACTTCAACGCCAGCCTAAACAGCAATGTCTGGGTATGCTCTTTTTATTCATTTTATATAGCACAAATGATAAAAGATCAAACTCTAATGATTAAAAACAAAATGTATGTTACAGAAGTTTTGCTGCGCGCAACCACCAGGATGTGGAGAGATGACAATGTTCGGTGCACCAGGAGAATGGAGTTGGAAACGGCAACACGTAGAGAACAAAGTCCCTGAAGAATGTGCTTACGATTACTGTCTTAGTTGCAGAGGCTGTCAGCTCAGCATCTTGAAAGCCATTGTTCATCAATGGAAGTATCTCTCCATCTTCGCTTACCCTTCACTCTTTCTCGTTTGTCTCAGCCTCGTCATTGCCAAGTTCATTCTTGACACGTTCGATGAACCCAATGATTATCGTGGCTCTTATTCTTGATTCTTAATCTTCCATTTTGATACATTATATCATGTATTCATACTTTAGTATTTTCAATAGATGTATCTATAACTATAAAGTTGAAGTATCTGCCTTTTTAGGCTGTCCACGTCACCTTTTGGAAGTAAGGGGGGGGGGTTTGTGCCATTGCAAACGGGCTCACGTTGATTGCATTATTGGATATATGTAAACATGAGCTGAAGTTAAGGCAGGGAAGCCACTTAAAGTTAAACCTGATGAAGACTGTCTCATCCACCTTTCACAGGTTGCTTTCAAATACCCTTATTAACAGTTTTGAAAGATTCTTGATTGGTTTTCTTTATAGTTTCTTACTTTTCCTTTTTTTAAATATGTGTAGGCATGTATTGGTAATAGGAAGAAGGGTGAAACTGTTCTCATGTATGTGACTGTTAATGGGAAGAAGCTTGTGATTAGAACTCTTTCTCAGGAGAAGAAGATTCCTTAGGTCAGCTTCGATCTGGTCTTTGAGAAGAAGTTTGAACTCTCCCACTCCTTGGTGAGAGGAAGTATCTACTTCATTGGCTACAAAATGCCCGACCTCGATGAATAGGTGGATTCCTCTTCTTCTGAGGATTACTCTTCTTCTGACTCAGAAGAAGAGGAGGAAGTGGAGGTCCCTTCAACTGCACTGCCAATGTAAGTGCTGGAGCTGCTGCTTCGAGTTTGTCAAGTCTGACTCAAAGCCAAAGGTAAAATGAGAAAGTAGTGAGCTTTGCATTTCGTAACGATCAACGTTGAATGCCACTTCTGTAATGTATAAGGCTGTCATTCAATCAGCCTAATTAAGAATCTGAAAATGCTTCTAGGATTTAATATCTCTTTGAGAGACGGCTTAGCTTTTAAAGATTTTGGTATAAGAAAGAACAAATAAGCAAAGATTTTTTTGTTAATTGTGATTTCAGCCCATGGCTCGGTCAAAGTGTACCGGTTTATGTTTGTTGTAATTTGAACATTTGTTCAGCATAGGAAGTTTACCATATTCTGTTATACAAATATAAATTTTTTGGGAGTTACTCAGTTAAGAAAAATATTAAAAAAATGAAAATTATAATAATATATTTGTTCCTTTTTTTTGAACAGCATTTTTGTTCCTACTATTGTATTATTTATTGTTATATTAATGATGATTTATGAGTTATTAAAATATTTTTAAAAACTTAACAAAAATATAAATCAACATTAAATATAAATATACATGCCACAACTAAATTTAAATCATGTCATCATAGTTAAAATAACATGTCAGCATTTTCTTTTCCGAAATCAATATAGTGACACATAGCAAATCAATTCTCAAATAATATTTTGGAGATTTAATCTGTAAAATATGCTATTTAAAGGTTACCGGTTTTCTCAGTAAATCATCCCAAGACTCTCTTCATTTCATCTGGATATTGGAGAAGAAACATACCAAATACTGAAATCGATGTTGCAAAATACTAATATTATCTAGGATATTTTGTTCTAAATTTCTTTTTCGCATGGCAAAGAAAATAATGACATGATTCTTACAACTCATCTCATGACCATTGTATCTTCAATCACTGTATTTCAATTGTTCCTAATTCCACCACTTTCTGAAGAAAGATAAAAACAAATCGATATAGATACTAATTATATAATGAAAATCCAAGGATCAATGCAAAAGAGAACCTAATTTTCAATAGCATAAGTAAAAATTTATTGTTAGTAGAAAAATGAAAACTCAATTATTCCAAATTTTAAATTAGTTGTCAATTTAACAGTTGTTTTCATATGAACCTCAATCAAAAATATAAGAATAATAATAAAGTTTGAGTTCTAATTCTCTTAAATTTGATTGACAGTAATAGTTTAAAATTTTAATATTTATCTGAGGATTTTTATTTTTATAATTGGTACCATCATATATGTATAAACTCAAATAAAAATGTGCAAAAACATAAATTAAATTAAAAATTGTAAAACAACCCGGGCGTAGCCCGGGAAAAGCCCTAGTTATTAATATAACCATGTCTCTCTCTCTTTCTTTTTTTGTGTGCATTCTAACAACAATGCCTCAAATTATTTTTAAGCTATATCAAAAATAATATTAACATAAACTTAACAAAAATAACCTTATAGTTCTAATTTATATAGCTATAATATACCGTTCCACTTGCATATTAACAGACTAAACAATACTATAGTCTCTAGATAGTCAATTAGTCTTTGTCAAAATCTAATTCACTATTAACTCCTCTAGGCTCCAACTGTATGACCATTTTTTGAATGGAATGCTTTGGAATGATTAATTCCATTAATTCCATTAAAAAAATTTACCATTTAACACGAATGGAATTGAATGCTCATTCCATCAATTCCAAAAAAATCTAATCAAAATACAAATCAAAACATTGTAAAACAATTTTGATAAGGAATAAATGGAATGAATCCATTCAATTTTTCTACTGCATTTCATTCATGGTTTTGATTGGTGACATGTGGTATAGTTGATTTACTTTGAGTTAGGAGTAAAAATCATTGATAACTCAAAATTGTTACCAAAATCATGTATAAAATTTAACTTTTTGATTTTAAGTTTGATTTAACATGTGTTGTGTTTGAGTTACAACTTTGACTTAAATCATTTATAAAATTGCTAACTCAAAACTTAAACTAACATCAACCAAAATTCCATGTTTTAGAAGTTTGACTTACAAAATTAATTGATTTTTTTGTCAAAAAATAAAAAGGAAAATAATGAGTTTCAAAACTGACGTGACAAGTTAGTTACGTACATATTTCTTTGCTTTGTAAATTTTAAATATTACTATTTATGGTTACAATTCCACAATTATACTAATGTCTCTAAGTTTATTTTGTTTGAAATTACAACCATGATTTGGATTGAACATATATAATTTTTTGCTATTATTAGATTTTTAGCTTAAAGTTCATGATATAATTATTATTATTATTAATATTATTATTCTTATTTCATAAATTTATTTTAATATTGATATTATAATAAATAGTATTATTAGTGATGATAATATTTAGAAAATAATATATTTTGAAAAATATTTTTTCAAAATTTATACTAATTTAAAATATACTTTTTTAATTTATTTATTTTAAAATAGCTTAACGGTTCATTTGTTTATGATAAATATTTTCATTATTTATATGTTTATATATTCAATTCTTTTGTTAAAAATCCTTACTACAACTTATACATCAAAAGTGTTACCAGTCATAAAAAATTTAATAAAATAATAACTTTTATTTTTACTGCAAAATTACCACATAAACTTACATTTTTTACCACATATTTTTTACTGCGAATTACATCGAATCATAAATCATATTGCAACTCAACTTTAATACTACATGTCACCAATCGGAGCCTCTATTCCTTTCTATTCCATGTATTCCTTTCTTTATTTACCAGTTTCAGCCAATGGCACAAAGTAATAATCTCCACAAATATCCCCCACTACCTCAAAAATCAACCGTTCACTACTCTGTCCCATAATAACCACGACTCCACACACACTAAAACGTTACAAAGCATAAATATCAAATTCCAAAAAAAACCTCTCTGGGAGAAAAGAAAATCACAAATGTTTAGAGTAAGCAATTTCGTGGTGGGTTTAGCCAACACGTTGGTGATGTTAGTGGGCGTATCAGCCATAGGCTACTCCATTTACATGTTCGCTCACCAAGACGTGACCGACTGTGAATCAGCGATACGTGCACCACTCCTCACGACCGGAATCGTCCTCTTCTTGGTGTCTTTAATCGGAGTGATAGGATCTTGCTTCAAGGAGAATCTTGCCATGGTCTCCTACTTGATCATATTGTTTGCGGGCATTGCTGCGTTGATAGTTTTCTCGGTGTTTCTCTTCTTTGTGACGAACAAAGGAGCCGGTCATGTGGTGTCTGGTCGAGGGTATAGAGAATACAAGACGGTTGATTTCTCGACTTGGCTTAACAGTTTTGTTGGTGGGAAGAGATGGGTTGGTATAAGGTCTTGTCTGGCTGAGGCTAGCGTTTGTGATGATTTGAGTGATGGTCGCGTTAGTCAGATCGCTGATGCGTTTTATCACAAGAACTTGTCTCCCATCCAGGTATATAGTATACATTTATATTTTCTATTTGAAATGTTAAGAGTTTTTGTACAAATCCAGAAAATATTTTAATTTGATTTTAAACATTTTATTTTATGTGATTAATTATTTTTCATAATTTTAAACTAATAGAAATTTGATAAATACGAAATAATTTTTTGAAATTTATAATTTATCATTATTGTATAATAAAATGCATATTTTTAATTAAAAACAAGCATTTTGAAAGAAAAAAATTATCCAAGAACATGCATCCTTCTGTTTAATAGTGTTTTACGTAATTTTATTACCATAATACATGAACAAAACCTCCTTCATTTTCGTATTAATACTCAATGTTTCTCGCAGTCGGGTTGTTGTAAGCCACCGTCGGATTGCAACTTTACGTTCAGAAACGCGACGTTTTGGATACCACCGGCCAAAAACGAAACGGCGGTTGCGACCAATAACGACGACTGCGGTGCGTGGAGTAACGTGCAAACGGAGTTGTGCTTTAACTGCAACGCATGCAAAGCGGGTGTGTTAGCGAATATAAGAGAGAAGTGGAGGCATCTTCTTGTTTTCAACATCTGTCTCCTCATCTTCCTCATCACCGTCTATTCTTGCGGTTGCTGTGCTCGTCGTAACAATTAAACAGCTAGGAAAAGTGATTCTGCATGATCACTTTATGTTCATTTGTGTCTTGTTTTCTTTTCTCTGTTTGTTTTGTTGTTAATTATCTTTTGGTTTCTTAGGACAATGTAATGTTTGTTTCGAACCTATCATCGTGAACTTATTCACAGTTCGCAAGTATTAAACATGTCACATTTCTAATTATACGTTGGTTCCTTAGTACAAGATGTATAGAAAGAAATTCTTGGTTTTTTATTTCCTATTTTTAGTCAGTAACAATTAACTAATGCCACAAAGAAAACATTAACACATACAAAACAATTTCATAATTTAAATCGATCTTAATCTCCTCTCGTTAATCATCATTAACCTCTCTCCCGGACAATTGATTGATCGATTTGGAGTCTGTGTTCCCGAAGAAAAAACAGAACAATGGAAGGTCAGCTAAGACAATTACAAGACATATTCAACCGGTTCGACATGGACGGAGATGGAAGCCTAACCATCTTAGAACTCGCGGCGCTTCTCCGGTCCCTTGGTCTGAAACCTTCAGGCGACCAAATCCACCTTTTGTTAGCAAGTATGGACGCAAACGGCAACGGTTTCGTCGAGTTTGATGAGCTTGTAGGAGCCATTCTTCCTGACCTGAACGAAGAGGTCCTTATCAACTCCGAGCAGTTGATGAACATTTTCAAATCGTTTGATAGAGATGGTAATGGATTCATCAGCGCGGCTGAATTGGCTGGAGCCATGGCTAAGATGGGACAACCATTGACGTATAGAGAACTAAGGGAGATGATCCAAGAAGCGGATACAAACGGTGATGGTGTTATAAGCTTTGGTGAATTTGCTTCAATTATGGCTAAATCTGCTGTTGAATATTTCGGTTTAAAGATTAATTCATGATGATCCATTTTCTTTTATGTTTTTTTTTTTCATTTCTTAGAATTGATAATTGTTGACTATTTGGTATATAAATCAGAGAAAATAGTCTTTTTAATTTTAAAAGAGAACAAAATCTCAGGGGAAAACAGATGTTCTTGAAATTTGATGATGGGAAACAAGAAGATATGCTGATGAAATCTAGAAAACAAGCTCATGGGGTTTCATTCCTTGTGACAATGAGAATCTGGCTCCGAGGTAAGTCTTGAGCTCCGGCACTGCTTCAATGACTTTAATCAGGGCTGCGTCAACTGTTTTCTGATCTTCCTTCTTCTCCTGTGGGATCTCTTTCTTCACCTGTAGATACACATCATTGATTTTAAGGTTAGAGCAAGTTAGGATACTCAGATTCAAAAGAGTGTTTATGTTTGCTAAGGTGATGTTAAATACCTCTTTATCTGCTTCAAAGAACTCGCCTTCTCCTTTCTTGGTTTTCTTCTCAGCAACCTTCCCGAAGTACTTGTCATCGAACTTTTCAATGCTGACTCCAGAAATGTCAACCTTGGTGGAGGTTCCAATCACATAAGACTGGTTAACACGTCTCAATGGCACACCATTGATCTTGAATGGTCCTAAAAGAGGGAAAAAAAAAAAGAAAGACAAGAAGACTACATGAACAAAATTTCGAACTTGGACAACCAAACCCATTCAAACAAAACACTGTTACGCACCTGTAACCAAAAGCAAACCAGAAGAGAGTTGCTTGAGGAAGACAACTCTCTTTCCCTTGAATCTACCAGCAAGGATGATCAACACAGTTCCTGGAGTTATGCTTGCTCTGCAACACATACAAAACAACACCATCAATAACAGAATAGCATAAAGTATCAAACTTTGAAACCTACATTTCAACAAACACTAGCTACCACTGATTCAAAACCATCTCTAACCTTCCCGACAAATCTATTCTAACTCAAAAAATCTGTCGGAACCAACCAAACATTTACATTTCCCCCTCGAACTTAGTTAAAAAACACTAAATGCAAGAAAATGAATTTACTTGAGCTTGGTAGGCTTAGGTTTGCGTCTGTTAGCGAGCGGCTTCTTAACGTCTTCAGCCGGATAAAACTTAGCCGGCTTCTCAACGGGAGCTGCAACCTTGGACTTAGCGTCGTGACGAGGGAAAACGCCGCCGTTCTTGGCCTTGATTGCCCACAAACCTCTCTTGTGGTACATTTGCGAGCGAGAGTACTTGCCTACACCCCTGATCAGATCAGGGTTTCGGCTTACTTTCGGGGTCCTCTGCTTCGCCGCCGGCATCTTTTTCTCTCTTCTTTTTTTCTCTGTGACAAAACAAACTCTCAGAGAGGCGTAAAACCTAGATGGCTTTTAAATATAAAGACGGTAAGCAGCGAATAAAACCTAATGGGCCTAATTTGTGTTTTAGAATAAATCTAATGGGCCTTATATGGGTTTAGTAATATAATATGGGTTTTTTAAGTTAAGCTTATGTTCAAGTTGGGGAAGCCACACATCCCTCACAAGTAGTCTCAGACTCTCAAACAAAACATGATCTCTTCATTTTTCTTTGACTAAACATAACAATGAGAATCATGAAGTACAACTGATGAAAAGAATTGTAAAAATAAATTAGTAAACAAAAACAAATTATTGTGTTTTTTGTCATTATGCTTCTATAGAATACAGATGCTAAGCAAACAGTGGATGAAACAGACAAGAAACACAAAAACACTGATAACATCTGAATCTGATCAGTCTTTTAAACTCGTGTGTTAATGCTTCATGTGTGTTGTTGTTGTTGTCCTTGGACGAGCAAACCCCGGCTGCACCAAAACAAATATATATTAGTGAATAACAGATTCTTGTTGACCAAGTTTTATAGTAAAGTTTACCTGAAGCAGCATCGAAGGAGCTTCTTGATTAACAGGAAGAACATGGCTTCTCGTTTTCCTTCTATCCAACGAAGGACTATTAGCTACCGTTATGTCCCAGAAGCTTCTCTTTTTAGCTGCTGCAGCTGGAGATGCAAACCTGTGACTAGGACTTTTTATCAGCTCCTTCTCTCTCTCCTTTGGTCTCAAGCTCCCTCTCGTCACAATCCTCCTTGTTGTTGTTGTCTCTTTGCCTCTCTCTGGAGTTTTCTCGCTCTTTTTACTACACAGTTCTTTCATCAGCTCTTCCTTTTGCTTCTTCATCTGCACCACATGTTCCCTCTTCATTCTCTCCATCTCCATCTTCAACGCCTTGACAGTCAGCTGAAGCTCCTTCACTGCATCTTCTGCTTTTCTCCTTTTGGATGATTCTGGTGTGAAGCATGTTCCTGACAACAACGAGTGCCTCGGTTTCTTCTTCTGTTGCGCTGTTAATGCAGACGGTGGAGTCATTAGAGATGAGATTGATGGAGGTGTTGGAGATATGTTGTTGTTAGCAGCTGCTAAGGTCTCTGCTTCAAGAGTCAAAACCTTCTGCTGCTGTTCCGCTAGCTTTACACGCAGCTCACGGTTCTCTTCCTGAAGCTCCAGCACTAGCTTGGCCTGATCAGGCCCTTCACTCACTTGAACCACCACCTCTTCATTCACTTCACATCCCTTCACACGAATCTCCTTGGCTCGATCTGCCCAATGGAGAGTGTTCTGCGTCTCACCGAAAGAATGATTGCTTGGACTTATGTTAGCAATCATCACCGTGTTACACAAACCGCCTAGCGAGTCTTTCAGCAGCTGCGTCAGCTTTGAGTTTCTGTAAGGAATATGTTTCTTCCCTTCCACAAGCGCGTTGATGCAGCTGCTTAACGCAAGAAGCGATCTGTTTATGTTGGCTCCTTCGAGAGATCTAAGCGTCCTTTGATCAGTAGCTATCGCTCTTTCTGATCCAGCGAGATCAATGAGGGATAGCTTCCCAACTCGGCTGATGATATTCTTGGAACCATCTCTAGTCTTATACTCCACTACAACCTAAAGAAGATATTATATTCATTAAGATACTATCATTTTGCGCAGTGTGAGATCTGAGGAAGATATGATATTATTAACCTGAAGGATGGCGTGTGAGCGTGAAGATGTCTCATTGCAACGAGTAGGCTCAGTGGTTCTGTTTTGGTTTCCCCTTTGGAGCAAAGCCATAACCTGCAATGAACCATAACTTAAAAAGTTTAAGCTTTGCTTAGCATTTGACTCTCAAAGATCATTCAAAGATTAGAATATGAAACCTCATCTGTGGAATAAGCTCTATATTGAGTGAGACCAGCTGCCACAATTCCCTAATTATTGATCACATTCAAAGAAAAGCAAAGCTAATGAATGAAACCATTGTGTTCATATATCAAAAACATAAGTTAAAAGTTTTTTATGTGTACCTGTTTATCTTCACGGAGGATGAGAGGTCTACCAGGAGAAAGCAAATCTCTAACGGTTTCGTTATAGACTTCAAGATAAGAGAGATGAACAGTATGGTTCCCATCTAAGCTCCTCTCTCTAACCTTAGCAAACAAATCTTTAATCGCTAAAACCATCACACCTGGATTCTCCATAGTCCCCAGCATTGTATAAGTCTTGCCTGCTCCCGTAGCACCGTAGCAGAACACAGAACCGTTCCTTCCTTCAAGCACTGCTTCCAACAGATCTCCTGTTCTGTAAAGAAAACACACACAACCTTAAGTACTCGCAGCATACAAACATTATGTTTGAGATATGCTTACGTGGTGGAGTAGACTTCTCGTTGTGTTGTGGTCTCAGGAAAAGAAGAATCAAAAGTGAAATGACGAACACGGAGCCGTTTAAGCCTTAAGTAATCGTTATCGTTAGTAAACTCCGTTAGATAAACATCTCTTTTGTTCAAAACCTTGACGCAGCATCTTGACCCGTTCTCTCTTTCCTTCTTCCCCATAGGTCTAAGCCTTACAAACACCATGATCCTACTCCCACCACAAGCCTCAAAGTTTTCACCTTTCTCAGCTCCGTTACCCATCGAGAGCTTTCTTATCACAGTAGAAGACTTAACCGGGGCCGTGTTGGTACCAAAAACCCGATCTGCGTCGGCTACATTGTTGTTCTCTTTGGTCTCATCGTCGGCAAAGTTTGGATCTTTATCTCCTTTCTTGCAAGAATCGAGCACGTCGTGAGGCTTAAACCTCAGATCTTGGGCTAGATGGTTAGGGTTGTTTCTGAGAGAGAAAGAGGCTCGCTTTTGCTGCTCGTACAAGAGAGTCAAAGCTCTCATCTTTTCCTTGAGCCCTTGATGTGGATTCGTGTATTCTTGCCTCCTGCTTTGCTCGTGACTCGTCATCGCCTTCGATCGGGTCGATACAGGCATTGTTCTTCCTTCTCTTTTCTTTTTTCACTCTTTTGGGATCTTTTAGAGAGACTGATGAATCGCTGTTTGGTTAGACTGTCAAGGAGTGTGTTGGTCAAAACCCCGAAGCTTTGAAAGTGTAGATGATGCTAAAATTGGTATTTTCAGTCTTTGTTTTTGGATCCAAGAAGATAGACAACAACAAAATTAAAGAAAAAAAAAAGATATTTTTGAAAAATGTAATTGTAACGGTCAAAATTTGCTTTGTCAGCCCGATGATTTAGCTTTGAGGGCCCACCTTCATTATTTTATTTCTTTTTAAAAGATATATTGGTGACAGTGTGGCACGGTAAACATCGTTGCTTTTTCATTTTCTTTATCAACTCGGCCCAGCATTAATTTAGACCATTGGGTAACAAGCATTTTAGGCCTTGAAGTTTATACTATTTCTTATAATAAAAAGACTTAAATGTATAATTATTGTATAGTTCATTGGTTTTGTTAATACATTAATATCTATCTAGTTTATAAGATTTTCCTATTTAAAAACTATTTTTTAGCAATTGTTTTGAAAATATCGGGCTTAATCCACCTTCCAAAATATTCGGGCCCGTTTATGTGTATTTTTACTGCTTAATCCACCTCTCAAAAATTTTAGCTAAAAACATACATATTACATAGATGTTATTTAATGACAGATTTTAATGGAATTTAATTTCAGCATAATTCAGTTATCAAATTAATTTTCTTAATTATATTTTAAAATACAGTGTTATTAAAAAATTGTATTTGAAATTTATGGTTTAAACATTTTGAGATTTGGTTTTACTCAATAGGATTTCATTCAATTATTTTGTAATTTTCAAAATTTAAATCTTGAAATCATTTAGAAAATTTATGTGTGTTGATTCTAATATCTCTGCAATATATTTTGGATTTTTTTAATAATTTACTTATAAATCTCTTATGAATTCATTAACAGTTTTCTATTTGGTTATTTTCAGTGTTATTAATGTTTTGGATGAAAAAATGATCATCTACTAGGTTATTCAGCTCCAATGAAAAAAGGAATATAGTTCAAATATACCATACCTATTTACTTAGAACAGTCGTTTTTTTCTTCTCGACGGCTGACTCCATCCAAATGTGAAATACTACATTCAAAAGTTGGAAAGTTAATGGTTAACACAGTGATTGTCTCGACAGTTTGATTTGTTTGTCATTTTTAAGTTGAAAAAAGGTTTAAGTCCGCTTCTTCGTTTTCCACTGATTTCGTTTATATAGGCTATGTAATATTTAACCAGTTATTCACATCTTGTATAGCTTTTGTCAGAATTATATCATCACTCTGATCAGACATAAAGCTTTGGTTCCATACCATATTACCATCATACTTTGCCACACTCAAAACTTATTCACATTTCAATTTCCGTAGAACAAATATTTAACAAAACGAATTCATCAAATACGTTTTCTAACACAAGAACTGAAGAAGAAGATAGTGAAATATCAAACAAAGTTCAACATTGAAAATTAGACAAAAGAAAGTCTAATATATAAAAAAATGTTCAACTCTAATTAGTACGAGGTCTTTTGGTAAAGAAATCAAAAGTGAATTCATGCGGGTCAGCCTCTAAGGCTTAAAGTGGACAATATCGTACTAATCGAATAATATAGAATTAGACATGGGTTTTAATAAATCCCAACATTGGTATCAGATCCAGGTTGACGAAGATCTGCAAGAAGACCAAAATACCATTCAAGTAAGAATAAGGAAGGTTTAGAAGAAACATTTAAGATGATCATAGAACCTGTGATGACATTCTCAAAAGACCGAGATGTTGTGGGAGGTGCATTTTCAAAGGAAAGAAACATACGAGATGAGTGTGGTCCTTAGTTAATGGAGCAAGTAACCATACGACGGCGAGAGATCATATTTCTCTAAACTTAATGAAAACATCAAAGGAAATGTGAAGTTTGGAGATGGTTCTTGTGTCGACATCAATAGCAAAGGGTCGATATTGTTTGAAGCAAAGATATAGGAACATAGACTCTTGACCGACATCTACTATATTTCAGAGCTCAGAAGCAACATATTATGATTAGGACAAGCTACTGAACAAGGATGTGATGTTAGGATGACTGATAACTACCTAACACTGAAAGATCCTAATGGAAGACTACTGACGAAAGTGTTAAGGTCGTCTAACCGGTTGTACAAGTTGCGATTTGAAGTTGGTAGACCAGCCTGTTTGCTCACGAGAATGGAAAAGAATACTTGGAGATGGCAGGTTAGGCTTGGATACATTAGTTTCAAAATTATAAGGTTTATGGCGACACAAGAGATAGTACACGGGTTGCCGGAGATCTAAGATGAGAAGGAGTTTTGAAATTGGAAAGAAAACCAAAAGTAAAACTATGCGAGCTTGCATGAGACCCAAAATAAATAATATCTTACTAATCAAACAATATTAAATTGGATATGTATTTAATAAATCCCAAACAGAAGAAGCTCTGGTATCAAAGTCAGACCGGATATAGCACCATTATTGTTAACCATAGGCGCTAGAGCATTATACAGTGTAGGGAACTAGATTGATAAATAACACTAGACCAACATTTTTTCAAATGCCTAAATGGATAAAGTCGTAGTGAGCCAGAAACACGATGTTTGACTAATTAATGGGTTTTGTCCAAATGAAATAACGTAAATTAATTGTTACGAAATCTAAATTATCTCTTTCTTCGTTCCTTATAGTTTTCTTGGCATGGTCCATTTCGAATATGTCCAAAGTCCAGTGTTTGAGTGACCAAGTTGTTGGTTAATTTATCTAATTCAAATACGACGACTTCGTGTGTATACTATACTACCTTCCTCGAATTTTCAGTTATGCTGTGTTCGTCTGCCTATTTTTTCTACAAGAATTTGTCGCCTAATGATTTTTAATAAATTTTGAATTTGACGTAAACAAAATTGTGAAGGTGTCAGTCGTATTTAGAAAAGTCTCGCACTCCATCTTTTACAGTTGAATGCATTCTGACAAGGAGACGTATGTTTGCGGTTTCATTTTTTATTTGTTTCCCCATCCCAGGAAACTTTTTCTTTTTTTTTTTTTTGGCAAAGGAAACTTTTTCTTTAAACTTTTTTCTTACTATCCTAATTTCATATTTGTTATTTCTTCTTTTATGAGTATTTTCTGATCCCCGGGTGAAGTAATTAGCTAAGAGTTTACTGATATTTTCATTTGATATTGGGAATTCGATTAGGCAAAGTTTGCAAAACCATTAGAAAAAAGTTTATTAGCAACTTTTGGAAGAGAGCGTAGCATATATATTAGAGGTTATCAGCAAAATATGAAAAGAACTATTCATGGCAGTTACACATATTGATAATAAAATTATTTTTGATTATCATATATTTTGTGGTGTATATATTTTTGTTGTTGTTTTAGAGTTCATTGTGTATTGAATTGCTATACATTTAGATTAATTCACCCTATTGTAATTGATAAATTATCAATAATAATTTAAATAAAATATAACATATGGAAATAAGTTTTTTTTTTGTTTTCAAATTTCCTCAAATATATTATCTTTTTTTTTCTGCTAGTCTGAAAATAAATTTTCATTCTTTATAAGAATTTCAGATTGTATATTAGTTAAAAGTATACTATTTAATTTACTTGGACTGACCTGTTTAGTCAAAAGAAAAATTCCAAAGATTATTGTTGAATAACTTCAGATCTTGGCATTGGCAAGGAAAAAAAAACTAGTAGCAATTAAATTTTCGGTTAAACTATTCACCCATGATAACTAATGTTAAGGTTACATTCATATCGTCTTTTTTTCTTTTGCTTACTTAAAATTCATGATACATATAATGTATATGTATATGTATATATATATATTCATTTAATAAATGTATACTCCATCCTTTTTTTGGAATTTTTAAACATATTCTGAGTACCAGTTATTCTATTATGTAATTATATTTTATCAAATCAAATTGGTATGTAAGTTACAGAATGAATTTAGCCAAAAAGTTAGAAAATAAAATAGGTACATTATATATACAAATTTGAATTGGTTTTGTAGAACAAACAAACGTTTTTTTTGCCAAAACAAATACAAGTTTTTTTTTTTGTATAACAACAAATACAAGCTTTTTCAAACATTTATTACAAAAACTGAGGAAATAATCAAATAATTTGCGGCCTTATGCATGGGATAAATACTATATAATAGCTATCTTGGTCAAAATATTTGTTGACAATAGGAATAATAAATTGTTAAAATTGCACCAAATTTTAGCCAGAATACAATTATCTTATGAAACAGATCAGACGTCTATCTCGAAATTCCACTGAGAAAGTTGGCATTTCTTTCTAATAAATTAAATACAAATAATATATTTCATGTCGAGCCACGTGTAAATCACCTACAAAACGATGTCGTTGGATGCAGCCATACAGCCACAAGCATGCATAAATAAAGATGGTGCCTCCACCACAAGGTTTTCTCACTTCGCAAGTGAAACAAACAACTCTCAGCCAAAATAAACAAAACTTATCTCTACCAAATCTCTCTCTATTTCTCTTGTGGTAAAAAACATAGAGCAAGTAGATATCTCTTTCTCTCTCTCTCTCTTGCTCCTGGTGTTCTTCTTGTTCAGTGTTAAAACATTCTCGAGTACCCCAAAAGAGCAAGATGTCTATAAGAAGAATCTACCGATGTCTGAATGCTTTAATCAAAAGATCATGTGCTCGATCTTTATGATCATACGTACCTCTTCACACTTTGTTTCAACTCTCAGGTTTTCAATTTTTTTCTCTTTGTTGTTTTCACTTGAGAACAACTCTTTTGAATTCGACCGAAGATAAATCATTACATTAAAAAAAGCCAAGACTCCGTGAAGAATCAAGAATCAAGAATCAAGAATGGTGCGGACACCATGTTGCAAACCTGAATTAGGGTTAAAGAAAGGAGCTTGGACTCCCGAGGAAGATCAGAAGCTTATCTCCTACCTTAACAATCACGGTGAAGGTGGATGGCGAACTCTACCCGAAAAAGCTGGTATTTATATTTTGTTTATATTATTTATTCTGTCATTTTGAATATTGATCAGTTTAAGTCTTTTCAGGTCATTATTGATCAATAATAATATAATATAATACATAATTCCTTACATGGTATAGGACTGAAGAGATGTGGCAAAAGCTGCAGACTGAGGTGGGCCAATTATCTAAGACCTGACATCAAAAGAGGAGAGTTCACTGAAGATGAAGAACTTTCTATCATCTCTCTTCACGCCCTTCACGGCAACAAGTTAGTCTCACTCTTCCTCTTTTTAAAATGTTTTGAATATTTTCCCATTGTTTATATTCCCAGGAGTGAAATCTTGATAGAATAAAAAAAACTACAAAAAAAAATTCATAATTTTCTTATTTCTAGGATTAAACAAAAGGATTTGCAAATAAAAGCTTTATGTTTTGAGAATTATATGTTATACATAATGTGACGATGACTAATATATTGTACAATTGTATGGCGTTAAATCAGATGGTCTGATATAGCTCGTGGATTACCGGGAAGAACCGATAACGAAATCAAGAACTACTGGAACACTCATATAAAAAAACGTTTGATCAAGAAAGGTGTCGACCCGGTTACACACAAGAGTTTGATCTCCGAAACCAGCAAATCAGAAAACCTCCCGGAGATTCTGAATAATCAAAACATTATTCAGAGAACTATATCGAGTAACGATGATCTTGGTAATAATGAGAAGGTCAAGAATGAAGACAAGAAGTCAAGATTATCATCAGCTAGGTTCTTGAACAAGGTAGCAAATAGGGTTGGAAAGAAAATCAATCAGAGTGTTCTCTCGGAGATTATCGGAAGTGGTGGCCCACTCACTACTACTACAAGTGTCACCGTTGACTCTATATCAGATAAGTCAATGAATTTTTCCTTCACACCAACTTCGTATCCTCTCAACCAGATGACCGTTAATGATAACGGTAACGCTACGTCGCCTCCATCCATGTTCTCTGATTCCTCCGTTAACGATCCTTTAATGTACCGTAGTGTTGATAATATCGGATTCCCAGGGTTTCTGAATGAGCAACATGTCATGATGTTGGAAGAGTCTTGTGTTGAGAACACTAAGTTCATGAATGAACTTACGAGGTTTCTTCAGGAGGATGTGAACAATGACGTCGAGGTGACGCCGGTCTATGAATATCAAGACGATTTCGAAGAGATTGGTAACTATTTTGCATGAGTGAATCTTCTGACGAATCCCACATGATCACTTGAATTTGATCATGTATATATATATATATATATATTATGTTGATTGAAATATTACCACGATGATGCTAATAATAGAATAATAACATGTAGCGTGTACGTAACTACGTATTGTGATATATGTGCGTGTCTTTTTTCGTGATTTTCTAATTTTTTTTATTTTGTAAGTTTGCCATAAAGTGTGTTTAGTATAAAATGGATAATTATTAATGGTGATCAGTTAACGAGAGTATTGTATATTTGTATCTGTACTTATAAATTGCGAACATGCAGAACAAGTACCAACGAAACTAATTGGATCACATGAGAGAGCTAACTTTATGTTTACACAACTGCGACTCTGCGAGCATTGTTTTTACTTCTTATGGGTTGTATTTTTGTAGCTCATGGGCTACGAGGGAAAAAAGCTTTACCAATAGAGCTACCACTTAAATTATTACAATTTTTTTTCCGCTGCCGTAAGAGTATTTTTGGTATTTATATTCTCACTTTAGAATAGGCTCCACCAGACTTTCACCGATCAACTCCTTTGGAATTAAAGGATAATTCCTTGTCCTTCTTTACTTTATCTTGCTAATCCCATAAGATCAACATATGTATTATGAAACGGATTGTATTAATACCGATCTAGCCTATTGCTAAGGCGATATATCCCTCAATTCCAAGAGATCGATTCCATGTTAAGTTTTGTGGTCCCATTGTAATTTGTGCGGAGAATCTTCGAGTGTTACCTCCTTGGCTCCTTTTATGTCTTCCCCAAAATCGCATTGACCATGTTAATGTTGTATGACATCATCATTTACCTACCAGTCTACCACGTTACATCTGTCCCTGGATATTCTCGACAGGTATCTTGTGATTTATCCTCTGGCCGGATGTCACACATTGACTACTTAAGGATATGGTTCTGTGAGTTCCCATCGAACCAACATTACTGAAGTAATTCCAAAATACATTCCATTCAACAGTTGGACGAGATATGAAATTTTGTCCCGTTCCAGTAGATTAAAAAGAGCTAGATTATAGCTTATATATCATTATTTAATCAAGACTTGAGACCGACATAAAGTAGTTGATCGTTCTTTGAACGTTCCAAGGGTTAAAGATAAGAAGAAATGCAGATTATCAGTCCATCCTTTTGAAAGCACCATGCAAAGACAAAAGTAAAAGCTGAGATTTGTTTCAAATATAATATTAATCTCAAAGGAATGATTTTGCTTTTTTCAAGATAGTGTTTTAGTCTATATAAGAAATAAAAAACGCTAAAACAGTATCTTCAGGAATAACATAACATTTTAGACCATGCGCAACGGTTAGACTTCCTTAGCGAAAAAGACATTTCGGATTAATCCTGAATATTTTGGATTTTTTAAAAAAAAAAAAAAAAAAAAAGATGACCATTCACGGACCGCCACATAGTCAATGGAACCCGTAAACAATGTAACGATCTATCCGTACCAAAAGATTTTAAACATTCTTTTTTACACAAACTCTAAGAAAATTGGCTCCACACTCCCTAAGGACTCCCTCAAAAGCTTCCATTCCATCGTGGATGCCCTTAGAACTAGCAAATTGTGAACAACATAGATATCCCATGCACATTACCTATTACAACCAGGATTGCTTATTCTTGATTGGAGACATTACCTATTACACTTTTGGTCAGAAAAATTACTGATTGGTGTCATTACCTATATTAATTATAGTTAGAAGAAAACCTGTAACCGATTACTTTTTCTCATCAACCTGCCAAAAAAACCCACTATAGCAATTAGCAAGTGGGATATGTAAAACCAAATATTCCTATGTATGATGAGTATTATAATATCTAGAAAGTTTCTAACTAATTCCAATATATTTATTAAAAGCATATTTCATTTTTATTTATAATGGAAACTTATACAAAACAGAGCAACTTTATAAACTACATTCAAAAATCGAAATAAGTGTAGATTACGGGATACGGCTAAATTAACTAGACCTAATTTCCATGATTTAAACTAAACTAAATAGAACTTCTGTAGTTGTGCGAGAAAACTAATTAACGAGCACTTATGTGACACATGAGGCATGGTTAGATAGAATTATTGGAGAACTCTTTATCATTCCGGCGGTAATCTTCTTCCAAAAAACTTTCCACACTTGCAATTGCAACTAGAATCTCTCACATATTCTCCCAAACGATTATCATCGTGGAAGACTTCAAATATATCTCAATCATTGCCTAACAATCTAAAACATGCATGTCATCAGCACAATGCGTAGGTGGTTATAGATACGTTAAGTTATATGAATTTCCAGGTTAACGCTAGAAAACACAAGCTTAACGACGGAAATTTTTCCTCGTAAAATTACGTCGAGTTTACGAGGAAATTACGTGGAAAAATAAAATCAGCGTTATTTCCTCGTAAATTAACGATGAAACCGTTTCGTCGTAAAGTCGGTGTAAAGTGACGTGGCTTTTACGAGGAAATACGCTTTCCTTGTAAATTCGACGTAAAATTGCGTGTTCTTTACGAGAAAATAATTTACGTGTACTTAGCGAGGAAATTTTAGTTGTAACACGTTTTTTTTTTGCCACCTAACTAATTTTCGTCGTAAATTCCTAGGAAAATTACAACTACCAGATTCAAAAGTTTCTTATAAATATGGACATTTTAACATCATTTTAAACACACCAAAAACCAAAAACGTGAAAGAAAAAAAATGGCGGGCTCCGGGAATATTTTCGAATTGCGGAAGTGGATGTATATGCATAGAGATGCTAACGGGAGAGTGACAAAAGAATACCTTGCGGAGCTGGAGACATTTATGCATCAAGCAGATTCGACAACGCTCGCCCAAGAAAGTGGTAAGATGTTCCGTCCTTGTCGGAAATGCAACAATTCGAAATTGGCAAACCGTGAAAATGTTTGGAAGCATTTAATAAATAGAGGTTTCACGCCAAATTACTATATCTGGTTTAAACATGGGGAAGGTTATAATTATGATCAGAATGAAGCTAGTAATAGCAATTTC
>NC_027752.1:8870059-8871048 GCF_000695525.1 Brassica oleracea var. oleracea
GTAGTTGATGCAGCTCATGATGAAGATGAAGAACTTAATATAGATGCAAAAAAGTTTTATAAAATGTTAAACGCGGCGAATCAACCACTTTACAGTGGTTGTAGAGAAGGTCTCTCTAAATTGTCGTTGGCTGCTAGAATGATGAATATTAAAACTGATCACAATCTACCTGAAAGTTGCATGAACGAATGGGCGGACTTGTTTAAAGAGTATTTGCCGGAAGACAATGTGTCTGCTGATTCTTATTATGAGATTCAGAAACTGGTTTATTGTCTTGGATTGCCTTCGAAGATGATATATGTTTGCATCGACAACAGCATGATCTACTGGGAAGATGATGAAAAGGTAGAAGAATGTCAATTCTGCAAGAAGCCACGATTCAAGCCGCAAGGACGGGGACGTAATAGGGTACCGTACCAAAGGATGTGGTACCTACCAATTACAGACAGATTGAAAAAATTGTACCAATCTGAGCAGACTGCCGAAAGGATGAGATGGCATGCCGAGCATACTCAGACGGATGGTGAGATGACTCATCCATCAGATGCAAGAGCCTGAAAACATTTTAACAAAGTATATCCGGATTTCGCTAGCAATAGTCGGAATGTGTATCTCGGATTATGCACAGATGGATTTAGTCCATTCGGAATGTCAGGGAGACAATATTCATTGTGGCCAGTCTTTCTTACGCCATACAACCTGCCACCAGAGTTGTGCATGCAACGGGAGTTGCTATTCTTGACCATATTAATACCTGGTCTAAACCATCCAAAAAGGTCTCTGGATGTTTTTCTACAACCACTCATAAAAGAGTTGAAGGATTTGTGGTCAACAGGGGTGATGACGTATGACTGCTCAACGAAGACAAATTTTACGATGCGAGCGATGCTTTTGTGGACCATAAGTGACTTTCTGCCTATGGGATGTTGTCTGGGATGGACTACACATGGGAGATTAGCTTGTCCATATTGTAATGGAACGACAGATGC
>NC_027752.1:8871106-8872100 GCF_000695525.1 Brassica oleracea var. oleracea
CCATTGGCCATCCGTACCGAAGAAACAAGAATTTTTTTAGGCACAAAAGGGTTGTGAGAGACACTCCTCCTCCATATCTAACTGGAGAACCAATTGAAGCGCAAATCGACTACTACGGAGCTAACGAAACAGTTCGTTGTGGCGGTAATTGGCATGTCCCTCGTAATATGCCTGATTCTTACGGTGTTCATCACAACTGGCATAAGAAAAGTATATTTTGGGAGTTGCCATATTGGAAGGATTTTCTTCTGCGCCACAACCTCGATGTGATGCATATAGAGAAGAATTTCTTTGAGAACATCATGAATACAATATTGAATGTCCCATGGAAGATAAAGACAACATAAAATCGAGGTTGGACTTACCTGATATTTGCTCAAGAAGTGAGTTTCTTATAAAAAGCAATGGACAAGTTCCCGTTTCGATATTCAGATTGTCTTCAGAAAAAAATCGGTGTTGTTCAAGTGGGTGGCATCAGAAGTGAAGTTTCCCGATGGATATGTTTCAAATCTCTCTAGATGTGTTGAAAAGGGTCAAAAGTTCCCCGGGATGAAGAGTTATGATTGTCATGCCTTTATGCAACGACTACTGCCATTTGCATTTGCGGAGCTACTTCCAACAAACGTACATGAAGCACTTGCAGGTACGTAGTGTATTATATCACAATAATTTACAAAATAATATATGACTAACAATGTGTTTAATTTTTTTTTGAATATAAAAGGCATTGGAGCATTTTTCAGGGATCTGAGCACACGCACTCTTAAAGAAGAAGTTGTGGAACAGCTTCAGGAGAACATTCCCATCTTATTGTGCAACTTGGAGAAGATATTTCCTCCCGGATTTTTTGACGTCATGGAGCATCTAGCTGTCCACCTCCCATATGAGGCATTGCTTCGTGGACCTGTACATTACGGATGGATGTATCAGTATGAGCGAGCCATGGAATATTTGAAGGAAAAAGCAAAGAACCTCGCCAAAGTTGAAGGTTCTA
>NC_027752.1:8872444-8872671 GCF_000695525.1 Brassica oleracea var. oleracea
AAGACGCTCATAGTGCACACACTTATATTCTACTCAATTGCGAGGATCCATTGATGTGTTATTTTGAAAGGTAACATATATGGACACTTCTAAACACATATAAGTATACAATTGCGAAAGATTAATTAATATAAAATGTGATTTTACAGCCCATTTGTTTCTCAAGTCGAAGAAACATTTTCAGGTATATCCACAAGTGACGTAGACAAAAGGAAAGATCAACACTT
>NC_027752.1:8872790-8874580 GCF_000695525.1 Brassica oleracea var. oleracea
AAGTAATTCAATCTCCACTTGTAAAGGTCACCACATCACAGATGTATTTCACACGAGGCTATACTTTTCACAGATATAAGTATGGTAGACAGCGGGCAACCAGTAACTATGGAATATGTATGAAAGGGGAAACATATTTCTACGGGATCTTGACAGAAATTATTGAAGTCGAATTCCCAGGGATATTGAAGCTGAAATGCGTCCTCTTCAAATATGAATGGTTCGACCCCGTCGTCAACAGAGGTGTTCGGCTCAACAAATTTGGTGTAGTTAATGTCAACGGTGGACGAAGGTACAACAAATTCGAGCCTTTCATCTTAGCTTCACAAGCAGACCAAGTTAGCTTCCTTCCATACCCTCGGATGAGAGATTTGGGTATAAATTGGTTAGCCGTGATCAAAGTTACACCTCCAGGACGAATCATCAGTGGAGAAGAACCACCACTGCAAGAAGAACAAATAAATGAAGTCGAGGAACCTGAACAAGAAATTGATGACATCCTTCTCATTGATCCGTATAATCACGAGTACGAAGATCTTACCGACGATGCCACAGACGAAGCTGTTGAAGACGGGTTTAATGAAAATGATGATGTTTCTAGTGATGACGAGAATGTCGATGTATCCGATTAATGTATTTGATTTTCTGTACGGTATTGGGTGTTTGTTTTAGAAATAAGATATATTGAGATTATAAGTTAAGGAATTGTGGTTTTAGAATTAGGGGTTTGGAATGGAAAGAATAGATTGAGGTTAAAGAATAGATTGAGGTTAAAGGGAATATGAGTTTGGGGTTTGGAATATATGAAGTATAAGATAAGGAAGATGGGGTTTGGGGTTTTGAGTTTCGGATTTTAGGGATTTAAACATAATCCTCGTTATTTCCTCGTATACTAACGAGGAACTTACGATGAATCCTAAACAGAAAGAACGCGGGAATCGTTAATTCCCCGTAAGCAGAAATCGTCGTAAACAACTCGTAAGCTAACGAGGAAATAACGACGAAATAAAAAATAAAGAACGCGGTGCTCGGTAATTCCACGTAAGAGGAAATCGTCGTAAATACCTCGTAATTGGAAAACGCGGGCCTTGCTAATTCCTCGGAGAATAAAAACAAGAAAAAAAGAGAAGAGAATAAAGATATTGGAATCACATGTGGCGAGACCTACATAAGTCTAGCCCACATGTGTTCCAATATCTTTCTTCTCCTCTCTTTTTTTTCTTTCAAATCTTTCTAATTTGAGATGGTGTGTGATTTGTGATAGTGTGGGATTTGTGAGTTTGTGTGTGATTTGAGAAGGAAACTTGTGGGTATTTATAGAAAAGTGGGGCTCTCTAATTCCTCGTAAAGGGAGGACTCGTTAATTCCACGTGATGCAAAATCGTCGTAAAAGACCTCGTAATCTGAAAACGCAGGCCTCGCTATTTCCTCGTATAGTAAAACGCGGGCCTCGCTATTTCCTCATATTGTACAACGCGGGCCTTTGTAATTCCTCGTAACTTTAAAAGGAAGTTACGAGGACATGTAGTCTTTTATATATACTCTCGAGCGCTCACTCTTTATTTCGTCTCAAATTCTTCTCCACTTCCTCTTTATTTCGTAGCAATGGTAAGTCTCTCTAATTCTTCTCTAATTTGATTAGTTTAGGATAGATTAGGTGGTTAGTGTATGGAATTTAGATAGGTTTACGGATTTTATGTTAATTAGTGTTGATTAGGTGGTTAGTGTAGGGAATTTAGATAGGTTTATAGAATTTGTTAATTACTGTTGATGTTAATTTTAAAAATTAA
>NC_027752.1:8874683-8875524 GCF_000695525.1 Brassica oleracea var. oleracea
CCTCTGACAATCCCTCCTCCTGTCCCCCCTCCGATACCCGCCGAGATTCATCCCGATTCGATGGTGCCTCCGAGTGCTCCTTACTCGCAGTACACTGTCGAGGACCTTCTCCGTCAGCCAGGCAGAGAAGGTTTACCAGTCATAGTCCCCGACCGACCAGACGGAACTTTGTGGTATGTTACATTAAATTTTTTTCAATTCTTTTCCAATTCTTTTATAACATTAATAAATAATTTATACTTTAAATTTGTTTTTCCAGGTTTGGGGTTGACAATTGTCTTGCTTCAGACGTAACCGGCACGATCAAAGGTTACTTCTCCATGCCACATCCGAACTGGAGAAAGACGCCGATCTACGTAAGAAAGACGTGGTTCAAAATTTACGATGTAAGTTACTTTTAATTAATTATATGTACTTTTGTTTTTTCATGATATATATATATATATATTTTTTTAAACTAATTATTAATTTAATTTTTTTTTGCAGCAAAAATATCATTGGTCCATGGAGGTCACTGAGAGGGTGAGGAATCAGTTTTACGCGAAGGCGAAAGTTAGCTTGTTGGACACAGTCTCCAACTGAAGGGTGACTGGATCGTGAAGGGATATGAGCGTGGCAAACCCGCTGAGCTCACCACGGATGTGTGGGATGGCCTTATCCATTATTGGCGGGATCCTCAGTCCATCAGAATCGCCCAGTCTTGCTCTGCCTCCTGTAACACGGTAGATGAGCACGGCCACGGGCCGATGCTTCACTCTACGGGCCAAAAACCTCACGCCGGTGTCCGTTTGGAAATGGTAATTAAATATTTTATTTAATTAATTTTTTAATATATATATAT
>NC_027752.1:8881971-8882971 GCF_000695525.1 Brassica oleracea var. oleracea
CCTTCTCGGCAAGCCAGGCAGAGAAGGTTTACCAGTCATAGACCCCGACCGACCGGACATAACTTTGTGGTATGTTACATTAATTATTTTTTATAATTCTTTTAAAATTCTTTTATAACATTAATAAATAATTTATACTTTAAATTTGTTTTTCCAGGTTTGGGGTTGACAATTGTCTTGCTTCAGACGTAACCGGCACGATCAAAGGTTACTTCTCCATGCCACATCCGAACTGGAGAAAGACGCCGATCTACGTAAGAAAGACGTGGTTCAAAATTTACGATGTAAGTTACTTTTAATTAATTATATGTACTTTTGTTTTTTCATGATATATATATATATATATTTTTTTAAACTAATTATTAATTTAATTTTTTTTTGCAGCAAAAATATCATTGGTCCATGGAGGTCACTGAGAGGGTGAGGAATCAGTTTTACGCGAAGGCGAAAGTTAGCTTGTTGGACACAGTCTCCAACTGAAGGGTGACTGGATCGTGAAGGGATATGAGCGTGGCAAACCCGCTGAGCTCACCACGGATGTGTGGGATGGCCTTATCCATTATTGGCGGGATCCTCAGTCCATCAGAATCGCCCAGTCTTGCTCTGCCTCCTGTAACACGGTAGATGAGCACGGCCACGGGCCGATGCTTCACTCTACGGGCCAAAAACCTCACGCCGGTGTCTTTTTGGAAATGGTAATTAAATATTTTATTTAATTAAATTTTTAATATATATATATATATATATATATATTCTAACTTTCTTAAATGTTTTTAGGCCAAAGAGACGGGACAACTTTCGTCTCTTATGCCACTTTACGAGAGGACCCACAAGAATAAGGCGGGCCAATTTCTAGATGGCAAGTCCGAGCAAATCTTCAACTACTTGGTTACTCAGGTTGACGACCGCCAGACCCAGCTCACCCAGCAGTCCACCGACGGATTACCCGTCACCTTATCCACACATGAAGTGGATAAGATTTACGAGGAGGTAAATTTTT
>NC_027752.1:8883065-8922540 GCF_000695525.1 Brassica oleracea var. oleracea
ACGTACGTTGGGGATTGGTTCCGTCAACGATGTTCCGAGAGCGACATCGTCTTATGCTCAGACACGGGAAGATGAAGTCACTGCGCTGCGTAGAGAGTCCGAGCAGCAGCGTAGAGAGTCCGTTCAGCTGCGTAATGAAATGGACTCGACGCGATCTGCGTTCATAGCTCGTATAGGTGGACTCGACGCGATCTGCGTTCACAACTCGTATAGGTGGACTCGAGGGCTTTTTGGACGTTGTAGCGGCCACAAATCCGGAATGGGAGTCCTTGTTGAGGAACTTGCGACGACAAAATCCCATTCCAGACGAGTCATCATCCTACACACATCCCAAGGCGGTTGTAGAGAGGAGGAGTGATGAATTCTACTGGGCGATGAACGACTCTTAGTTTTTTTTTCGGTTGTTGAATTATAAATTCAAAACTTATTTATATATCATATATTTTGGTATTGATTTTTTTTAAAAAAAATAATTTTATTAATAAATTAAATAATTTTAATTATTTTTTAAAATTATATTTTTAAATTCTGTAAAATAAAATAACGAAGTAAATTCGTAGCTAATTTACGACCTATTTACGTGGAAAATTTACGAGGAAATGACGAGAAAGAGTAAACGAGTATTTTACGAGAAAACGTTTACGAGGATATGACGAGGAAAGATAAACGAGTACTTTACGAGGAGATACGTTACGTGTACATTACGAGGAAAATCTTTCGATATATTTACGTGTAGTTTACGAGGAACACGTTTCGAGGTATTTACGAAGAAATCTAGCGACCTTCTTACGTGGAATATTTACGTGGTCTTTACGACGAAATGATTACTTGATCTTTACGACGAAATATTTTCCTCGCTAATTTACGACGAATGGGCGAGGAAATATGTGTTACGACGAACGAGTAACAACGAAATGTGTTTCCTCGCTAATTCCTCGTAAAGCCTCTTTTAAGACGAACTCACGAGGAAAACCGCCCTCGTTAAACTTATGTTTTCTTGTAGTGTAAAACTAGTCGGTAATAAATGGATTGGTTCATCTCTCTTTTATATTATTTAACTGTTTTTACGTGTGAGATTTTGTCTCTAATAATATATCAAACCTATTTGACCACTATGAAGAGAACCATCAACACAAGTGGAAAACCCGACTAAAAACTATAGTGATTAATTTCAGTACATTGTGTGAATGCTACAATACTTAACCATTTTACACATTAGAAGAGTCTAAATTTATTTTTTAACCTAAGTGATTACTAAGTTAAAAGATTATAGATTTGTTTTATAAAACCCTCTTATCGTTTCTTAGATACTTGCTCATTCACACAATCAAGAAAAGCTAACATTGGTGCTTTCTTGATAGCAAAAAGTGTGATTAAAGAAGACCGTTGGCAACCATATTTGGTCATTGGATATTCTCTTCGGCTGAAGGATATTTTTGTAACCAATTAGTGTTATTACCTTTGTGTTGTAGCCTTATTTGTTTTGTATGGTTATGGTGTTGCCTTAAACTCTTCTTTACTGATAGTTTTTGTTGTATTTAATTGAATTCTTGATATGAATGGAAATTTCAGATGAGAAAAAAAAAAACTTGTTCATTCACCAAATAGAATGTTAAGTCCATTCACCCAACTTTAAGCGAAGCAGAGGGTTGCTTCCGCGAATAAATGATATAACTTTACTCAACAAGTTCAAGTTGTATCTTATGATCATGTAGACGACGTCATTAACCGGCTATATATAATTTTATTTATCTTCTGAATGTGTGAGGTTATTCGAATAACACAAGGTACATGATCTGAACTTCATGTACTGTTTCCCTCTGGTCACCAAAATGTTCTTTCCTTTTTTTTCCATAAGGACCATTTGATTCCTTGTTTAGAAAGAAAAAGCCCAAAGTTCGAGTCGCGAGTTTATGAGAAAAATAAAACAACGTTATGGGACCACCAGCCCAATACGATCCGTTTGAGGAAAATTCAAATTTGTAATTTGTAATACGAATATCTTTTGATTTCAGCGTACTACTTTTCCTTTGTGACACTATCGAAGAAAACGTGTTGGACGTAATCTGAAGATATTTATGTGGTTATTCTATTCCTCCTGCTTTTACTAAATTTAGCTATTGTTTCTGCCTTCTGGACCAAACATAAAAAAAAAATCTAATCTAAACACCGACGGAGGGATTGGGTGTTAATAGACATTTTTATCTACTTCCAGTCTCATTTTGTAATTAAAATAAAGTTTAAGTTTGGAAAATAAACGAAGAAAAGTTTTAGGATTTTGATGATCGACAGTGATTGAGTAAGGCAATAAGATTAGATCTGTCAACATTAAACATTTCTTTGGACAGTGAAGAAAGAAGAGAATAAATCATTCGATGCACTCAAAGAAACGCGTAAGCAAAAGCGAAAGTTAGGGTCATAATAATCACAATCTCTGTCGGTAGATTTTTGTTTGTTCGAATTCATTGGGCTCTGCTCGAATCTGGGTTTAGAGTAAACCGTGGAGGATTCGTAGGGGAAAGATGAGGAGGCGGAGGGTAGTTAGAAGGAGACTGTTGAGTTGGATATGGCTTCTCCTTGCTTCTTTCTCTCTCGCTGGATTGGTTCTCTTCATCGTTCAGCAACAAGATCCATCTCAGCTTATACTTGTATGTCTTTCTCTCTTCCTTCCTTCCTTGCTCTTCATTCGATTCCCATGCTATGTGTTGAAAAAGTCTGGATCTTGTTCTTGCTGTTGACAAAACATTGGTGAGAGAATCCAGTGGAATTGTAACCTTAGTTTTGTTACGTTGAGGATTTGTATCATTAAAAGCTTTTGATTGTTTAGTTATATTGGTTTCTTCTTATTGAAGATCTACTTGGTTGTTTACTTGGCCTGGGAATATTTTGTCGACTGTAGTTTCTTTATTGACATTGTTTGTTGGTTTCGGGTTTTATTTGCTCTTAGTGTCAGAGTATAAGATCACAAAACAGAGAGCATTTCTCACGTCCCATGTGTAAATATATTCAAAATTTCTTGATAATATTTGTACCTTTTACGTCTACTGTTTTATATGATATCTAGACATTGATTGCCGATTATCTCAGAGATGAAAAATATTCAAGGCGCTTTATGCATTAGTGTAGAGTTATAGATGGGAAGCTCTTCAATGAAAAGTAGATGCAGTAGTTATAATTAAAATTGCTGATGTTCATGCTAATATCATATAAAAGCTACATTGTAATTAGAGTGTACATGGTTCATACTCCAAGTTCTTAAAACATCAAAAAGAAATTTCGGGAAAATGCACCACAATACACTGAGAAATGCTACAGGGAAGACAATCCAAGTGTCATGCGGAATTTGTTAGAGATTTTTTTAGCAAGTCCAGGTCTCGAGAACGTAACCTTTTCTTTCACAAAGTATATGATAGGGAATATGGAGAACTTATTGCATATACAGAATGTTTTTTTTTTTTTCTTTCTTTTGATGTTTGTGTCTTAGAAGAACTTACTCTGATTTTCATTTCTTTGATAGGAAAGAGACACAAGAACCGAGAACGTATCTCTTCCCCACTTAAACTTCACGGAAGAGGTAACAAGTGCTTCCTCGTTCGCTCGGCAGTTAGGAGAGCAAATGACGCTTGCCAAGGCTTATGTTTTTATAGCCAAAGAGCACAACCATCTCCACTTAGCTTGGGAGCTGACTTCTAAGATCAGAAGCTGTCAGCTTCTGCTCTCAAAAGCAGCGATGAGAGGTCAACCCATTTCACTAGACGAAGCAAAACCCATCGTTACGGGCCTTTCAACTCTTATCTACAAGGCGCAAGACGCGCATTACGACATAGCCACCACAATGATGACCATGAAATCTCACATCCAATCCCTTGAAGAGCGCGCAAGCGCAGCTACTGTTCAAACCACACTATTTGCGCAATCGCTTGCAGAGGCGTTACCAAAGAGCCTCCACTGTTTGATGGTCAAGCTCACATCTGATTGGCTAACTGAGCCGCCATCACGCCGTGGACTAGCGGAGGACTCACCTAGACTTGTTGACAACAACCTCTCCCATTTCTGCATCTTTACTGATAACGTTATAGCCGCCTCTGTTGTTGTTAATTCAACCGTCTCTAACGCTGATCATCCGAAGCAGCTTGTTTTCCACATTGTGACGAATCGAGTGAGCTACAAAGCTATGCAGGCTTGGTTTCTAAGTAACGACTTCAAGGGCTCAGCGATAGAGATCAGGAGCGTTGAAGAGTTTTCTTGGCTGAATGCTTCGTATTCTCCTGTTGTTAAGCAGCTTCTGGATACAGATTCAAGAGCTTACTACTTCGGAGACCAGACGAGCCAAGAAACGAGTCCTGAACCCAAAGTGAGGAACCCGAAGTACTTATCATTACTAAACCATCTCAGATTCTACATCCCCGAGGTCTATCCGCAGCTAGAGAAGATCGTGTTCCTAGACGACGATGTTGTCGTTCAGAAAGATTTGACTCCACTCTTCTCCTTGGATCTTCACGGAAACGTCAACGGAGCTGTGGAGACGTGTCTTGAAGCCTTCCACCGTTATTACAAGTATCTAAACTTCTCCAACTCGCTCATCAGCTCAAAGTTCGACCCACAAGCATGCGGATGGGCTTTTGGTATGAACGTTTTCGACTTGATCGCTTGGAGGAAAGCGAATGTGACTGCTAGGTACCACTACTGGCAAGAGCAGAACTCAGAACGAACGCTTTGGAAGCTGGGGACTCTCCCTCCAGGTCTATTGGCTTTCTATGGTCTCACTGAACCGCTAGACAGAAGATGGCATGTCTTAGGTTTAGGTTACGATGTGAACATTGATAACCGTTTGATCGAAACGGCTGCTGTGATTCACTATAATGGTAACATGAAACCTTGGCTGAAGCTGGCTATAGGTAGGTATAAACCGTTCTGGTTAAGGTTTTTGAACTCGAGCCATCCTTATTTACAAGATTGTGTCACAGCTTAAAAGCAAAAGAAACTTTTTGAGTCTAATCACAAATCACAAGATTCTTGATTTCTTATACACTTTGAAGATTCTTTTTGTTTTGTTTTTTTTTTGTAATAGAGATCTCAAAAAGTTTGTCAGGTTCAGATATTCTCTGAAGACTGTTCTTCTTATGGTCTGAAACGAAATTTATACTCGCACATTAGAAATGGTTAAAATGTACTTAAACTTCAGTACGTTACATGTATTTATTATTTACATTTGACACTGGTTTATTCTACATACATAATATATGATTTTTAGAAGGTTTTTGGTGTTCCATATAAGATGTTTTAAGCTTTCTATATTAATTTTAACTTTATTAAAAACTACTCAACTAATTACATTTTAGTCTTTTATGATTGGTTAAATTAAAATTTTAGATAAAGTAAACTTTTAAAATTTTGTGTGTTTAAACATAACATTTATAGCATCTTATAATACGATAACTGGTTTATCCTAGAGTGATTTACGCTATGAATCAGTTTTTGACTTTTTATTACACAAAAGAGCAGTTTCAGCTACTAGGGTAGTTTTTGGTGGTTAAAGACATTGTTGGCCTTGGAAAAGTGTAACCATTAGCTCTTTTTGTGTCACCCTTATAGATATAGTTAGCATTTCGTTCTATGTGCCGCTAACTAAGCGTAACAACAAGAATCTTTTTTTATTTTGCTTTTGTTTAAAATTTTTTTAAATGTTGAAACCCAGAAGACGTAGAAAACAGTGAACTTTTTTTGGTTTGCTTTTTTGGAATTTTTTTTGGATTAGCATTTTCGTCGTCTTTCATTTGATCCTAAACTATTTCTGACCACCAAGACCGGAACATCATGACTTCGCCGCCACCGCGAGTTTAGTACATTCGGCCACAAAGTCAATTAAAAAACATCTATGTTATGGTGATTTGAGTAAAAAATCAGTTGTTATATCAAGGATCTATCATATTTGAATGGTAATAATAAAGAAACGAGGTTGAATCAAAGCAAATCATCCCAAAAATGGTGATTTATGTCTGAAAACAAAAATGGCTGTAATTTTGTAGAAAGAGAGTGTCGATGAAGAAGAAGATATAAAAAATTACAATACTACCCTTCGCTATCATAATTTCATATGTCCACAAAAAAAAAATTGTGCACATCCGTGAGTCTACATGTGTACAATATAAATTGTGGCGTACATGTGTACAAAAAAAACTTGGACGTATGACATAGAAATCTTTTTGTAGGTATGGTAAAAATGTACACTTTAGAATTGATGGGCCAATGATTACACGATCTTTCAATAATAAAAAGATTTCTAAAAAAAATATATATAAACTTTCGTATCTCTATCATAATCTCATATGTCGACAACAAAAAAAATTGTGCACATCCATGAGTGTACATGTGTACAATAGAAATTGTGGCATACATGTGTACAAAAAAGCAAAACTTGTAAACGTTGTACACATAATTATCAAACATGTACACATAATTTTCAATGTCCACGTGTACATAAATTCCCAATTCCCAAAACCTTACATGTACATTAGTTCACTTGTACACCTAATAGGTTTTCTAAAACGATGAGCTTGAAAATACATATTCTCTGGTCTTCTTAAATTGTATCGTTGAGTGAAATCTTGTGCAGCAAGCATATCATCATAAGATGAGAACTCATCTATGTCGGTTTCACCTTCATCCCATCTACACAAGTTAAATAAACATAGTTCGAAGACATTACCAGTAAAACCTCACAGATTTTAGACAAATGCTAAATGAACATAATTCAGAGACATTACTAGTAAAACCTCCAAAATATTGTCTTTCTACAGATATACTGATAGATACATCAACAAGCCCTTAAGGCTTACTTGAGTTCATCTTCCTAAGCTGGTAGCTTCCACTTTCCTCAACTACAAAACTTGATGAACTCTGCTCTTATACTTAGCTAGAAACTCCTTCAAGGAAATAGTTGAAGAGCCATGAAGCTTATTTCTTAAAAAGATGAGTTCTTTGAAAGGGCTGAAAGAAATATATTTCAAGATCTTGTCAACAGCAAATGATTTTTGTCCAAAATCTAAAATAGCAAAAAAATGAAAATAAGAGCACTAAGTTACAGATCAAATAATTCAAACTATTATGTTAGAGAGTAAAATAAAATGAACAACAAAAAAACAAATTTACGCAAATGTAGCTTAATTTAAAAAAAAAAATCATTCTCAGGGACACGAAGACAGATCTGAATCCGATGGTAGAAGAGAAAGATAAATAAATAGAGAGAGAAAAATAAAGAGATAGAAAAACCATAAGTTGTCATACTAAAAAGATTAAAAATAAATATTATTTTCTTATTTAGTTAAGATTTAGTTAGATTTCAATTGTTTTATGAATTGGAAAAGTTGAAACGTGTATTGGGGAAAGAGAAAGTGTCTGAGGAGCATAAACAGCCTTAGTGTTATTAGAAAGTGGAAAACTACCCTATAGTGTAATATTTTCTTTATCCTATGCACTTTTTTTTTGATAAAAAATATATAATTTTTAGCTTAGAGAAACTCCATAGTCAGTAGTCACCAAACCAGCAACTGTGAAACACATATAACACGTTGTTGGTAACTAATATCCTCCTCACCCGTCAGCCGTCACCACCAACTTACTTATGTACATTCCACACAGCAAAACTATATATTATAGCATCATAAACAAACGAGTAAGCAATCACTTGATTTACTTATACAGCAAATAAGAGAAACACAAACCATCTCTCTGTAATGGAATCCAAATCCGAAAACGACGTCGTTGCATCCCCACCCTCAGAGTTCGAGAAGAACCAGAAACATTACCAAGAAACCATCGCCACGCTTCCTCACCAAAACGGCTGGCGACCAAAAGACCCTTTCGTCGAGTACGGCGGCCACTGGTGGCTCCAACCTCTCCTCGAAGGCCTTCTCCACGCCCAAAACTTCTTCAAAGCTCGGCCCAACGACTTCTTCGTCTGCAGCTACCCCAAAACCGGCACCACGTGGCTCAAAGCCCTAACCTTCGCGATCGCGAACCGCTCCAAGTTCGACGACTCAACGAACCCTCTCCTCAAACGCAACCCGCACGAGTTCGTGCCTTACATCGAGATCGACTTCCCGTTCTTCCCGAGCGTGGACGTCCTCAAGGACCAAGGCAACACGCTCTTCTCCACTCACATCCCTTATAATCTCTTGCCTGAATCGATCTTGAAGGCTGGTTGTAAGATGGTTTACATTTGGAGAGACCCCAAGGACACGTTTGTCTCCATGTGGACGTTCGCTCACAAGGAGAGGTCGCAGCAGGGAGATCTCGTCGGCATCGAGGAGGCTTTTGATAAATATTGCCAAGGCTTGTCTGTGTACGGGCCTTATCTAGATCATGTTTTGGGCTACTGGAAGGCCCACGAAGCGAACCCGGAGCAGATTTTGTTTTTGAAGTACGAGACGATGAGGGGCGACCCGTTGCCGTATGTGAAGAGGTTAGCTGAGTTTATGGGGTATGGGTTCACAGAGGAGGAAGAGGAAGGAGGGGTTGTGGAGAGGGTCGTGAAGCTTTGTAGCTTTGAGACTTTGAAGAATCTTGAAGCTAATAAAGGGGAGAAAGATAGGGAGGATCGTCCTGCTGTGTATGCGAACAGTGCTTATTTTAGGAAAGGGAAGGTTGGGGACTGGGAGAATTATTTGACGCCGGAGATGGTGGCTCGTATTGATGGTTTGATGGAGGAGAAGTTTAGAGGAACTGGCTTTCTTGCTTCATCACCATGAATATGATCTTCCTTGTCTGTGATTGTCTGTTTCTGATCCTTGTTTTTATAGTTTAATTCCCATTGGATGAATCTGTAGCGAAGCCTTACTGTTGTTGTTGAGTGTCTTTTATCATTATATATGTATCAATTTTTCTTATCTATGAGGCCATTTTTCTTTCAGTGATGCAAAGATACATACAAGCTAGCCTGCAGAATTAATGAGAACAAAACAGAGCAACCTCTGTTTTATACTCCCTCTCCCTCTGAATTAAATTCTCATGAAAAGATTTCACCAACTGACATTAAAAAAAAAGTGAAAAGAAATAACTGAGACCCTTAACATTCTCTTTCACCTTTATTTTAATAAAATATTAAATTATTATATCAAAATTTTCAATTTTTTACGGAAGTTACAAAGCAAACTATTAGCAAAAATACCATACTAAATTAAAAAGAGAAGATCTAAGAAACGAAATAACAAAATGAAGCAAAGGAGAAACTGACTTTGGACGAAACTTTAACTTTAGCGCAAAAGACCAGCAGGCGAGTTGATAGCAGAGAGAGCTTTTGGTCGCCGCGGTAAAGAGAAAGGCGCCCTCAAACCTTGAAACACACTGCTCCTACGGTTTATGAAGAACTCAAACGCCACCAACTCCCCAAAGAATCACAACCCGAACTCGCTAGTTAACCCAAGAGATAACTATCCGACAGCACGAAGAGGATCTCATAACCGAGGATGCCGTCGTTCAGAGAAGGGTGCTGAAGATTGTTGCCTCCAACTCACCAACCCTTGACAGATATCAGTCTTATCAAAAATGTCAGATTTAATCTGGACCGTCGATTGGAAAGAAGGATGTGTGGTGTGTGTTCATTCTCCCTAAAATGTTTGTTTAGTTACACAACTGTTTAGTTTCGATGTAACTAAATTGTTTGGTAGAAGAGAAGCTCTTAGGAGAAAGTGTGTTGGTAGAAGAAACTGCTCTATTACGTTAGTAAAAACTTAAAACTGTCTTTGGATGTAATATTTTCATTTATTTTCTAGAATTTTTAAATTAGATAATTTTAGAAGTTATGTGTAAAATAAATATATGGTTGAGAAATTTAAAATATATTGTTTAGGATTTTAAAAATAAATAAATAAATACTTAAAATTTAAAATAAAAATTATAAAAATACTTTCAAAAATAATTTCCTATTTCAAAATAAATTTTGAAAATATATTCCAAATAATTTTCGAAAAATAGTTTTCAAAAATAAAAAAAAAATTGATTTTTTTTATAGAAAGTTCGAATTCAAAAACATATAATTCAAAAACTATATAATATATATATATATATATTATTTAATGATAAAAAATAATACATTCAAAAAAGTAATTATAGAAAATGTAATGAATTATAATTTTTGACATATAATTTGGGTTGAATGTGCAAAAGATATTTGGCAAGAATGATTATTTTGGTTTCTATACTTTCCTATCACATAGATTTTATAAATCTCATGGATACACGTGATATTTTGAAAGTTATGTCTTATAAGTAAAAATCGACTAAATTTATCTCTTAATAACACTAGATTTAGTTATAACTAAAATATACATAATAACTAAACTTTTTGAATAACAAAAGATTTTGATGGATTTTTAAAATTCTCAAACCAATAGTGAAGAATTTTAATAAGATCGTTTAAAACCAATGAACCAATAACAATGAAATCTCAAGATTTTCGAAATTGATGATAATTCATTTGGCAATAGTCTTTGATGGTAAGTGTATCACAGGCATTGTATTAAACATTTTGAATTACTAAAAGGACTCGTTACAGAAGCTGGCTAGGCCGACAACAACATGGCAAAACTGGAATAAGCAAAGTTAACTGACGATGATGAGTTTGGAGATACATTGTTGAGTCATGTAAACTTGGTGTGTTGGTTATGTTCAAACTATCATAAAATACAGAGGGGAATGGGGTAAATAAAAGAAAGATTCTGCGTTTTGACGAGGGAGGTAAAGTAAAAAGACGATAAAACTGGAAGTTTGTAACATTTCTTTCCAGAAGATGAATAAAAGTTTTTACACGAAAACAACAAAGGAGGCTGCTATAAACTGCTCCGCACATTGATTCCTCTCACTATGTATGTGTAAAAACAAAATCGAAGAGAGAGAGTATTGAACAATACCCAGTAGGCCAGTAGTTATTATCCAGCACTCGGGTCTTAAACATCTGAGATTTCGCCTGCCTCCATCAAAGATGAATTCGATGTTCGCTCGCAGAGTCGTCGTCGACTCATCTTCGCGTCTCACCAAACTGCTCGCGAACCCACCGTATCACCACTCCTTCACTTCTCTCTATCGCCCTAGCCAGACCCGCCATTTTCGGACCCCTTCTCCTCCCGCGAGCCGCTTCGACCCATCTCTCCTATGGCGATCGGAGAAGATTCGTGGGTTTTTCGCGAGCGCTTTGACGAACAAATCCGCGAAACTGGGGAATCTCGTGGAATCGAAAGTCGCGTTCTTGCGTTCTCAGTTTCCCAGAAAGGGTTTCGAACTCGGAGGCTATTCTGGGAGGCGTGGATGGTACTGTCCCTCATCATCTTCTTACAAGAGATTGATTGTGTCATGAGAAAGAATAAAAAAGTTTCGATTTTTTTTTTGTGTGTTGTTGTTGTTGTTACCTTTGACAGGAAGCATTGGCTTCAAGGATTGTCATCTAATGACGTTGTTATTGGATTACTGTTAGCTAACACTGGTGTCTTTCTCATGTGGCGTGTTTTCGACCAACGTTTCATGATGAATAATTTCATGGTCAGTCCTCAAAAAATCTTACACCTTTACAGACATGTCTTGTTTTGATTCATGTTTATGAAGAAAGGGGATCTAGATGTCTTTATTTGATATCCTAGTTGATACTGAAAGAGGCTAAGAATTTGATTGATATCATTTGAGCAGATATCGTTGGACAATTTCACCAGTGGACGTCTACACACTCTGATTACTTCAGCATTCAGTCATATTGACATTGGACATATCGTCTCAAACATGATCGGACTCTACTTCTTTGGAACCAGTGTACACACCTCTTTTCTCCTTTGATTTGTATTTCTTGAGTGGAGAGCACTGTTGAGCCTCTCATTGTTAGTCTTACTTTGGTAGAGATAGTAAGTTGTTTTCCTCAATTGGTAGATCGCAAGAAACTTTGGCCCTCAGTTCCTTCTGAAGCTGTACCTTGCCGGAGCGCTTGGTGGCTCTGTGTTCTACTTGATTCACCATGCTTATCTGGCTGCCTCATCTCCCAAGGTATAGAGCAACCAGCATTATAGAAGATCAAATAGTTTCCTTTATCTCAAATCATGCTGGCTCCTCAGATAAGATACTTTTGCACACTTTCCCTTTTTTCTATTGTGCGACTAATCACATGCCGTGGACAGGGCCATGGAGCTTTCGTGAGGGATCCATCGAGAACCCCGGGACTGGTATGTTTGAATTTACCGGTTTTCTATAGAGAGCATGGAGTGAAATTCATATTTGATTTGTTGGATGCAAGTGAGGATGATTTATAAAGAACTCTTTTTCTGTTTCATAAAAGGGTGCGAGTGGAGCTGTGAATGCCATCATGCTGCTCGATATCTTCCTCAACCCAACAGCTACTTTATACTTTGAATTTTTCATTCCAGTTCCTGCGATGCTGCTTGTAAGTTTATAAGCTCTCTGGCTATTTTTTCATGGCAGCTCAAAGCTTCTCTTCTCAAGTCAACCAAAAATTCGCTCTTCCTTATCTTTCAGGGAATCTTCCTCATCGGTAAAGACATCTTAAGGATAACAGAGGTAATGTTTGATTTTGTCTGAGAATCTAATATGACGTTGCAAAAGCTCAAAACTTGATGATGATTCTTAAACAAACAACAACAAAATTTGGTCGTTGCAGGGGGACAGTAACATCTCAGGTTCTGCTCATTTGGGAGGAGCAGCAGTTGCAGCCATTGCTTGGGCTCGGATTAGGAGAGGCCGCTTCCGTTACTGAGCCTCTTGACCTGACTCTGCTTGGCTCTGGTCATCTTAAGAGAATCTTCAAATGATTTAGCAACTTTGAGACCATATTGTGGCGCTCAAGATTTTATTAGGTTCAACCATTTCTTTCTATCCAAACATCAAACGACATGGTGACATTGTCTGTCTTTTGTGTTGATGAATCTAACCTATGGACTGATCCACTTTGGAAGATCAACTCTTAATTAAATTTGTTTGTTTATTTCGTTTTTTCACCCTTGGAATTCTAAGATTGAAACATAAGTTATTGAACGAGTTTAATCAACATATGGAATGGTTTAATGAACAAGTATGGATTTGTTTTCTGATAATAAAAAAAATCAACATTACCATACTCATACATGTACCAAATCAAATAAAGACCAAATAATGATAATTCACATACATATCTAGGTTGTATGGAAAGCATTCTCATATACGAAATTTTCAGTACTAAAAAACTAGTAAGAATTTGCTCACATAATTAAACGAAGCTTTTATAGATTTTCAATATTAAAAATGTAAAATAAATATTGTCTTATTTGTTTTATCAACTGCCCATATTATTAAACCAAGTTTTGATCGAAAGCAGAATTGTTTCAAAAAAACCTATATCCGACCATATTTGGTTTACATGAAAAAACTATGGCTTCAACTGGTGACCATTTCTTGAGAAAAAAATCATGTTAAATTTATTGTTCCACAAAATTAAAATTTTACCAATTGAGTTGAATATTTTGTGAAACTATTAGTTTATGGGTCCCACTACATTCCTATCTTTTTCTGCTATGTGAATAAACCAATGAACAAATATTTTTCTCCCTTAAAATCTATGAACAAGTGAAAACAATAATTAGAGTTCTAAAGAAAAAAAAAGAATTCAGATTCCAGAAAGTAGCTCAATACTAACAACATATTCACTCAAGCATCCATTATTAATTTAACCTCATCACGTACAAATAAAAAAAACAAAGAAGGTTAAACTTATCTTCTTCGACTCAAGAAAATAAAGATTTATGCTTTATATTTTTCTTTATGCTTCATATTTTTTTTAGGAAAAATAAACTTTTAGTAGTCTGAGCAACATCAGAGATATACCGTAGAGTTAACTTGTATTATAAGTTTAAAGATTCATCGTTTCATTTTACGTATGTTTGGATGAGTATTCAATAAATTCTGAAAACAATTTTTCATCTTTTTGTTTACCATTTATGTTTAATATTTGTTCAATTGGTTCTCTACGTTCTCTTTATTCAATTTTCTTTTCCAGTTCAATTCTTTAAATAAAATTTTGTTCAACTTTTTTTCATTCAATTTTTTCATCAATTGGTCATCTCTCATCTCTCGTAAGCAAAAGACTAATCAAAAAGATGAAATCGGGATCATATATATCTGTATGGAATGATCCATGGCTCTCAACCACTCGTCCGAGACCAGCAAACAAAAATCAACATAATCTTTACCCAGACCTTACAGTGGATTCTCTCATTAATTCCACTTCGCAAACTTGGAACTCAGAAGCAATTCGGGCTTTGGTGGATCCCAAGGATGCAAAAATTATATAAAGTATACTACTGAGTAGAAGTCAGATGGTAGATAGATATGGTTGGCATTTCACACAAAATGGAAAATATACGGTTAAATCAGGATATCAGATAGAACGGGTTTATCCAGACAAGGAAAAAACACCAATACTGATTGGACCCTCAGTTGACATATTAAAGGCTTTTTGCTGGAAAATACAGTGTCCACCAAAAATAAAACATTTCTTATAGCAATTGGTGTCAGGATGTATATCAGTTAGGAAAAATCTGCGAGGGAGAGGGATACAATGGGACATATGTTGTGCAAGATGCGGAGCCGATGAAGAATCAATAAACCATGTGTTTTTTGAATTTCCTCCAGCACTTCAGGTTTGAGCCCTTTCAATGACACCTTCAAATCCAGTAATTTTCCCAACAAGTTCCCTCTTCACAAACATGGATCATCTCTTTTGCCGAGCTCTCCCGCATATGGATGATCATCGATTTGCATGGATTCTATGGTACATTTGGAAAAGACGAAATAACAAAGTCTTCAGTAATCTGGACATTGATCCCAAAGACACTTAAATTGGCAGAAACATAATATACATTATGGGCTGAGACACAAATATTGGACACACAGAGGACACCACCACACATAGAGGCAGTGACCCTACCCTCAATACCAGGAAGATAGTGTTTCACAGATGGTTCTTGGAAAGAAAATGATATTTTCTCTGGACAAGGTTGGTTTAGTACTCTAGCGGGTTTTGATGGGTTGATGGGGGCGAGGAATGTTAGGGCTAGTCTCTCCCCTCTTCATGCGGAGATGGAAGCGCTATTATGGGCAATGGAATGTATGATGAACTTACGACAGTTTCAGGTTACGTTTGCAACAGATTGTTCTCAGTTGGTGAAGTTGGTTTCAGAACCAGAAGAATGACCAGCTTTTCCAAGCTATTTAGAAGATATCAAGACCTTGAAAGGAAGTTTGTTCAGATCAAAGATCATTTATGTACCAATGACGCAAAACTCAAAGGCGGATAGCCTAGCACATAGTGTTAGGAAGCAACTGTCTTTCGTCGTTCACATGGATGCAGATCTTCCAGTTTGGTTTACAGAGTCAGTACTGATTATGTATAAGTTGATGACAAAAAAAAAAGTTTATGTCTTTGTTCATAACTTTCTTTGCTGGTGAATCAGCCCGTTCATTTCTACTCTTGAATATATAAATTGAATTCACAGTCTTTTTTTTTAACACTGAATACTTCAATATAAGAGGACCCATAAAAGGATCGAGAGTTATGGAAAACCCCTGAGTGATACAAACGACATAGAAAAAAAGAGAAACATAAAAGAGCACATAAACTAAACAGTACCAGTAGGTACTTTGAAGCAAAGATCAGAGAGATCAGAAATTAGGTTATGAATGGCCTGAGCCAGTAACCTTTTTAAGCAGGAGGAGGTCAAACACTTCTTGTGTCTTCTAGGATCATTTGATGGAGCCAACGAGGACTTCCAGAAGCGACGTATGATTGGACCCGGGAACCAGATATAACACTTTCTGCGATCGTCTTAGCCACCTTATTCTTTTGGTCCGACACATGAAATATAGTCCACTTCTCAAAGCAATAAAGGAGCTCCAGGATTTTCAGGATCAAAGATGAGAGAGTAGGACATCTGTAGGGGTTTAGTAAGGATTCACGAACTTCTACCGAGGAAGCTTCAAAGAAAACCTTCTTGTGGCGCAAGTCTCCCATTACTTGAACAGCCCAAAGTAGGGATCTAAGGTCAGATTTCGTTTTAGAAGAAGAACAAAGGAGAGTCTGACGACTGTGGTGTAGGGATTTTCCTTGGCAATCTCTTACTATCCAACTAGAGCCGCTTATATGATCAGGTGCCTCCCAAGCCATACCTACATTACACTTGACAACATCAGCCGGAGGTTTTTCCCACGCACCATGGGGAGCGTTGGGAGAGGCCGTTGTCGTGTGTGGAGGATGGTCATTGGACAGAAGCTGGTACCATATCTCAGTTTCCTCCAGAGCTTTAGCGATTGTTGAATGAGGTGTGATGCGATTTCTTTCAAAGACTAGAGCGTTCCTCCCTTTCCAAAGACTCCAAAGAATCCAAGGAAAAGCTTTTAAATTGCTATGATCACTCAGTTGCTTTTTAGATGCTGCCACCAAAAAATGAAGGTTAAGAAAAACAGAGGTTTGGGAGAAACCAGCTGGGGGAGGTTGAATTCCTGCTAGTCTCCAAGCTTCAACTGCAGTAGGACAGGTGAAGAGCACATGACATATCATTTCCGATGCTTGACCAGACGCCCGACAGGTTGAATCACTGCATAGGCCTCTTGACTGAAGTCTCTCGGCTACAGCTAAAGCTCCTGAAAGTGCTCTCCACAGGAAATGCCGAATTTTTGGAGAAGTTTTGAGTCTCCATATGCTCTTCCATTATTGTTTTTCCACTGGAGGTAAATGCCGGTGATATGGAGAGTTTGTTTCATGGAGAACAGCCAGCATTTTATACGCACTCTAAGTAGTGTAGATTCCGTTTTTCGTGAAGCCCCACACATCTGAATCTTGTCTGTTTGAAGCTGGCTTGATTGTCAGTATCTTCAGAGCGTCTTCCTCAGTAAAAGTGTCAAAAACCTTCTTTGCATTCCACACTTGGGTGTTTGGAAACCAGAGGTCTCTGACCTTGAGTGTAAGATCAACAATACTGTCCTGTTTATACATAGGAGGACGAGCTTCTTTCTCAAGTAACCAGTTAGACGTCCAGACATTGGTTTGATCACCATCTCCAATAACACGGAGTAGACTTGACTTCAGAGCCTCTCTGCCGTGCAATATACTACGCCAGATGAATGAGGGACGTGTACCAATACTCGCTTCCAAGAAGGAGGAGTTTTTAAAATACCGACTTTCCAAGACCCTTGCCATTAACGAGTTAGGCTGTGATAATACTCTCCAAGCTTGTTTGCCAAAGAGAGCTTGGTTGAAGCGACCAATATCATGGAACCCAAGGCCCCCATCTTCTTTGTTTTTACATAGTGTGTCCCAAGCAACCCATGGCATTTCTTCCTAGAATCTCTACTGCTCCACCAGAATTCTCTCATTGCGGAGGTTAGTTTTGCACAGAGATCTTTAGGCTATTTGTAGACTGACATTGCATATATCGGTAGCGCCAATCCAATGGACTTTAAGAGGATCTCTTTACCTCCATGAGAGAGAGTTCTAGCAAACCATCCGTGCAATCTATGTTGGAGCTTCTCACGGATGTAGTTCAGGATGAGTTTCTTTGAGCCTTTAAAAACTTCAGGAAGGCCAAGATAAGTTCTCCTCCTTCTTTGTCAATCTTAAGAATCTGCTTGATATCAGCTTTCATTCCTTCTTCAACCTTATCACCAAAGATTATTGAAGACTTTGCAAGGTTTATCTGTTGTCCAGAGGCGTCTCCATAGAGTTTCAGGCAACGCTGAATCTCCATGCTTTCCAACAGGTCCGCTTTGCACATCAAAAGACTGACGTCAGCAAACAATAGATGATGAACCGCTGGTCCATGTTTGTCAAGTTGAATGCCATTAAGACGTCCCTTTTCTCCAGCTTTATTCAAGACACTAACCAGTGCTTCAGCTGCCATGATGAAGATGAAAGGAGACATGTGGTCCCCTTGCCTAATCCCACGTTCTGGTCTAAAGAATCCATGTGTTCTTCCGTTCAGGAGGATTGTATAAGACACAGTAGTTACACATGCCATCACCCAACAAACCCAACGACGGTCAAAACCCATTCTTTCCATCAGTGTTTCTAAGAAATTCCACTCTACACGATCATATGCCTTAGACATGTCCGTTTTTACAGCCATGTATTGCTCACTGATCGATTTCTTAGTTCGCAAGCTGTGCACCATCTCATGTGCTACCACTATGTTGTCTGAGATCAAACGACCTGCAACAAAAGCGCCTTGTGTATCTGATATGATAGCATCCATGATCGGTTTCAATCTCGTAGATAGGAGCTTAGAGACTATCTTATATTGGACAGATTAGAGGCTAATTGGTCGCATATCTTTCATAGACTCAGATTTTGTGATCTTAGGAAGGATGCAAAGTTGTGTGTGGTTCCAGCCTGCAGGTAAGGTAGACGTCAAAAAAAAACTGCGAACCTCTTCTATGATTTGAGTACCCACAATGTGCCAGTAGTTCTTGTAGAAAACCCCGGTGATACCATCCTCCCCCGGTGCGCTACTACCCTTGACTGAGAAAGCTGCAGCTTTGATTTACTCATCTGTGATCTCTTTTGTCAGCGCTTCATTCATAGCAGGGGTTACACGGCTCTGAAAACCTTCAAAGAGAGTTTCTAAGTCTGTTGGGTTTGAGCTCATAAACAGCTCCTTGAAATATTCCACCGCTAGATGTCCTTTTGCACCCTCTGAAAAATGTTCTACACCCAAGTCATCTTTCAACATAAGAATGTTGTTTCTAATCTTCTTGCCTTTAACAACATTGTGGAAATAAGATGTGTTTCGATCTCCTTCCCTAAGCCATTGTTCTCTACTTCTTTGTCTCCAATATCTCTCTTCCTCTTTGTGAGCCTCCGCCAACTCCATTCTTAACCTTTTCATGGACCTGACACTAGGGTAGGTTTTCGTAATTTCCTTCTCTAGGTCCGCATGAAGTTTCTGAATCTTCGAGAGAGAGTTGAAATGAACTTGTTTCTTCCAATGTGAAAGTTCCCTTCCACATTTGGAGAGTCTATCCATAACAAAGGAAGTTGTCTGCGAGGGGTCTCCTTCCCAGCCACGGGCGATAGCCTCTTCTATACCAGCTTTGCTAACCATTCTCTTATCAAAGTAGAAACGACTGTGACCTCTATCTTCTGGTTCTAACGAGAATGAAAGAACGATAGGCCTATGATCGGAGGGCCACATGTCGAGGTATTCCAAGTTAGAGCGTGGGAATAAACGGAACCAGCTATCATTACCGAAGCTGCGGTCTAGTCGACACTGGATCCAAATATTGTCTCTCCCTCCTACCCAAGACAATACATTTCCAATCGTCCTCACTTCTTTTATCTTACAGTTTTCAACCATGTTTCGGAAGTCCCAAAACGTTGATTCCTGACGAGCAGGACCACCAAGTTTCTCAGAGTTATCAAGTAGCTAGTTAAAATCCCCAATGAGGATCCAAGCATTATCTCTAGCAACACGAATATTTTCCAGTCTCTCCCAGACGTGATGTCTATTTTCACGTACATGATCACCATAGACACACGTCAAGAAGAAGTGAACCGAACCAAACTCAATTTTCAGGTCAATGATCCTCTTATGTGAAGACAAGATCTCAACCTTATAGCAATCTTTCCAGAAGACTGCCAAACCACCACTCAAACCAATCGGAGCAACTGTGAACATTTTATTGTAACCTAACGTTTTTTGTAAACCAAGCATGTAAGGATCTTTTTGCTTAGTTTCAGAGAGAAACAAGAAATCCGGAAAATACTTTTTACGCATCTCCGTTAAACGACGAACTGGCTCGGTGTTTCCCGCCCCGCGACAGTTCCAACTCAATATGCTCATTGGGGAGGCAGCAGCCTCAAATCGGAGGCCACCGTATCTTCTTTGGTTTTTGTGGATTTGTTACCTTGTGAAAGCTCTGTTTCCTCCGCTTTCCTCTTTGATGGACCAGAGTCTCCCTCTAGCTTATCAGACACGACTTGATCCTTGTGCGTCACGCTTTGGTTTGGTCTAACATGTTGAACCCATGCAGGAGGACGTTGTCTAGATTTCTTCTTGTTCCTTAAGATCTCGGTAGAGGTGGAACCTAAGGCTCCAGCCGAAAACACCATCGGACCCATCGGAACAGAGTGAAAATTATTACTTTCCCCAGAGGAAGATCCAGCTTGAGAAGCACGTGCATGATCGCCACTCCTAGCTGACATTGCATGGCGAGATGGTTTACCAACCAGGGGAAAACCCTCTGAGTGTGGCATATCATAGGAGAACACATGCCCTTTCTCCTTGTTCACATCATGAGAGATCTTTGCCAACAGAGTCGGGGTTTTATTTTTATCCTCTTCAATAGATTGTTGTACTCGAAGGATGCGTGCACGACGCTCTGTTTCATCAGCATGAGAGATATACTGAAGAGCCATTGCTCTCTCTTCACCCTGTAGCTCTGGGAACAACGGGGGAAAGCCAGGCGGGCCTTCTAGGCAAGGAGCTTCATTTGTAGGTGATACCACTGCCCTGGGGATTTTGTCATCTTTTTTCTGGTTAGACTTCTGAGTGCGCGACTTAACATAAGGGCATGCTGACTTTTCATGAGTCAATCTATGACAGCTAAAGCACCTTTTATGAATCTTCTCATATTCATACTCAATGACCACAATTTCCTCAGACGACAGAGTTAAATTCTTTGCCTCAAAGGCTGGGTTCGTTGCCGTGAATAAGACCTTCGCACGGATGTACTCTGTTTTCTGAGAGCTTTTAGGGTCATATGCTATCTCCTTCACGAAACCAACTTTAGATGCTAGTAAGTGCATCGTACCAATGGTGTAGTGGTTAATGGGGATGTTCCTTATGTGGATCCAGACCTCAAACGTGGAGAGGAAGTCTCTGGGAGGGGATGGGGTCCATCGTTCCATGACCATTGTCCAGTGATTGTAGGACCATGGTCGATCATTCAGCACAGTTACGAGATCCTCCTCTCGTTGAAAGACAAACTGGAAGCGATCTCGAGTCAGAGCGATCCCTCGCACTCTATCGTACAGGCGCCAGGCTTGGGGCATGTAGTCGATCATCCTAGCCATGTTCTGAGCCTCGGGGTTCAACAGACGTCCAAGGATACTGAGCGCGTTTTCATCAAAGACATGGTACTTCGAGTCGTCTGGGAGAACCTTCGGTTCATCATCTTCCAAAGACATGGATCGAATTGCTTTGTGGATTTTGTCTGCCATATTTCACCAGAGATGAAATTCACGGAGGAGCTGCGGAGAGCTTTTTGGTAGTAGGTCAGCTAAGAAAAAGGAAGTTGTGCTATTATGAGCACAATATTCGGATATGATTTTGAAGGAAAGCATCAATTATTGTTTAGAAAATGGAAAGAAATCAAAGTGAGGAGGGAAATGGGGTGAGAAGAAGAAATAGTAGGGACCAAGAAAGGAAGTAGGAGAGTAATACGGGAGAGAAAAAGGAATTAAGGATATTAGAGAAAATAAGCACCAATTTGAAAAGGAGTAACTTTCCTTTGATATACCGTAGCTATAGAAGCCGGTAAAGAAGGTCTACTCGACAAGGAGAGACAGAAAAAGAAAGAGGGCGATTTCCGGTGGGGAGCCCAAAATAATTGATAAGCAAGATACACGATTAAATTCACAGTCTCAAAACTACTATTAAAACAACAAATATCTTTATCTTTCGGAAGACGATCAGTCAGTCTATTGGATTTTCAGTTATATCTACTAAAATTTTAATTGGTCTTTATTTGGATTGTGAGGATTTTTAAAATCTCTCATACACGACGTTTCAAAGCAATCTTCTATCTCAACATGTAACATCGAGAAGCTTCTTCTACAACCACGAAACCTGAATAACTCAACATCTATTTGATCTTTAAAATTCCATCATAAATTATTAACTAGATCATTTTTGATACATTGATTTAACAAGTTGGATATTTAAAAAGGAGTTGCTTCAATAAACATGTTCGAAAGATCATTGATCTTTTTTCCTTTTTTCCTTTAGGATTTGCTTTTCTCGAGTATTTAGCTTCAAAATAAGAAAGTTCCATTGTTTTGACATGTATACACATAAGGAAGTGTTGGTCCTCGTCTTCCAAATATATCAAATAATCATTAGAAAAACGATGATTATGGTTTTTAGTGGAACCATCTTTTTTTTTCTAAAATAAAAAATATGTTTTTTATATAAATCAGATAATAAGAGAAAATTTTCTAATGTGGAAAAAAAGAGAAAATTATATAATATTATTTTCAAGGCTGGATAATTATGGATATTTTCTTATCTGGGGTAGGTTAGTTTGATTTTATTTTCACACATGATTTCAATCACAGAAAACTATTTATAAATCAAATAAAAAGAGAAATCTTTGTAACGTATATCCTTGAGCCTCGGGGGCCCAATTCACTATTTTAGGAGACTTTAGTTACCAGTAGTGTTACGACACGTCATAATAATAGGCCACGTAATACAAAAAGTCAAGAAGCTTGCGCTTTGTCACTAATCAGTAATCAGCAAAGCAAAATATAAAGTTTCCTCCTTTTTTTTTGTTTTCTCTTCCAAAAAGAAAAAAAAAACCTAAGCAAAAAAGAAAGGAAGCAACCTACCTTTTATCATCTGTAAATCGCCCACAAGAAACATTTGGATTTCGGATTATCTCTCTTCCTCCTCTTTACAAAACAAACCCTTTCGTTTTCCCGCACTTTCTGGGGTAAAATGAGGTGGGAAAGGGTCCGACAGCAACAAGTGGGTCTGGGTGAGTCGTCGTGTTACGGGGGCCCCGGGAAGAGGTGGGGACACACTTGTAACGCCATTAAAGGAGGTAGCTTTCTCTACGTGTTTGGTGGCTATGGCAAAGATAATTGCCAAACCAATCAAGTCCATGTCTTCGACTCTGGTTTGTCCTCCTCTTCCCCCCCCCACATTCAATCTCCGTCTTAAATTGTCGGAGATTTATGTTGATTGAGGTTGTCTGAATCTCTGTTTTTTTATCTCTTTGATTGATTTGCACTTTCGAGAGTTTATTCATCCTGCATGTTGCGCTAAAATGGAACATATTATATTGAAAGCTTTTGTTTTTTTTAATCCAGTATATTTCATCGTGTTTGAATGATTTGGATTTGACCCTTTTGAGCAAGTGTTTATTGTTTTAATATGATTTTGAGTTGGTCTCTATTGTGGTTTTCATGCTCTCTCTCACTGTGGTGATCTTTGTTGCAGCAAAGCAGATATGGTCTCAACCAATAATCAGTGGAACACCTCCTCCTCCTAGGGACAGTCACACCTGTACAACAGTCGGCGACAATCTTTTGGTGTTTGGTGGTACTGATGGTACTAAACCTCTCAATGATTTGTACATTCTTGACACTTGTAAGCTTTTTCTTTTTCCCTTTCAAGCTTCTTACTTCTTCCTGTTTGAGAAGTGGTCATATACTGAATTGGTTTGTTTGTTTCCGTTTGTGGTTATTAGCTTCACATACTTGGAAGTGCCAGAGTGTTAGAGGAGAGGGACCTGAGGCAAGAGAAGGTCATAGCGCCACTCTCGTTGGGAAAAGGCTTTTTGTATTTGGAGGCTGTGGGAAATCTTCTGATATTAATGACGAAATCTATTACAATGACCTATACGTACTTAATACAGGTAATGTTTTTTTTTTTATGCCATGGCTTTCTTCAATTGGCATGTGAATCTTTTCCATGTCATCATCATCTCTTATGCATTGGTTTAATATCGAGGTTGAGCTAAACTTTACACTTGTGCAGAGACTTATGTGTGGAAACGTGCTGTTACAATTGGGAATCCTCCATCTGCGAGAGATAGCCACACTTGCTCATCGTGGAAGAACAAAATCGTTGTTATTGGTGGTGAAGATGGTCATGACTATTACTTGTCTGATGTTCATATTCTTGATACAGGTGCAAAAGCGTTTCTCAAATTCATGTTTTTTTAAACTTACGAGTGTGTGTGTGTGTTCTATCTGATGTAAGTGTTTCTTTTATGTCATAAGATTTTTCATTTTGACTTTCAGATACATTCGTGTGGAAGGAGCTGAATACTTCAGGCCAGTTGTTGACGCCTCGAGCTGGTCATGTTACTGTTTCACTTGGGAGAAACTTGTATGTGTTTGGAGGGTTTACAGATGCTCAGAATCTTTACGATGATCTCTTTGTGCTTGATGTCGGTATGTAAACTGATAAAAACTATTCAGTACCAAAGTTTAATACTTGCGAGGAAGATTGGCTTTGTTGAGGCAAATGTTTTTTTTTTTGAATGAACCATTGTATCAACTTCTATGAGAAAAGGCTTTCCAAAGTATATCATTGTCTTATTGGTTTCTGTGTCGCTGAGATCTTATAGCATATTCACTTCTTTTTCGTTCTTACTTGTAGAAACGGGTGTGTGGTCAAAGGTTCTCACCATGGGAGAAGGACCATCTGCTAGATTCTCTTCTGCAGGGGCTTGTTTAGATCCTCATAAAGCGGGATTTCTCGTCTTTGTTGGTGGCTGCAATGAAAGTCTTGAGGCACTGGATGACATGTTCTACTTGCACACAGGTTTCAACAAATCTCTGTTCAACTTGCAAATTGCCAAAACTCCAGGCGTTTCCTTTCTAAACTTTTATTCTTTCTTTTTTTTTGGTTGATAGGACTTCGATATGATGCAAGGCTTGATCAGAGTGTAGGCAGCATGTCTCTAAAGAAGCAACTGAAGCTGAAATGCCAAGAACAAAGTCATGCAAATCCCTTATACGATAATTCTCTTGTCAGAAACAATATGGAGCATCAAGGTGTGTTTAAAGCAAACTAGTCAAGATTAAATTGAAACATTGAAAGGTATCATTTATCTGTAGCGGGATATCACAAGCCTGTTTGTGATTGCTTTTATTGTAGGAAGAGGGAACTTCGGTTTGAACACTGGCCAATTTGATCAAGGAAAGATGATGTTTCACGCCAGGGTCACCGAGACATTCCCAGTTGGTTATAGTATTGAAACAATGATAGATGGAAAATTGCTTCGTGGCGTTTTGTTTTCAACTAAGCAGAGCTCCGTTGTGGCGGCTGATCCAAGCTTTAGTAGGCGAGTGCTTATATTAGTTTCTTACTTTTGAGGTTTTATCAGTTGGTTGTTTTTTTTCCTGAAGAATTCTCTTTCTTTGTTGTACAGAAAGAGGCCAGCTATGTCGAATGGGGATCAGGCTAACACATCAAAGATACCAAGAACTTTGAGCAAGGATCAAACTGTTGCAACTGAAGTCAAAGATCCTCCTTCAAACGGAGTTGAGGGTGGTATTGGTCTCATCAACCCTCTGGATGTTAACATAAACACAGCGGCCGTGGCACCTCAGCTCGATATGGTGATTTTAATACTATTTCTCTCTTGAGATGCCTGATTATGCGTTTTACTTAATGGAAAACACTGAAAATCTGTGTGCAGGGCACTGTGAATGCAGTAAACCCATCTTCAGTTGCTCAAACAGATGAAGCTTCTTTAGAATCTAGAAATGCCGTATCGATTGATGTTGAAGCTACCAAGACCGGACCTGGAGAGACATAGGTACAGAAAAAACAAAGGTGGGCTTTTAAGTCCTTGTGATTGAACCACTAGTTTACGCAACAACAGGTGAATCCATTGCATCTATGTCTAAATCTGTTCCTTTGAACAATATCTTTGCAGATCAGAGATTGAGTGCGTTACAGAGGAACAAGGACAGCTAGAAGCATCATTTATTTTCTTCTTCTGTACATTAGGCTGAAGATAGGATGGGTTTAATTTAGAATCGAAGTTAGGTTCGGTGATGATGAGGGCAAAGCTAACTAACTCTGAGTTAGTTCTTTTTTGTTGTTGTCTTTCTTCTGCTGGAGCTCTGCAATTTCTCTGTTTCATCTTCTTTTTTTGTTTTTGTTTATTTTCAACTTGCAAGCAATGTAAAAACTTTGCAATATCTTTGTCAAGTTCTGTCTTAATACATACAATGTGGATCAAGGAATTGATTCACAAGAAACTGGAGATCTCCAAGATGGAGAAGTTCTGAGTTTGTTATGAAACCCTTGCGAGACTTCCCATTGAACCAGCTCCATGGAAGCAAACTGACAGAAGCTGGTTTTCACAAAAGCAAGCCTGCAGGCAGGTGAAAGATATGTCGCAGTCATTGGAGGGAAGGTTGAAAGATGTCCGAGTTAAAGCATTCGGGGAAGGATCTCAGAGCTCTTAGAGAGATATTAGAGGCAGTGCAATCAAAAAGTGTCTTTGATAATCGAAAGTAGCTACTAAGCTTAAACTCAAGAGGCTTACAGAACCAGGTGATGCCACCCACTTTGAGAGGACCAATAGTGATTATGAAACCTGCCAGACTTGTTGAGACATCTGGTATTCCTTCATCATCTCTGATTCCCATTCACAGTCTATCTGGTCTTAATACGACCTGTAGAGAAACATCCACCATATTCTCTCTTTTCTTTCTGTGTCTTCTTTGTTTGGTGTGATTCATGCATTAAAACAAGTTTTGAGACATTACAGTTCTTCAAAACTCAGAGAAACAGACAGTAAGTATAACACAGGAACAGAATACAAGTAATGCTCTCATGAGGAGCTACAATACATGAGTTACAACTTACAAGCCAAAGAACATTTCACATTACATCTTATTATAAAAGAAAAAGAAAAGAGAAGAAACATTGACATATGGTTTAGTACCTGACTAAAAGTCTATGATATCAGACTTTTCACTTTATGGATGAAAGCATCAACAACAGAAAACCATGTTCGGCTCCACGAAGAATCAAAAGAGAGTGAAGCAAGTATCCCTAGCAGTACTGTCACATAGGCTGCAATAATGCTCCAGTAGAAAGATACAATGTCAATCACATCTTCTTCCTCTTCTCCAACATCCGCCGGCGTTTCTTTTAAAGTGTCACCATTACAACTTCTGTTGGTGGGTTGTCCACAGAGAAGAGGATTGCCAATGTAGCTGGTTTCATCAAAGGTGCTAAACTGCCCTTTCAATGGAATGATACCTGATAAGTTGTTGTAAGAGACATTAAACACAGCAAGACTGCTTAGCTTTGTAAGCTGGCTCGGGATTTGGCCGTGTAAGAGGTTGAAGGAAAGATCAAGGCTCTCTAAATCCTCCATATTAGAAAAACTTTCTGGGATGACACCAGATAAATGATTGTGAGATAGATTCAGTGCTCGTATATCAACAAGATCTCCAAGCTCTGCTGGGATCTCACCACTCAGCTCATTCTCAGAGAGATCCAGTCCAAACATAAACCCAAGAGTTACACCTATGTAGGAATCATATCTTAGCTTTGCTGCAAACTGGACTTCGATCACACTGTCTGCCGTGTAGTCTACAGTAAAAGGATCCAACATAAGCATAGATCTATAATACCTGCCTAAATCTTCCGTGGAGAAGAATTCCTCGTCTAGACCCATGCCTCCAAAGATATCACTAGACACAAACATCAATCCAGCATTATCATAACCCTCTTGCCCATCGTGTTGTAGCGTAGGGAAACTAAATGATATATTGCTAAAACATGAGGGTATAGATCCATTCAGTCTGTTGTCAGAAAGGTCCAAAAGTTGGATGTTGGTTAAGCCACACATCTGGGAAGGAATAGAGCCTGTTAAGTAATTCCCCCGCAGAAGAAGAATATAGATCTTTTGGTTGCTGACAAACTTGGGGATATTCCCGGACAATCTGTTGTTTCTTAGATCAAGTATAGAGGCATTTCCCAGTACTGTGTCTGGGATAGTCCCTGAAAAATTATTATCCTGCAGGAACAGCATTCTTGTATCAGAGCTGAAGCGGTGAGGTAGGTCACCAGATAATCTGTTTGCAGGGAGGTCCAACAACACAAGGAAGGATATGGCAATCAAAGAAACAGGTATTTGACCTTCTAGGTAATTGTTTGAAATCAAGAGCATAGACAAGCCATACAAGTTGCCAATCCAACCAGGAATAACACCAGTGAGATAGTTATTCGACAAGTCAAGCACAGACATGGAACTTGAGTTCAGCAAACCATCTCCAATCCTCCCTGAAAACTGGTTATTATCCAAAGACAATACCTGCAAGGAAGTCAAATTTGTTGGCTCTGGAAAAATGTTGCCTCTAAGTTTGTTGTGAGAAAGCTTAAGAAACATCAAAGAATAACACCCCATTGTTAAACTCCTTGGTAGCTTTCCGTAGAGAACATTGTGAGAGAGATCTAAGAAGTACATCTTTTTCATGTTACCTAGAGAAGATGGCAGATTCCCTTGTAAACTATTCTTTGACAGGTTAAGGTGCCGTAGGTTAGGAAGTATCCACCCAATGTCATGGGGAAAGAGTTGACTAAACCCATTAGCTGAAGCATCCAGCAAGAGGAGACTATGAGCAGAATTGGGTAGCTGAAAGTTCGTAAACGAGTTGCTCTGTAGAAGCAAAACTTGGAGGTTTGTGTTGTTCTCCATTAGCCAAGAAGGGAATAGTCCATGAAGTCTGTTGTCCAGAGAGATCAACCAGACGTAACTCCTTCTGGTGTAGGAGAAAATGAGGAAGCTTTCCCAAGTTACAAGACGGAATTGCAATAGCATGTAACTGGAAGTCTAGCTTCCATGAACCTTCTGACTCCACTTGGAGAGAGTTGGATATTGAAGAAAGCTTGAGTACCTTAAGGTTTGAGAGGTTGGCAAGCGAACCCAACGAGAAGAAACCACGGGATTCAATGCTACCAATAGCAGAGGGCACCTTACCAGTCATTTGGTTTGATGAGAGATCAAGAACTCGGAGTCTAGTCAAGCTGGTTAAGCATAATGGAAACTCACCTATGAGTTGGTTATGGCTGAGGTCGAGCTCTTGCAGATTTTTCAACTCGCAAATCCCTAGATTAACAAATTTATATATGAACATTTGGATTCACGAGCACCATTCTTAATTGAACGTTTAAAAGGCTTGACTAAACTTGCCTTGCAATTGCCCCCAGCCTGTAAATTCGTTACGACTTAGATCCAGAGCTTTCAACTTTCTCAGGTCAGCTAAACCTGCCACAAGACAAAACCACATAAAGGAAAGGAAGATACTTACACGTGACCGACCAGGATGTTGTCAGTGACAAGTAAAATAGATACTTACCTTGTACAGGTGTGGAGTTGTCAAATCTGTTTCTACTCAGGTCCAGCAGTTCCAAGTTGGTCAGATATTTAAGTTCTGGAAAGGATCCCAAGAGAATGTTCAGAAAGAACTGAAAAGACACGATCTGCTGGATAAGGAAATTGAAAAGCAAACCTTTAGCAGGAAAGGGACCATCCATGTTGTTACCACGAAGAAACAAAGTTGTAAGTGATTTTGCGGAGCTGAGAAAAGGTAAAACCATGTTGTCAAATTGATTGTAAGAGAGAACCAGTATCTCTAGGTTTCTTAATCTCCCTAGACTTTGGTAACCTGCAAAAGAATAAAATCTTGTCAGCAAGGGTATGCATCACTGAACTTAAGACGGTATGATCTGGGAAAGAAGTCTGGTATACCTTCAACGAACGAGGCATTGACCTATTAAAGGAAGTTCATGGAGGGCAAGGCCAGTCACCCGTCTAGTTGTACGATTACACTTAACTCTCTCCCACTTGCAACAATCACTCACTGTGTCATTACTCCAAGTATCAAAAGTGTCGTCTTCCTTGATCGATGAGAGCAGCAGGTATGTCTTGAGCTCCAACAAACCCCTTCCTTTCTTTCTCAACACAGCTCTTGTAACGATGAATCTGCCCCATCACTATCATCACCCACATCAGAATTTGAACTAGGAACATTCTCCTCTCCATTGAAATGATCCAATAACCAAAAAGAAAGCAGAAACTTTTGGGGGAAAAAAGATTGTGAATTCAATATGTTGGAGAGCCTCCATGTTTATGAGTATTCTTTCTTTATGAAATTATAAAAGAAAACAAGTTGCAGAAAGAGACGGTAGTTTAACAAAGTCAAACTCTTTCTAGTCAACACTCAAGAAGCATATGATAATGATATATACCTGTGGGCGTACAGCATTGTCTAACTGGACCAAGCTTTGTGCAAAGTCAACTCAGAAAAAAAAAGAGTCAATGTACTAACAAAGAATGTTGTAAATCTTCTATCATAGAATGCGGATACCAGGAGTCGCTTTCTGTTGATAAATTCAAAAAAAATCTTCTTCTAGTTTTGACCAAGTTCAGTTTCTTTAGATTATTTTCATTGCAATTGCAATTTTCAAGCTTTGTTCGATTTGTAATGTGAAAACCACCTAACTTCAGTCACTTCTATCAAGCATTTAAGGTTAGTCAGAGAGGTCTTCTCAATATACAGAATTCAATAGCGAGCTCTATGAAAAAAAAAGCAAAGATGAAGATGTTGGTACTGGTGTAGTCTCAGATCAAATGGCTTCGTTCCAATTTGCCTTCCTGTGAATCGCACTGCTTCGAAACTTGAATAGATGTTTAGGGGTTTAACAAAATATAATCACTTTTGGAAAAAAAAAAAAAAGAAAAAAAACTTCATCGACGGTCACGATCAATTCATACATCAATCAACGGACTATAGATCGTCACGTGCAGAATCGGACTTTTCAAGGTTTGAATTTCTCTATTGAATCCGGCTTCGATCTTGTTTACTGAAACTGAACATTCGCTTCCTGATCCTAGCTAGATTTCGATATGCAATAAAATGGTTTCATCAGGAATGTGATTAGTGAGTTAAAGTTGTAAGCTTTGACTCAATTCTTATAGACATAATGGACCTTTCATGAGCTTTTCACCCTTGTGATCTTCACCAATCTATGGGTTTGTTCTCTCTTTCGAGATTTTTGTCTTGTCTTGAAAAATCTGCTAACAGATTGAAAGAAGATGCATTACATGGATTTGTTTAGTAAAGCTGGTAACATATTTAGGCAGCCTAGAGCTTTGCAGGCCGCCAACGCTATGTTACAGGGCAATCTTTCTTTGACTCCCTCCAAACTCTCTTTGTTGGAGGTCAGAGACTCCAAAACTAAGACTATATAGTCTTCTCTTTTCTGTTTTTGATTGTCTTTAAGAATCTCATCACCAACTACTGATGTCGATATCTTGAAAGATGTTTTTGGCAGATTTGGCAAAATTGTTGATGGTAGCTGAATCATTTTCCCATTGGTTTGTCTTCCTCATTTTTTCTGGACTAATATATATACTTTTTGTTCATCATAGTCGTAGTGATTTCGGACCGTGAGACTGGTGTATCGAAGGGATTTGGTTTCGTAACATACGATTCGATTGATGCTGCTACTAAGGCAATGCAACAGATGAATGATCAGGTGTTACCAATTTTTCCAGCTTCTTTGGTTACTGAAAGATATAACATGAGTCTAGCTAGTTTCTTTCTCGCTTTGCTTTCTTTCATTACCCTTTAAGATCTTCTGATGCTATGACATATGTGTAGCGAACCGTTTGTTTTCTTGCTTTGTTTATCTCATTTTCCTTTGACGATAAGTTTAATGATTTGGTACTGCATTGGTGCTTCAGACCACAATAGAATTGTTCTTTCTTTGCTTGGTTTTGTCTATCCGCCGCCATTTATGGAGTTTCCTGTTTAAACAGGAACTTGATGGGCGAGTAATTGGAGTGAACCCAGCCGATTCAGGAGGCGGTGGAGGTGGTTTAGCAAGACGGGGAGGTCGTGGTGGATTTGGACGTGGAGGCTATAACTTCGTTCGTTAACTTGGGATCCAGAATGTCTATCAACAAGATCTGATTAATCTATTGTTTGATTTTCTCTTCACAAAGACCAACATTTTGTTATAAGTTCAGTGAAGCTTGAACAAACAGATCAAGTGGCTGCCAAAAACATTTATTGATTCAATGGAGTTTTCACACATTCAAAGGAAAAGAAGTACAGTTTTTTTGAGATATGAATAATGAGTTTAGCAGCTTTCGCTCAATGGAGCTAATTACCATAGATAGAGGCATTTAGTCCAACGAGTTTATGAGAGGTTCAAACTTGAAGATAAGCCAGTCTGCTTGTGCTGCAACAGCTTCACGAAGCTGAACTCCGGCGTAGCATATGAACAAATCTGCGCCACCAGGTTTACGTGCCTGCAAGTGAATAAGTTTTTAGTTAGCTGCTCATCTGAGATCTCTTTGTTATGTGTAAATTCTCAATTAATGAAAAGCTAAACGTACTTCGAGATCAGTAGCACCATCTCCAATCATGGCCATAGTCTTGTAGAGACGACCCTGAAAAAAACCATCTCTCATTGGTAAAGAGTGTTGTATTCAACAAGACTAATGGAGCTTGCTAAGTAAGAAAAGTTTGATGAACCTTTCGTATTTGTTGCACTGCTTTGGCTTTGCCTCCACTTCTTGATGTAGGTTCATTCTCATCAAAGCCCACAAACTCGCCAGAGTTTCCAAATAGAATGTTGTTGGCAAAGATATTCTCTCGAGGGATGCCAAGAATCGACGCTACGGGCTAGAGTGTAAACAAACTCATTCAAAACGTTATCACCATTATTCTACTGGTCTACTAATGAACTGATGCAACGAAAGCGAAGAAACAACTAGAATGAAAGGAGAGATAGAGAAAGTACATTGATCATCTGCCGAAAACCTCCAGATATCAAATAGACATCAATTTTATTAGCTCTGAGCTTCTTGACTAACTCTTCAATGCCAGGGGACAGTCTTCAGAAACCAAGGAAACAAAGTATATTATTAAATTCAGAAGCAATATGGACCCGGCCTGTTGTTCTACATATCTTGTGCGAGATCAAGCAAGCTAGATGTTAACCACTCTTTTGGTCAAAGTCTATTTGAAGAGATGAGCTTGGCTAATGGAACACTTAAAGAGTGAGACAAATCAACATATCCAAAGTAAACAAAATGAGTACCTAGGGGGTCTCTTTTGGAGATATTCCTCGACTTTGGAAAGAGAAGGCTTGAACAAAGAAAGTCTTGCGGCTAGAGCTTCTTCAAATGGAACAGATCCACCCATTGCTCTAAGAAAGCAATACTCAGTATAATAACTCACACAAGGCCTATGATAAATAATCAGAGAGCTCCAATGTATATATATACTTGGGTTGAGATGGAAGTAAAACCTGGCAGTCCATTCAGCAACAGCCTTTCCAGCACCACAAAACTCAGCAAGTTCATCAATACCTTCATCCACACAAACCGTGCTATCCACATCGAAGCATACAGCTTCAACATCTCTCCAAAGATCCATAATTTCTATAAATAAATAAACAGCAGTAGGAACTCAGCTGCTCAACATACATGATCTATAAATTTTTCAAAAGCTAATAACTTATTTCAAATAACTCTTTGATCACACCTCCTAAATAATATAAACCTGCTTTAACAATTGTACAACCAATGTGCTAAGATGTTATCATCCCCTAAACCCAAACACAACATTAAGATTCCAATGTAATAGTTAGTAGTTACCTTTAGAAGGAACAATGTTTCCTTCGTTCCCCAAAGCTGACAACTCCTGCGGCTGCACAGAAGTAGTCACAGGACGGAGCAATTTGGGATGGTTCATGATGGAGACACGCCCACTTCTACAATGATAACTTTTAAACTCAAGGCAAGAGAAATTAGCAGAAACTGATGAGAGCTTTCTAGAGGCAACCCGAAGTGGCACACCCCTGGAAGTAATTAATGCTTCCATCAAACTTGGAGCTGCCAACCCACAATAAAACAACAGTTTCCAATTAAGTCTTGACATTTAATTCGATCCTCAACTCATACAATAAAAGCAGAAACCAAAAAGACAAAAAAAAATTTAATCTTAAGACATCAAAAAAAAAGTAAACTAACTTCACAAAAATGCGCATAGAACATAACCCTCTCTAACTCACGTACACCGAACTAATATAGATTCTCATCAGAAAAAATCGAGAATTTGAACAGCTATAACGTAAAATGAAAACGTGTTTCGATACAATGGTTGTAGATTTTAAAGTTCCAGGTGATAAAGAAGCAAACTAACTTCCGCACCCGCGAGGAAGAAGAAGAGGGAACGAAAGTTATCAAACCGGGAAAATCGCCGGCGGTCGTCTTCGGCAGCTGGTCGTGGGATCTGATTAATCAAATCAAAAAGTCCCGTGTTCTTGAGTTGGTGGAAGAAGTATTAACAGCCAAATGACTAATTTACCCTTTATTAGTTTAAGATTAAACATTTAAATGACACTTTTAGCATCCTTGTTATTAAGTTTGATCGTTTGTGGTTTTTGCTTTTGTCGTCGAACTATTTTTCATCTAATCAAGTTTTTGGTTTTAATTTTTGTTTTTCTAAAAAACATTTGAGTTGCCAATCAAAATTTTCAATAAATAGATTCCCTAAAATTTAGTAAAACTAGTTTTTGAAAAATTTAACCAATTTATGAAGAAAAATCAAAAACCAACTTTTGTGAACTTTTATGAAGAAAAACGAATCTTGATTTTTTTTGTAGAAACTATTACATTATAATTAATTAATAATTAATAAATAATATTTTCATAAAAGTTAAAATTATCATAAAATATTTTGTACATTAGATATCATTTAAACAATAATGTGAAATATTTTAATTTGTGTTTCATGTCTGTAAATAAATTTATATATTTTATAAATAATATTATTTAATTTTAAAACTTAGTTATTAGTTTCTTAAATAATTTATATAAGAAAATTTATAATTAGTTTCAAAATTTTATGTATTTTTATTTTTGTATCATTTATAATATTTATATAAGAAAAACTATTTCTATTCAAGTTTTAAAAATTAAAAAAAATTTATATCAGAAAAATTTCTAAGTAGTTTCAAAATTTAATATTTTTATTTTTGTGTAATTTTATATATATTTTATCATTTATATTTTAATATAATATATTTTTTATAAAAATATAATAATTAAAATATGCTATTGTATTTTATTTTAAAATAATAATCACATTATTTTGATAAATTTAAATTGTAAAATCTAAATATTTATTTCTATTTTATTATATTATTTTAAAGTAATGTATTAGTTAATTTTTGAAAATTTTAAAAAAATACAGCAAATCCAAAAACAAAAATCTAAATCTAAAAACCAAAAACCAAAATCTTAAAACCAAAAACCAAAATGTAAAAAACAAAAGCTAAAATCTAAAAACCAAAAACTAAAACTAAAAACTAATGAAACAATCGTCACCTAAACAGGTTTTTTTTAATAGATTCATCGTTGCCAGTCGACCGGCGGCGAACGCGAGGGTCGTTGTTTCTAAACACACAAATCGAGACAGTTTTGGAGAAACTATAAACAGTCAGCTCTTTGTCTCTGTCTCTGCAATAGCGCAACGGGGATGCGTCACCAAAAAAAAAACTACGTAAGATTTACCTTTTCCTGCAAAGAATATAGTTTTTTTCTAAACAACTCCGGTGAAAGACAACTTTAAATATTGCTGTTTTCTTAATCTAATTTTTTTTTTAAAATGTACATTTTTGATTCAGAGCCAAGTGGATAACAGCTAGGAAAACAAGACACGTCCAACTAAATGTCTCTCCCATCATTACAGTAGTGACTAGTGAGAGAGAGTGACCCACACTCACATGATCTACTACATTCCATCTTAATTAGTTGTTGTTTACTAGCTCAACAAGTAGGAGTTGAAGAAGAATAAGAAGAAGACCAAGAGTCCGGATACAAAGAAGGTGGTGTCTCTTGGGTTATGGAGTTTGAATCCAGAGGATGGATCTGTGTAATCTGGGATTCCAGACGGGATTCCCAAACCTCCTCCTGTTGAGGACGTGTAGGGTCTTGTATTAGTTGTCGTAGGGACTCTTGTCGAAGGTGTTGTCGTCACTGGTGTCGTTGTCCCACTACCACTGCATCATCAAAATATGGACACAGCAACAACAAAACAAACACACGATCTCAAAATTAAATTACAAAGAATGAGAAACAAGTGGTCAAGAAAGAAAGAATGGTGTGTGTATACCTTGCACTTGCAGGAAAAGGACACGATGTGTAGCCTATTATCATATAACACCACAAGAGACAACAGTTACTAATTAAATATATCTTCTTAATTCTGTGTAGAGAATCTTGACGTGTTATTATATAGTATATATTAAGTTAGTATATAGTTTGTATCTCAACATCATTCACATTGAAACATGTGATTTGCTTTTTTCCATTTTTGACTCGCAATTAAAAACTCTGCTTAGCTACTTGAGCTACCAACTTTAAAAGATGGTCTCAACAAACTGTTTTGGACTTAAATCCTAATGAATGAATGTAGTGGTTGGTGGGAGAGAGACTCACTGGGATCAGAGGCTGAGACGGTGGCTGTGCCGGCGAAGTCACAAGTTCCCTGAGACTGACCTTTCTTCTGGAAGAAGCTGTTGACGGCGTATGAGCAGTGAGACTTGACGGTGTTTGGGTTAAAGCAAGGTCCGTTCTGGTGAATGGGTCCACAATCAGCTCCTGCGCCACATGCGTAGTCCAATGTCTTCTGCAGCATTGCTTCGCTTAATCCTTCTCTGCATACACACCATGCCCCACCTACACACACACACACACACACACAAACTTTCATGACCACACATATTTCTTCAATTTTCATTCAGCGACTATGTGTGAAATGTAAACTAAATGCGTAATTAAAGAGGGCATAATAAGGTTGTTCGCATAATTATTGAACTCTCATTCACTGACTGAAATGAAACCTTAATGTGTAATTCGAAAAGGATGGTACTCCACATAAAAAAAGGCACACCTTTTGTGGAAAAGGTATGAGAAGAGCAAGAAAGGGTTCTTCTTTTAGAAAAATTCAAACAATGAACTGTACTAAAAAAGAGTTGATTCAAAGGAGCATTTGAGAAAGAAAAGGGTAAAAAAGGAAAACAAATATTTCTCCCAGCAAAAGAAGAGGATCTATCATCCATGTGATGGGAGATGGAGAGAGAAGTGTTATTCTATTTCAACTTTTGCAGGAGTTGGAACAGAGGAGGGTGTCTTACTTGAGTGACCAACCATAGCCAACAAAATCACAGCAAGAACAACAACAACCGCCATGGCGTTGCACCAGAGCTAACCACGGTCCACAGGATTTGGATGCAGCTTTCTAGTCTATGAAATAGAGAATGGAAGGGGTTAGAGAAGGATTTGAAGCTAACAAGAGCTGTGAGTAAAGAGAGAGAAAGAGAGACACTGCATTGAAGAGGGTGAAAAAAGAGAGAGAGGCTTTTTGCTTAGATCCTGCAGAACAATCATGTCTTTTAGTTATTACACTCACACTCTCTCTCTACTCTCAAGTATAGTATATATATGTATTACACATATCACTAGGAAAATATGGGAAAAGAAATACGACTAACTATAGGAAAATGTGTTGCCAAAAAAAACCTATAGGAAAATGTATAACATTTTTTTTTTAAATAGCCTTGCATTATTTACAGTTCCATATAGGCCTGAGACTTATTATCCGAGATCCGGATTCGATCCGAGATCCGCTCCGGATCCGCTCTGAAAATAGGATATCCGGGGTGCCCGGATCCGAATCCGGATAATAAAATCTTGGATCCGTGCAAACCGAATCCGGATCCGGATATCTTAATTTTTAGGTCCGGATATCCGGATCCGGATCCGTATTTTTAAAATACATTAAATTTTTATATTTTATTAATATTTATATTTGATATATTAATATTTATACATGAATTAATCTTATAATATTATATTTTAGTTTTTACAATATTATAAACATATATAAATATATTTATAAATATTTAATTTATGTATTATATTAAAAAAAAATTGTATTTTTTGTTAAAAAAATTATTTTTATTTATTTTGACGGATCCGGATCCGGATCCGGATATCCGCGGATAATAGAATATCGAGACGGATATCCGAAACCGGATATCCGGAAACCACGGATCCGACGGATCCGGATCCGGATACCCTAAATTTTCCGGATATCCGGATCCGTCCCAGGGCTAGTTCCATAGCTCCAAAATTACTTTTTTTTAAAGACATTTTGCATCTACTGAAGAGAAATGTAATTAATGTATTTTTGATGTATATATGTCACCAAAATTTATGATGACAACTACCCAATTCCTGCATTGACGTTGGATGATTACCACCACATCGAGCGGTGGATCACCCATTCCCATTCTCATTCGTACCGACTGGATCTATCTGATTCATAGTTATAACAGTAACTATCAATCAACGTTTCAATAGAAACATGCTCATCACACCTCTTAATCAAATAGAATATCAAGAGATACGGTTATAACTATGAATCAGATGCATCGGTAATGGCTTCCATTCTTCTCTGTCTTAGCCTCTAGTAGATGTAACACATCTCCCTTTGTATCATGAGACTTCATCTTGAGTGTTGACTCCCTTGGTCTGGATTAAGGGATGTGTTTGGATACTGATTCGAAATCACCTATATGCCAATTCAAGACAATGAAAGTCAAGAATCAGAGCAAAAATCTAATCAAAGACCTATTACTACAACTTCATTTGCAGTGTGCACTGCTAAAGAGTATTACACAAGGTTATTAGCTTGGAAAAATCATTCCAAGCCCTAATTAAACTTCAAAGTGACAATATTTTGACTGTACATCAAGCCAAGTTAGGTTTTACCAAGTGCTATCAGAAAAGGAATAATGAGAAATTGAATTAAAGGCTAACGTCATGTATCCAAGTGTAGTCCCTCTGGCATGCTTTGCTTTGAAAAGATAAGAGTAAGACAACTGTGGTCCTAGGTCTTTGATAGTGGCCTTGTAATAATCCCTTTGCATTTGCCTTTATGATGGACCTAAAAAGCTCATGGATAATATTGATAGGAATGTCAAATCCGTCCCGTCTCGTCCCGTACCGCATCGGACTCGTCTTCGAGCGGGTCAGGCCCGCGCGGGCTGCGGTTCTTAAAATGGCTGACCAAACCCGCACCGTAAAACATGTAGGCACTACAAGAAAACACAAGTTTAGCGAGGAAACTTAACGACGAAAACTAATCCACATAAATTTACGTCGACTTTTCGAGGAACTTACGAGGAAATATAAAATCAACGTTATTTCCTCGTAAAATAACGACGAAATCATTTCGTCGTAAAGTAGATGTAATGTCACGTGGCTTTTACGAGGAAATACGCTTTCCTCGTAAACTCGACGTAAATGTAGCGTGTACTTTACGAGGAAATATTTTACGTCTACTTAGCGAGGAAATTTTGAATCCACCAACTTTGTAGTTGTAACACGTTTTTTTCGGTAACCTAACTAAATTTCGTCATAAATTCCTAGCAAAATTACAACTAACAGATTCGAAAATTTTCTATAAATATGGACGTTTGAACATCATTTTAAACACACCAACAGAAAAAGAAACATGAAAGAAAAAAAAATGTCGGGCTCCGGGAATATTTTTGAGTTGCGGAGGTGGATGTATATGCATAGAGATGCTAACGGGAGAGTGACGAAA
>NC_027752.1:8922628-8931109 GCF_000695525.1 Brassica oleracea var. oleracea
TCCTTGTCGGAAATGCAACAATTCGAAATTGGCAAATCGTGAAAATGTTTGGAAGCATTTAATAAATAGAGGTTTCACGAAAAAATACTATATCTGGTTTCAAGATGGAGAAGGTTATAATTATGATCAGAATGAAGCTAGTAGTAGTAATAGCAATTTTCAGGAAGAACCGGTTGATCATCATTTGCATAATGAACATAGTTACCATCAGGAGGAGCAGATGGTAGATTATGATATGGTTCATGATATGGTAGATGATGCATTCGTAGCTCATGATGAAGATGAAGAAGCTAACATAGATGCAAAAAAGTTTTATGAAATATTAAATGCAGCGAATCAGCCACTTTACAGTGGTTGTAGAGAAGGTCTCTCTCTAAATTGTCGCTGGGTGCTAGAATGATGAATATTAAAACTGATCACAATCTACCTGAAAGTTTCATGAATGAATGGGCAGACTTGTTTAAAAAGTATTTGCTGGAAGATAATGTGTGCTGATTCTTATTATGAGATTCAGAAACTGGTTTATAGTCTTGGGTTGCCTTCGGAGATGATAGATGTTTGCATCGACAACTGCATGATCTACTGGGGAGATGATGAGAAGTTAGAAGAATGTCGATTCTGCAAGAAGCCACGATTCAAGCTGCAAGGATGGGGACGTAATAGGATACCGTACCAAAGGATGTGGTACCTACCAATTACAAACAGATTGAAAAGATTGTATCAATCTGAGCAGACAGCCGGAGGGATGAGATGGCATGCCGAGCATACTCAGATGGATGGTGAGATGAGTCATCCATCAGATGCAAGAGCCTGGAAACATTTTAACAAAGTACATCCAGAATTCGCTAGCAATAGCCAGAATGTGTATCTTGGATTATGCACATATGGATTTAGTCCATTCGGAATGTCAGGGAGACAATATTCATTGTGACGGAAGAAAATTCTCACTTCACATCGCACTACTTTGCGTCAAAAGTACATACTCGGAAAAGAGTTCCAAGAAGATATGATGATGGTGGTGTCGCGCTAACATATGCAGTTGCTGGTGTTCCATACATCTTTAGCCAGACTGGGCGACTCGGTGGAAAATCAAAAGAGGTTTGGTCGTCGAGTGAAGAAGACGCTCATAGTGCACACACCTATATTCTACTCAATTGCGAGGATCAATTGATGCATTATTTTGAAAGGTAACATATATGGACACTTCTAAACACATATAAGTATAAATTATATAATTGCCAAAGATTAATTAATATAAAATGTGATTTTACAGCCTATTTGTTTCTCAAGTCGAAGAAACATTCTCAGGTATATCCTCAAGTGACGTAGACAAAAGGAAAGATCAACACTTTATTAAGTGGTTGAAGAATAAGGTATTAACTCAAACTCTTAATTTTTTCAAGTTGATCAAATTTTTTTTTCATGCATGATCTGTATTTCGACGTTCTCTTTATTTTTGCAGATTGATTATGACGACGATGCAGATTATCCTAAGTGGTTACACGAAGTAATTCAATCTCCACTTGTAAAGGTCACCACATCACAGATGTATTTCACACGAGGTTATACTTTTCACACATATGAGTATGGTAGACAGCGGGCGACCAGTAACTATGGAATATGTGTGAAAGGGGAAACAAATTTCTACGGGATCTTGACGGAGATTATTGAAGTCGAATTCCCAGAGATATTGAAGCTGAAATGTGTCCTCTTCAAATGTGAATGGTTCGACCCCGTCGTCAACAGAGGTGTTCGGTTTAACAAATTCGGTGTAGTTGATGTCAATGGTGGACGAAGGTACAACAAATTCGAGCCTTTCATATTAGCTTCACAAGCAGACCAAGTTAGCTTCCTTCCATACCCTCGGATGAGAGAATCGGGAATAAATTGGTTAGCCGTGATAAAAGTTACACCTCGAGGACGAATCATCAGTGGAGAAGAACCACCATTGCAAGAAGAACAGATAAATGAAGTCGAGGAACCTGAACAAGAAATTGATGACATCCTTCTCATTGATCCGCATAATCATGAGTATGAAGATATTATCAACGATGCCACGGACGAAGCTGTTGAAGACGAGTTTAATGAAAATGATGATGTTTCTAGTGATGACGAGAATGTTGATGTATCCGATTGATGTATTTGTTTTTAATAAGATTGATTTTCAGACTTAATGCATGTGATTTGATGGATTTAATCATGAAAAACTATTAATATAATTTGATTTTGTGTAAGGTAATGGGAGTTTGTATTAGAAATAAGAGATTGAGATTATAAGTTAAGGAATTGTGATTTTAGAATTTGGGGTTTGGAATGAAAACAATAGATTGAGGTTAAAGGGAAGATGAGTTTAGGGTTTGGAATATATGAAGTAGAAGATAAGGAAGATGGGGTTTGGGGTTTGGGGTTTCGGATTTTAGGGATTTAAACATAATCCTCGTAATTTCTTCGTAAAATAATGAGGAAATAAGGATAAAATTAAAAAATAGAGAACGCGGGAGTCGTTAATTCCACGTAAGCCGTATTCGTCGTAAAAAACTCGTAAAAAGAAAACGCGGGCCTCGCTCATTCCTCCTAAATGAAAAAGCGGGCCTCGTTAATTCCCCGTAAATGAACGACCAATTAGGGACTACCGTTGTACTATTTGAAAAAAAGAAGGGAAGAAAGATACTGGAATCACAGGTGGAAAGAAACAAGACGAGACTTACGTAAGCCTAGCCTTGTCTCCGTCCACATGTGTTCCAGTATCTTTCTTCTCCTTCTTTTTTATTCAAATCTTTCTAATTTGAGAAGCAAATTGGTGAGTTTATCTTTGATTTGAGAAGCAAACTGGTGAGTATTTATAGGAAATTTCGTAAAGTTTTACGACCAATTAGCTTCGTCTCATTCCTCGTAAATAAAAAAGAGGGCCTCGCTAATTCTTCGTAAATGAACGAGGACGTTACGAGGAAACCAAACACGGGCCTCGCGAGTTCCTCGTTAAAGGGAAGATGGGTTTGGGGTTTGGAATATATGAAGTAGAAGATAAGGAAGATGGGGTTTGGGGTTTCGGATTTTAGGGATTTAAACATAATCCTCGTAATTTCCTCGTAAAATAACGAGGAAATAATGACGAAATTAAAAAATAAAAAACGCGGGACTCGTTAATTCCACGTAATAAAAAATCGTCGTAAAGACCTCGTAACCGGAAAACACGGGCCTTACTATTTCCTCGTAAAATAAAAACACGGGCCTTGCTATTTCCTCGTAATTTAACGTGGACTTTACGAGGAAACAAAACGCCGGCCTTTGTAATTCCTCGTAAATTTACGAGGAAATTACGAGGATATCTAATCTCTTATATATACTAGCGATCGCTCACACTTTCATTTCATCTCAACTTCCTCTCCACTTCCTCTCTATTCGGTAACTCTCTCTAATTCCTCTCTAATTTGATTAGTTTAGGATAGATTAGGTGGTTAGTGTAGGGAATTTAGATAGGTTTAAAGATTTTATGTTAATTAGTGTTGATTAGGTGGTTAATGTAGAGAATTTAACTAGATTTATAGAAATTGTTAATTATAGAATTTGTTAATATTGATGTTAACTTCAAAGATTTAATTTTTTTGCTGGGCCTTCGAAAAAAAAAATGCTTACTCCCCATTACAGAGAATTGTTCAGTGAGATTGATAGTCGTTTAGACCCGCCTTCTTTGGCTCCCGGTTCTTCTTCAATTCCTGGTTCTTCGGGTCCGGAGACTGTCCCTAAGACTCAGTCTTCTCAGAGAGTCTCTCGGTCGCCTTCTTCTAGTGCACCATCGGTTCCTCATGTGCCTCCTCCGATGTCCGCCGAGATTCATCCCGATTTGATGGTTTGTCCGAGTGCTCCTTACTTGCGGTACACTGTCGAGGACCTTCCCGGTCAGCCAGGCAGAGAAGGTTTACCAGTCATAGACCCCGACCGACCGGACGAAACTTTGTGGTATGTTACATTAATTATTTTTTTTAATTCTTTTAAAATTCTTTTATAACATTAATAAATAATTTATACTTTAAATTTGTTTTTTCAGGTTTGGCGTTGACGGATGTCTTGCATCGGACGTAACCGACACGATCAAAGGTTACTTCTCCATGCCACATCCGAACTGGAAAAAGACGCCGATCTACGCCAGAAAGACGTGGTTCAAAATTTACGCTGTAAGTTACTATTAATTAATTCTATATACTTTAATTTTTTCATGATTTATATATATATATATTTTTAAACTAATTATTAATTAATTTTTTTTTACAGCAAAAATATCATTGGTCCATGGAGGTCAATGAGAGGGTGAGGAAAGCGTTTTCCGCGAAGGCGAAAGTTCGTTTGTTGGACACGGTCTCCAATTGGAAAGGTGACTGGATCGTGAAGGGGTATGAGCGCGGCAAACCCGCTGAGCTCACCACAGATGTGCGGGATCCTAACGCCATTAGAATCGCCCAGTCTTGCTCTTCCTCCCGTAACACGGCAGATGAGCACGGACACGGGCCGATGCTTCACTCTACGGGCCAAAAACCCCACGCTGGTGTCCGTTTGGAAATGGTAATTAAATATTTTATTTAATTAGTTTTTAATATATATATATATTCTAACTTTCTTAAATGTTTTTTAGGCCAAAGAGACGGGACAACTCCCGTCTCTTTTGCAACTTTACGAGAGGACCCACAAGAACAAGGCGGACCAATTTTTAGATCGCAAGTCCAAACAAATCTTCAACGACTTGGTTGCTCGGGTTGACGAACGCCAGACCCAGCTGACCCAGCTGACCCAGCAGTCCACCGACGGATTACCCGTCACCTTATCCACACTTGAAGTGGATAGGATTAACGAGGAGAATTTTTTTTTAAAATTTTAATTTTTTTTATTATTCATTTAATTTAACTTTAAATTTTTACTAACAATATTTAATTTTTGTTTTTAAGGTTGTTCCTAAGAAAAAGAGACGTACGTTGGGGATTGGTTTCGTCAACAATGTTCCGAGAGCGACGTCGTCTTATAGTCAGAGACGGGATGAGGAAGTCATTGAGCTGTGTAACGAGTTGGCCTCGACAAAAACTGAGTTCACAGCTTGTATGGGTGGAGTCGAGGGCTTCTTGGACATTATAGCGGCCACAAATCCGGAATGAGAGTCCATGTTGAGGAACATGCGATAACAACATCCCATTTCAGGCGAGTCATCCGACACACGTAACGAGGCGGATGTTGCGAGGAGGAGTGAAGAATTCTACCAGGCGATGAACAACCCTTAGTTCTTTTTTTTCGGTTGTTGTATTATAAATTCAAAACTTATTTATATATAAAATATTTTCGTATTACTTTTTATTTTAAATTATAATTTTATTAATAAATTAAATAATTTTAATTATTTTTTTAATTATATTTTTAAATTCTGTAAAATAAAAAGACGAAGTAAATTCGTAGCTAGATTACGACTTATTTACGTGGAAAGTTTACGACGAAATGACGAGGAAGGTTAAACGAGTATTTTACGAGGAAATACTTTCGAGGTATTTACGTGTATTTTATGAGGAAATACTTTTGAGATATTTACGTGTAATTTACGAGGAACACCTATCGAGGTATTTACGAGGAAATATAGCGACCTCCTTACGTGGAATGATTATGTGGTCTTACGACGAAATTATGTACTTCGTCTTTACGACGAAATGTTTTCCTCGCTAAGTTACGACGAATTAGCGAGGAAATATGCGTTACGACGAACGAGTAACGACGAAAAATGTTTCCTCGCTAATTCCTCGTAAATCCTCTTTTACAACGAACTCACGAGGAATATCACCGTCGTTAATCTCATGTTTTCTTGTAGTGAGGCCTTTGCGGATCGGCCCGCGGGACATAAAATTACAAACGGATATATGGCTCCTGGACGCTTCAAGACATGATTCATGACGCTTTATCAGCTTCATGATGCATCAGTAATTGAGTCTAGTCGAGGATTGAACTGGATAGACAATACACTTGTTAGTTGAAGATTTTTGTTGGATCAAAACAATAGTTTAGTTACTTTTGTTACACTCTAAATATATTAAAAATAAACAATTCTTTAGTTGCTGAATCTAAATATTATAACTCATATGTTTATAACAAATGCTTTAGTTTTTTAAATCCAAAATTAAATAAAACCAAACATCAAATCAAAGATGCTAATCCCAAAAGTAAATAAAAAGAAAACACCAAATCACACTTCTTGTTCTTCAACTTTATCACCAACAAGCAACAAAAAGATGGGGATTTCTCTTTTTCACCATCAACTTCATCTTCTGCAAATAAGAATAATAGAAGTTAGTTAAATATATATTGAAACCTAAAGCTCCAAAATGTATGATAATGTGAACAAATACATATAGGCAAAACTATGAAGAACCCCTGGCATGAACTAGATCTTCTTCTTCGATGGAAAGTGGGTTTTCAAACTTTTTATGATGGCTCGAAGATGCTTCACCGGTGCAGATTGAAGGCATTAGGGAGACCAGAAGCATCATCGACCTTGAAACCACCATCATCGGAGCTCCATAACGTCGAATCGTCTTCTCTCTCTCAATATTTTAGGTGAAAGCAGAAATGGGAATTTAGGGTTGCGGGTCTTCAAAATCCCGCAGGCTAACCTGTAGCTCATCCCGTTTCAGCCGGTCCCACTTTGAGTCCGTCCCGCGAAGCCCGTAATTTTGCAGGCTTACTAAATGGTGGCCCAATCCCGCCCCGCAACAAGTCCTTACGGGTTAGGCACGCGGTCCAGATCTTTGATTGCCATCCCTAAATATTGATTCTACTTTGTTTAATTAATTAACCCTACATTAATGTAGCCGGACTCTGACCACCACAACTTGTAGGGCTGCACGAGCTCATCCAACTACTTGTTGAGTTAGGTCCTGTCTGAAAGCCTTTCTAACCTCTTGCATGACGCAATTCTCTGTAAAATAATATTAGGTTTGTTTTGATCAATGTTCTAAAATACGCCCCGTGCGGACGCCTATACGGTGTGTATACGCTACGCGGCTGCTTAACGTACCGAAAACATTATGTGCGGCATGTTATGCGGTTTGTTAAAGTTCATGTGTATATTCGGCCGCATAGTCCGCATATTGTCACCGTATATGCGCTTCTATTTTTTTTTTTGAACTGTATGCGCTTATGTTTATTTATTTAAAGTTATGAAGTTTATCATATACACTAAAACTGTTATAAATCATGGAGTGGATTGCCATTAACCAGGCCCGGTCTAAGACCGGCCCAATACCTAGAAGATGGAGAGACGGCCGAAGCCCTAGAGAGAGGAGAGAGAGAGCCGACTTCAGGAGAGAGAGAGGCGGCCACAAAGCTTGGAGAAAAGGAAACCCTTTCCTTTTTCTAGTAGATGTAATCTTTTCATTATTATGTATTAGTAGTTTTCCTAATCCTAGTGAGTTTAGGTTTTGGATACTTTCCATTTATCTTCATCTTTTAATCCTTAAATAAAGGAACCCCCTAGATCATTAATAAGAACACACAAAAATATTCAGTCTCTAAACTCTCTAATTACAACACGTTATCAGCACGATAGACTCCAAAAACCCTGAGAAAGAAAAACCCCTAACCCTAACCTAAAATCCGTCACACATAAACCCTAATCCATGCGCAACTTAAAATCGATCTATCTCTCAAACCCTGAGGAACCAGACGTCTAGCCACATATCATCTTGAAGCTCTTGACGAGACGAATCCATCAGCACAAACCGTTTGTCTATCTGATCTCAGACGCGCCCTCAGTCGCAGAAACAATACGCGGCGCCGTCTTGGTCTTTTGGAACCCTAATCCGAACCAACATGATTTTCTAGCCAAATTCAAGTCCTGTGAAAGATAAGTTTATCATACCTTAGTTGTTTGATGATATCTTTTTCAGATTATGGTGTTCATGTAATCTAATACTCTATGTTTTTATTTCAAGAGCTAAGAGGAGTTGGTGCAAAGATCTAATCCCGAAGAACTCTAACTTGTTCTTGCTTCCGTTCCGGCTTGCAAACACCTGATCAGCTAAAGCTATTAAGCGTTCCTGATCCTATACATTCGCAACTTCGTGTACACAACAGAACCAGCTCACGATTCAGATCAGCCGCTTGCAGCAGCTCACGAACTAGATAAGAAGAAGACGTGTCCCGATCGCGTCCGACTACCTCAGCACACGTCCGTGACCAGAGGCAAGACGTTCCAGATAGCTCGCGTCCCGTCCCAGCTTGCGACTCGATAAGGAGCCAGCTCGCGTCCGTGTGCAATTAGAGGTTCATCTGACTTTGGTGGTCCGGTTCAACCCTACAAAATAAAGGTAATTCGAAATCTGAAAACAAGAATCGAATTTGGTTGTTTTGTAAAGATTGAAACCTTAAAATATAATCTCTAAAACTAAAGGCCATAGGTTAAATAGATCAATCCCCTATGAGTAAATCGAAGCTCTATAAGTTCGATCTAAA
>NC_027752.1:8933444-8946145 GCF_000695525.1 Brassica oleracea var. oleracea
ATAGTATGTAAAAGAAATTGATCACGCATGATCATTGATCTTGGAGTTGTATAAAAGGCAATCCAATACAGTCCATATATTTGAAATTCCTTGTGATTATACTAAACCTAAAAGAGGTTAGTAGGCATAGAATAAATCTATGTGGGTGTCTGACCAAAAGCGTCCGGCCCCGGCCCTTCAAACTAAAGATGTCCGACTATGTCCGTCTAAGGGTGTCCGGCTCTTCAGCAAAGAACGTCTGGCTCTTTTACTAGACGCGTCCGACTTTTAAAACTAAAAGGCGTCTAGCCCTTCTTCTTGATCACGGGCTAGTAGAGACAAAAGATCAACCGGATACAAATGTATTGTAGTCCATAAGCTTGTGAGAGCCGAGATCCATGACCTAATAATATATATTTCAGTGTGTAATATAATCCACAGCAACAGAGGTCATGAGACACCATCAAGAGATGGATAAAGGACTACAATATCCGAGATAGATATGGTACTGCCTAAAGCAAGAAATATCGATGTCCACATGTGAGATACATGAGAGTGTTTTCGGCCGCAGAGCCATAATAAGAGATTATTATCTCACATCAATGATCATTGATCTTGAACACTCATGAGACAAGTAGTGGACATGTATAGACGAGGTCTATGACCCAGACATGGATCGGCCAGATAGAGACATAGGTTCATGATAACCATGTCTAGTACATTGTCCATAAGTACTTATTTTGTCCGACCAAAGTAAAGAGTTAACAGTAGACGATCACGTCTAGACTATGGACACATGCAAACATGATTTGCAAAGAACCAATAGTGATCTCTGAGGACAATTTCACATTGCTTAGCACATATGCTTTACCAGGACACTCGATGTCAAGAGACATGAGAAATGACCTAAGAGGTCAAAGTGGTCTAGATACGGCTTAGTAATAAAACTTGACCGATTAATCCCTTCCTACATATACAGGAAAGATCACGCATCAGATGCGTAGAATGTAGAAACCTACAGTGAGGTTCACATCAGGGGGAGTAGTGCGTGTTGTACTCTTTTTCCTTCATCATGGTTTTGTCCCACTGGGTTTTCCTGATAAGGTTTTAATGAGGCAACATGAAGCGTACTACAAATCATGTATGGTTATGGCATCCAAGGGGGGAGTGTTATAAATCATGGAGTGGATTGCCATTAACCAGACCCGGTCCAAGACCGGCCCAATACCTAGAAGATGGAGAGACAGCCGAAGCCCTAGAGAGAGCCGACTTCAGGAGAGAGAGAGGTGGCCACAAAGCTTGGAGAAAATGAAACTCTTTCCTTTTTCTAGTAGATGTAATCTTTCCATTATTATGTATTAGTAGTTTTCCTAATCCTAGTGAGTTTAGGTTTTAGATACTTTCCATTTATCTTCATCTTGTAATCCTTATATAAAGGAACCCTCTTGATCATTAATAAGAACACACAAAAATATTCAGCCTCTAAACTCTCTAATTCATTAAAAGTATCAGTGTAATTAACCATCGTGAGAGTTAACGTGAGAGTGACACATAAGAAACTGAATCCTAGATTTATATAGATAAATAATAATATTATACATTATATATCCGCATAGGTCCGTTTAGGCGTCCGCGTATACATCTAGCTACTAGGCACTACGATCACCGGGATAGCCTATTTTAGAACACTGGTGTTGACTATAAAAGCTTTTAGCTTAGCCATTGGTTCATTGTAACAATATTTAATTATTATTCAATTGTAAAATAATTGGTCAGATTGGAGAATCCTGATAGCCTCAAATTGTTTTCTCGACCCAATGATCTCAGGAGGAACATAAAGGATTCACCTTTTAGTGAGAGCTAGAGAGAGAGAGAGATTGAAGAAGGAAGAAACTTGGAGAGAGAATAAACACGTAGGAGGGTTCTAGTCCGTGGTTGCAAACGAAGGACGCACAAGAGTACACGACGATACTCTCTGCGTTGTTTCCTCCCTTCAATTTAATTCCTTCTCTTTCCCCCAAATTGTCAATCTTTCAATTTCGTTGCTCGATGTCGCACGAAGAGTCTCTTCCGGCATTCACTTTGTTCGGTTTGGATGATGTCGAAAACTATGGTCTGGTGAGTGCTTATGATCACTTGATTGGTTCCTTCTTTGATATCATGTTCTAACTGAGGCTTGTATTAATTCACATCATCATTGAGGTTGATTATCTGAGACTTTTGTTCTTGATATTGCAGGTCAGTGAAGCTGACAATTCATTGCCTTTGGACATACACAATCAGGTGTTTCAACTTGTTGAGAAGGGAAACCAATCATTCAAAGATTCTCGCTTTGAAGAGGTGAATTATTGAATCTCTCTTTTTAAGTTTTTTTTTTCCCTTGGTCTTGCTACTTCATTAGGAATTGCCTGAAACGAAGCAGTTATTAGTTCAAAGCAAACTGATTTGTTCTGTATGTATTGGATGTCTTGTAGCTTTTTGGTGTAATTTACTTTTGGAGTAAGTTTCTTGCTGAACATGATAATGATCGTAGCACTTTTCATATGATACATACAAATGCTTACTGTCTTCCAACAGAACATTCTGTAAATTTGTTAAAGTTAAAAGCTTTGGTGCTGAAACTCTCAAATGAGACTCTCAATTATGTTCTTGCCAATAACATATCTTTTTTCTTTTTCCAGGCGATTAGCAATTATTCAAAAGCCTATTCTATTAAGCCTCTTGACCCTATTGTTCTAAGCAATAGAAGTGCTGCTTATATAAGGTAAGCTTTCATCTAACCTTTTCCAGACTTCCAATGGAATTCTCATGTTGTTTAACTATTTTTTTCCCTTTTACTCGGTTCACAAATTTTACCGGTACTGACACATTCTTATATCTTTCCATCTTTCAACCTCTTGTTTTTTTTAAGACTTGGACAATATCTGAAGCAGAGATCTGCATCAGTTTCGGAATATACACCTCTGAACGGTTTTGATATGTCGATGCTTGGTGAAGTATGTACTCTACTTACTTAACCTATTTTACTAGCAGTTGCAAAATTCATCAACTTTGACTCACCCTTAAAAATCTGATATTTTCCTACAGCTTGCTCTTAAAGATGCTGATAAGCTAATGAAACTTCAGAGCAGTTCAGTGAAGTCATATACCACAAAGGCTTGTGCCCTCATGTTGGTATGTGCCAAATTATTCTTTTAAGAGTTTCTCAGTCTGCTTTGTTTCACATATGTCAATTTTGTTTTGATTCTGCAGCTAGAAAGATATGAGATAGCACGTGACACTATCCTCTCAGGTCTACAGATTGATCCTTTTAGGTACGGTAGTCTACTTGTACCGTTTCTGATTCTGCCTAATAGAATGTGTAGTTTCTAAAGTGTGAGGTTTCTTTCTGATCGTATGAAGCGATCCTCTCCGGTCCAATCTTCAGGAACTGGAGAAGGTTATGCCTACTTCGATGAGAAAAACACATGGAAAAGCTGAGAGGTCTGATGACTTTGATTGCACCGTTTGCCTGAAACTGCTCTATGAACCTGCTACAACTCCATGTGGGCATACATTCTGCCGATCATGCCTCTTTCAATCTATGGATCGTGGTGGGTTTATATGGTTGTTTTTTTTTAACTCCTGAAAATGTTTCTTTTTTACTATCGTGTTGTTTATTAATGCTTTGTGGAATATATAGGCAACAAATGTCCACTATGTCGAACTGTCATTTTCATGACTCCAAGAACATGCGCTGTCAGGTAAAAGGATTTGCACTCTTCTCTAATTTTCTTAAAAGGTCCAATGCCATATCATGTAACAGTATATTGGAACGCTTATGCTTTAATATTATGTTTTGGCAGTGTGACATTGAATAACATCATACAAAAAAACTTCCCAGAGGAGTATGCTGAAAGGAAATCAGAGCAAGACACTCTGGTCCACTTAGGGAATGAAAGTATGCCTCTTTTTGTCATGGATGTGATCATCCCTTGTCAGAAGTTGTCTCTTCACATATTTGAACCTAGATATCGGCTAATGGTGAGTTCTTTCATTTTATTTCAGCAGTATTGCTGTTTGCATTCAGAAAACGTCTTTGATTAACATGTGTTAACTGAAACAGGTGAGAAGAATAATGGAGGGAAACCATAGGATGGGAATGGTGGGTGTTTGTGTCTTTTCCCTATTGCTTCTTTTGACTATACATTCATAAAACGTTTATGACTAGTAAGTTTTCCCATTCCAATGTTCATAGGTAGCTCTTGATTCTGCGACAGGTTCACCAGTGGATGTTGCTTGCGAAGTCGAAATCACAGAGTCAGTTGCTTCTTTCTTTCTGATAATTCTTAATGACCTTCAGTCCATGATTTTATCTTGGGATTTACTCACAAAGAGTCTGCTAATGTTTTGGAATTACACAGGTGTGACCCACTACCGGATGGACGTTTTGTCCTGGAGGTGAATATTATTTACTTATCTTGTGGATTTATTTAATGTGTAAGTTGTCAAATGATCAACTTAGTATATCTGCTTTTTTCAGCTGGAAAGTCATAGAAGGTGTCGCATTGTAAAAGCTTGGGATCAAGATGGGTAAGCTTAGTATGATTGTTTTTTTTTGTCGACCATTGTCATTTCCGAATATGATTGTTATCGAGCTTGGTATTGAACTTACACATAGCAGTTAGATCCTTATCTCATGCTCTAATCATTACACCAGTATTATGACAGTAATTGATCTTATTGTTCCTGGTTTCCATAAATTATTCAACATTTATGAAGATAAAAACTCGATCCTCGTGCAAACATGGTTTTGGAACTTTGTTTCATACACAGCTTCTTAATTATCTGTTTTGTTTTTCCAGATATCGTGTTGCAGAGGTTGAATGGGTGACAGATGTACCACCACAAAGCGACCAAGAGAAAGCAGATGTATGATTACATCTCTTGAGCTATGCCATTACAAATACTTCTCTGCCTTTTGCTACAATGAGTTTATTTCCCTTCTCTTATTTCCTCTCCTTTTCTTTGCGACTTGTTACAGCTGCGGGAACTGACGACTAGCGCAGCATCATTTGCTCGGTCATGGCTAGAGAGAGCAAAGGAAGCTGCTAGACAAGGAGGTAAGCAACTGTTTTTATCAAGCTGCGAAACGAAAGTGAACTAACTAGTCATGAGTTCTGTTTTATGACAGTAACTATTAGTTGTGCCACTTTTGTATGCTAATTAGTCTTTTAGTATTTTCAGACATGATCTAGTGTTTCACTTCTTCTTTTTCTAATTCTACGCAGACAGAAGAAGACTTGAAACACTTCTAATTGTTGAATCTATGATGCCTACACCTCAAGATCCAGAGCGCTTCAGTTTCTGGGTAATGCTGTTAAATTTGCAAAGCTCTCTCTAAAGATGGACACAAACTCTTGGGATATATTGTTTCTCAATGTCTTTATTGTTTTGGGGGGCGTCAGCTTGCGACATTAACAGATAGGAGACCTTCAGAAAGATTGGAACTACTTCGGCTTCAAGATACTGGAGAGGTACTTGAATATCAACTAGTCTACTTTGCTTGATATGAGATTGTATCTGTTTCACTTCTTTTGATTTTGGGAACTTTTTGTTGCAGAGAATAAGGCGCGGGTTGATAGATCTTCGGTCAGTAGAACGAGGATGCACAATGCAATGAACCGTCACCGTGTACAAGCAAGAGATCAAACTTGGGATCTGTTCATAAGAAATTTGACCAAAAAAAAACATGATTTATTGAAGGAATACAAAAATATAAGAGATTATTGTGGGGATAGATATCATCATGTTGTGTATTGAAACCAGAATACCATATTGTTCGTCATGGTGATCCTTGTAGGATCATTATTCAATTTCAACTCAACACTTTATTAAGACATAACAATTGAGGCATATAGTAAAATAAACTAATGTAACATAGCATTGATGATCTTTAAATCTACATGATATCAACATAATCCACATTGTATATTTCGCATTTCTGACCCTTGACAATTTCTTTGACAGCAAATCGCACTCTTGATGAGGTTTATTTGTCTTAAATTCAAAAGTTGAAGGCTTTTATTGAATTAGATGAAAGTCGGAGGTTCATTTCAGATACTCAGAAAAGAAAGAAAAGAAATTAAGATGCGTCCATAACAAAGAGTTAATAATAATGCATCACACTGTCTTAAACATAAAAGGATACGCGGGGCAGAGGATAACTATTTGATCGGAATCAGATGGCGGAGGAAACTCTGTCTGTCTGTCGTCGTCGATGACCTCCGTCTCCTATCGGAATCTCTCCCCTTCCTCACTACGATTCTCTTTCGTTTCTGCACATTGCACAATCTCCTACCCGATCTCTCTGTCTCTCTCGGGAGCTACTTTTTATATGCTTCTGCCTTTCGATTTAACTTAATAGGTTTTGCAAAATCTAGTATCCATGTCTGTGTGCGTATATGTTTCGTGACGTTTGCTGAATTCTCCGTTATGAATTGGTTTATTAAAACCAGAAGAACATGAATGTTGAAGGTTGAAGCTTGTTGCTAGTATTTTTGTAGTCTTGAATGTGGAAGAAAGATTTGCTAAACTGCTTAACATCAAAGCCTCTTCTAGTTTTTCATTCTCTCTCACAGGCATGGAAATATACTAAATTGTAGAAGGAAAAACGTCTCTTTGACATGGTTTCTAAGATAACTCAGTGTGCTGTGTATTGCTGTTAGTAAGTACATGTAGTTAGGTTATGTGTGCATGTCAGATATTGGAATGTGTACCCAAATTTATTTGAGGATTAGAGTCATTAGACTTATAGTAAGTGTTTTAAGTGGAAAGTACATTGCAGACCAGCTTTAACATTTTTTTATTTTTTTGTTTAAATTGATCATTACAGGAATTCCGGTTCAGGATACATGTGATTTTATAAACGTCGGTTGGTTCTTTGTGCGCTAAATTTCTTTTACTTATTTATGTTGTGTATTAGCTTTCTGCTAATACTATAGGCTGTCAACAAATCTAGAATGGAGAAGGGACTATCCCTTGGCTTTGAGAGCATGATTATCCCTAGCATCCCTAATAGGGTTCTTAATTAATTTTTTAGTAATAAATGGGTGTTAAGCACTTAATTTAAGAAACCTCTAAATTGTTGTCCTCCAATGCAAGTATCTTATTTAGGGGTTCTTAAGAAAAAAATTAAACATTGAGACATAAAACATTTCAAACATACTCTACAAGAGTTCACAAGAATACAAGTAATACGTACCATCGTAGTCATGACAAAAGACATGAATCATAAAGAGTAGAAGTATTTCAAGACACAAAACATTAAGATAAGAAGTGGATACCTTGTTGATCCTAAGCTTGAACAAGACCAATAATAGCAAAAACTCCTAGTACCAGTAACAATAACCAGCAACAATAACGGTAGCCACACTCTCTGCACTAGATCACATCCCCACTGCAAAATGACATGTCTCAATGAATCAGAGGAATTAAGCAAACAACAAGTGAGACGCAACCTGTGTATCTCAAATGCCAGAACCGACAGCCAACATAACTACAAGATGGAAACCTTTCATCAAGAAGTTGCGATGAAATTGAGCAAATACATCCAATCCAAGACTCTTATTTACATGTGTATGTAGATAGACAAAGAATATATTGTATCTAGACTAGATGTTTGCAAAACTTAACTTGATGATGGATACCATTCATTAACATACCATCATCTAAACTGATATAGTTTTAACAGATTACCCTACAGAGTTATTTGCGAATGTCAGAAACTGCATAAAAAATTGAGTTACCATAGATACTAGATAAACCACCAACTAAACAAGTGCAGAAACTTATCATAAACATAAAAGAGGGATAAAGCTATACCTCTGCTCTGCCCCTAACGATTTTAACATTTGTTAGCCTAGTGAAAGTAACGACGTGCTCCAAGAAAACACAAGCTTATTGATAGACTCCAGTAGAGTAACTCTCCAATCTGGATACAAAGAAGTTGGCTTTTTTCAATAAATCTAGAAACACAACATAATCATGGTTTGAACAATAATAAAGAGCACCTGGACAAGCAATTGCTAGAACCAGCCCAGAAAGGCTTGCACCACTTCCAACATCGATTAAACTGATTTGATCACTTGACTGCAAGCTGTAACAAGTCCTTATAGGAGGCAATATCGCAAGAGAATCTTCAATATGCCTCTTCATTACTTCATCAGCTTCTTTAGTTTCCGTAAGATTCATTTTCTGCACATTTCACATAGCCAAAATCAAGCAATTTAATTCCATTTGAAATAGAGACAAAACCCAACAAGTTAATTCCAGAAAAATGGTAGCTTCGTTTTGTATTAGAGAGAGAGAAAAAGCGAAAGACCTGGTTCCATTGGAGAAGGGTATCGACGTAGAGATGGATTTGGGTTTTCTGGGTGGAACTGAGGCTTTAACATACACTAGAAGATGAATTGGGTGGGGTTAGGCGAAGTTAAAGAAGATGACGTCGACGACCACTTCTTCGAGAGCTCTAACCGCATCTCCACCGTCGTACCCGTAGACCTAGCATCATCCTCCGACGAGGAAAGCGAGTTCGACGACTGCCGGATCTCCTTCTCCGATCTTCCCTCTCTCGCCCTCCTCCTCCTCCTGAGCCGAACAGGTCAAAAAGCCGGTGCCGGATCGTAATCCTCCTCCTCCGGTGGTGGTAGATCAACGGCTTGATCAAGAAGAGGTTCGGTTCCTCCTTTGAGGAGAGAAAGACTTTGTCGACGTGTGTCCCATAAGCAACGACTCTTGTAATGCTTAATTAAGCAACGCCTCTTGCATTAATAGGTAATTTTCATTTTCTTTTAAATCATAATTATCTTAGCAACCCTATTAAGAGCCTGCGATATTAATGCTCTGAGGAAACAGCAAATTATCAGTCATGTATACTGTTGCGGTATACTGAAAAAAAGAATAAAGATTTCTTCTGTTTTTATAAAAGCAAATTGAATTATTTGATAGTTCCAGCTTGCAACATATTATAGAAGATCTTCAAAGAGAGAATGTTGCGGTATCCCGCAAAATAGAGAAAATGACTAGGATAGCACTAAAATTTTTTTTGTCACAAATATAACATATAAGAATAAAAATGACCAAAATAGCACTTAATGTTTTATCAAAAGAGATAAATATGCACTTATACCTCAATGGTAAATTAATTTAGACATTAGGTTTTTGAGTTAAGGGGTGGGGTTTAGGGTTTCCTCAATGGTAAATTAATTTAGACATTAGGTTTTTGAGTTAAGGGGTGGGTTTAGGGTTTAGAGTTTAGGGTTTAGGGTTTAGAGTTTAGGGATGGGGTTTAGGGTTTAGGGGTGGGGTTTAGGATTTAGGGTTTAGGGTTTAGGGTTTAGGATTTAGGGTGTTTAGGAGTTAGGGTTTAGAGTTTAGGTTTTAGGGTTTAGAGTTGGGGAGTGGGGTTTTGGGATAAGATTTCAAATTTTGAAAAATAAAAAAAATTTAAAAGATAAAATGCTATTTTGGTCATCTTAGTTTTTGATGACTATTTTTGTGATATAAACTTAGAAATGTGCTATTTTGGAGATTTGACCCGCAAAATATATAAAACGTCCCCTGCTGGCTTCTTTTACCATCTTCAATTCTAATTCTTAGTATATAACATATTGTTATAGAGATCTCAAACTCAGGTTTTATGGCAACACGTTTCAAATCTCTGCGTCTAAGTTTCAAGGTTTCAAAGTCATGGCTGATTCAGGTATAGACTCTGAAGACTTTTTACCCTTATACACAGCTGTTGGTTCTTGTTTTATATTTATGCACATGATTACTTAATGTAGTAGAAATACCTAAGCATGCTTTTGAAACATCCTACAAAGTATCCAAGCAATCTGGCATATGGTTATTCATATGTTGAAGTTGCTAAACGTTTTTTTGGTTCATAAATGTTGGCAGGCATATTGGATCGAGCAAAGCATTTTCTCTAGCATCAAATATATATATATATATAAAAACGGCAGCATTTCTCCATGATCTAATTTAATATTATTTAATTAATTTTTAAAGGAGTCCCTTCAGATTGTTGACTTTTGATCTCCATCATCTACTAGTTCAGAGAGGGGATCTACAAATCCTGTGAGTAAAAATAGAAAGGTTCACTGATTATGGTTAGTAGATAGATGTGTACGGTTTAAGTGGCATCTTCAGGTATCTCTCTGTGAGTGACATCTATAGAAGGAGCGGCAACAAGTGAAATGGTTCAGGATGCGTTGAGAACCTCCGGAAGTGGTGGAGGACTTCCGAAAACGGCTGTATCTAATGGCGGAGGGAGAGGCCGTGGCTTGTTGTTACGCGGCTGGCAGGTCCAGAATACCTCAATGAACATCAAAATCATGATTCTCTGCGGCTTCGTGACCATTCTCGTTTTACTTGGCACAGTCAGTTTTGGTAACCTTGGAAGCTCCAACGCTGACGACGCTGTTAATCAAAATCTCATCAAGGAAACCAAACCGATTCTTGCCGAGAGCCCATCTGCTTCGGTTCCGAACGACTTGGACTTGGAGGAGCCGCCGAAAGCTGAGGTTAATCCCAACGTGACGTACACTCTAGGGCCCAGGATCACCAACTGGGACAGTCAACGCAAGGTATGGCTAAATCAGAACCCTGGGTTTCCTAGTATAGTCAACGGCAAAGCTAGAATCTTGCTTCTTACCGGGTCTCCCCCTGGACCCTGTGACAAACCCATTGGAGACTATTATCTATTGAAATCAGTGAAAAACAAGATTGATTACTGTAGGATTCACGGGATAGAGATTGTGTACAACATGGCACATCTAGATGAGGAACTCTCAGGGTATTGGACGAAATTACCTATGATTAGGAGATTAATGCTGTCTCATCCAGAAGTAGAATGGATTTGGTGGATGGATAGTGATGCTTTGTTCACTGATATACTGTTTGAGATCCCCTTGTCTCGGTACGAGAAGCATAATCTAGTGATACACGGGTATCCAGACTTGTTGTTCAACCAAAAGTCATGGGTTGCGTTGAACACGGGTGTTTTTCTGTTGAGGAATTGTCAGTGGTCATTGGATTTGTTAGATGCTTGGGCTCCAATGGGACCAAAAGGGCCAATCCGCAACGAAGCTGGGAAGGTACTGACAGCTTATCTGAAGGGTCGGCCAGCTTTTGAGGCAGATGATCAGTCAACGTTGATTTATCTCCTGATTTCACACAAGGAGAAGTGGATGGAGAAGGTTTACGTTGAGAACCAATACTATTTGCACGGCTTTTGGGAGGGTTTGGTTGATAAGTATGAAGAGATGATGGAGAGGTATCATCCGGGATTGGGTGATGAGAGATGGCCTTTTGTGTCGCATTTCGTGGGTTGCAAACCGTGTGGCAGCTACGCTGATTACGCAGAGGAGAGGTGCTTTAAGGGCATGGAGAGGGCTTTTAATTTCGCAGATAACCAAGTGCTGGAGCTGTATGGGTTTAGCCACAGGGGACTGTTGAGCCCCAAGGTTAAGAGGATCAGAAACGAGACGGTTTCTCCTTTTGAGTATGTAGACAAGTTTGATATCCGGAGAACGCATGCGGAAGCAAAACCATGAAGTGAATCATACACAGCTTGACGAAACTTGAGTTAATGTTATAGGTAACAAAGAACACTCACATAATCAAATGCAATATTTTCGTCGTTTTAGCATGTACTTGTTTCTTGTGCTTTATTGCATGTTGTTTTCCAGCTCTGCTAATTTTTTTTTTCTTTTTTCCATAGATAATTTTGTCTTTTTCAGTCAATATATGGAGAAATTTGATATTGCAATTCTGCTTGTTACTCCACTTTTATTGCAATGTATCTTCTTCCTTTTGCAGTTTATTTTGGCAGTCATCTTCTTTTTTTACTGTTAATGGTTGTAAACTATTAGCTCAGGATATAAATGATTATGTATATACTTGTATTTCTAGAGAAAATGGAATAATAAAGAAGAGAGTGAGAGTTGGTCGTGTGAGAAAGAGAGAGTTGGATTTCAACTTATTTCTCATTTCTTCTTTTACGTTTCATATATATAGTACAAGAAAGAGATGTTTAGTCATCTTGTGTTTAATGAGAAGAAGACAAGTATATGATGATGGTGATAGATGACTTGGGGACCTCTGTCCCACAAGATGAATCATCAATTATATAATACTCCCCCTTGAATATTCATCTTGTGTTACGTTGTGCTTCGTTAAAAACCTAGTCATGAAAAAACTATTGGGACAAAAACCATGACAAGGGAAAAATAGTACAATGCCATAATCTCCCCCTGAAAATAGTGGACTTAGCTTTCTTGTCACAGGTCACGCATATGCCGCATTCTGATACCATAAACGTGTTTTCAGAATGTTGTAGTCGGAAGAGCTTTTGTGAACAAGTCAGCCGGATTGTCGCATGAACGTACATATTCAATGTCCACTTCTTGGTTATGCGCTTTGTTCTGGCGCTCTTAATATAACCTTCTTTGAGTTGAGCAACACAAGCCAAATTGTCTTCAAATATTTTCGTCGGCTCTTTTTCGTTGACTATTCCACTTGTTTCTTGTATGTATTGGCTCATTGACTTAAGCCACACACATTCTCGACATGCTCCCTGAAGCGCAATAGTTTCTTCATGATTTGAAGAAGTTGCAACCAGATTTTGTTTCTGGGACCGCCAAGAGATCGCGGTTCCACCAATTGTAAAACCATATCCG
>NC_027752.1:8947785-8964495 GCF_000695525.1 Brassica oleracea var. oleracea
ACCAGTTACTGGTTCAAGATACCTTATATACGGCTTGTTCTAACTCTTCTAGAGTTTTATACTTTCCCGAGAGCATCTTTGTTCTAAATATCAAGATGCAACTCAAATCGTTTATGTCCTGCCAGACATTTTAATATACTGCATCTATTTTTAAATATTCTCCAGTGACCTTGGAACAAGCCATTTTTATACCGCAAGGTCATCTTTTATTTCATTCTCTGGAGAAATATATACATTGGGCTTTTGGTCCAAAAATCTCTCGTTTTTCTAACGAGCTTTATATCGAATTGATGGCCAATCAATTCACTCTACCCTCATACATAGAGGTAGATTCATAATCCTTATTTATATAGCGCTTTTTCATTTTATCGTCGATAATCTATTTTCTCTTTGGTTCCATCTTTTTATCCGTACTGATATGGTTAATCGTGATCTCTTTATCATCATCAATGATTTACCCAGGTACCTGACTATTATATTAACCATATCAACGGTCTCATCATGAGATTAATCATTCTTTAATTCTCCCCCTCAAGATGATGACACTCCATGTCTAAAATCTCATACTAAATCCTACTCTAGAACCAATAACATATTCAGTTTTTCCATTTGGGGATGAATTATGATTCAAATCCTTTAGAGTGAGATCTTAATTTGGGGTCTGCTTAAAGAAATCACATATTGTGAACTTGTTTGATGATTCATCACCCATGATGGTTTCCTTTATTTTCTTGACATGCTATATGTGAAAAACTTCTTGTTTTTCAACATTTCACAATAATGTCGATAACATTATTGGAAATGGCTATATATCAGTAAACTTTAGGTTTACCACTCATTTATAATTTTGTCATCTTTTTCTTGTGCATGTATTTTTATCATAAGCTCTTTTAGAGCTAATAATATGTTTATATTACTAGATACTATACTTATTTAATTTGAAAGAGGAAAGATATTTGTTACCTTTAGTAGTCATGACGATGATCCAATACCTGTCAGGTATATTTTTCTCCGTCCTGAATCTCAAAATCTTATTCAGGAAGATAATTCTCATATCACATCGATATTTTATTTTCATTTTCTGGACCAACCAGAAAATCTGAATCATCAAGATGAGTATTCAAGCTATGCAAAATGGTTCGGGCTCATAAGAGACGAAGTTTAATATACTTCCTTTCTCTTTTTCTTTTTGATTCTCGATATAGATCGGCTAAATAATTGGCGTACGACAATTACGTACCCAATTTTTTTTCTGGCCGTATCTATAGCAAACTTTTTCTGTTTGCCTTTTATCACCCAATCACTTTCATTTTTCGTGAAAGTTCTAATTATTTCATATGGACGGAATCTTCTTTCTCGTCCTCTTCCACGACCATGATAGCGACTTCTACCACATCCAATCCCTCGTCCTTTTTCTAGTATGACCGATTTGATGGTTTAGTATCATGATTTCATTTTTTTTCCAGTTTTCGCGGAGGATTTATATCAACTCCGACTATTTAGTGAATCCTTTCTTTCAAGGATTTATTTATCAAAGATCTTTTAGATCTTTTCTCATGATACACCTCATCTTATAAACCATCATTGAATTGGTGTAAATACCATGGTTTTATCTTTTTCTCATCCGATATAGTTTATATTGACGATTTCTAAAAGCTCATTTTCTTTCAGGTGCATATTGCACCCACTGCCCAAGTCTTATAATTATTTCCCGTAATATCAAGGGCATTTATTTTGAGCTTTGTTAAATTTAACATGATAACCGTACCCATAGAATAATAGTATATAAAGATGGAAATTTAAATGCATAAATTAAAAGCATAAAATAAATGCATAAATTAAATTACAGAAATTTAAAGAGCAATAAATAAAATTGGAGGCTTAGCCTACCACATGATCCGAGGAGTCTTAGACTACCATATTGATCATTTTTCAAAGTCCGAGGAAACATGGTCTACCATTTTTACTTTTACTTATTTCAAGGTCCGAAGAGACTTAGTCTACCATTTTTGACCCTTTTTTTTTATTCACGGAGGCAACGCCTACCACGTGATCTCTGATCGTGAAGGCATAGCCTACCATAACGATCAGTCGGGAAAGGCAGCGCATATCATCCCGATAAATAGACGGAGAAGGTCTAGCCTCTCACTCCGAAATAATAATAAAATTTAAATAAATTAAATATATTGAAATACTAAATTTAAACATTACCTCGGTTGGTTTAAGAATTTTCGGATTGATAAACTTCAGTTGGTCAGAGCTTCGTGCTGATAATATGTTGTAAACTATTAGCTCAGGATATAAATGATTATGTATATACTTGTATTTCTAGAGAAAATTGAATAATAAAGGAGAGAGTGAGAGTTGGTCGTGTGACAGAGAGAGAGATTTGGATTTCAACTTATTTCTCATTTCTTCTTTTACGTTTCATATATATAGTACAAGAAAGAGATGCTTAGTCATCTTGTGTTTAATGAGAAGAAGACAAGTATATGATGATGGTGATAGATGATTTGGGGACCTCTGTCCTACAAGATGAATCATCAATTATATAAAATTAATGATTTTTAACTAAACATATACAAACAATAATTTTGAGGTTTGAACAAGATGCGATTTGAACCATAAAATAGTATTATTTCAGTTAATATATCCGAACGAGATTCTACAACACATCAAGAGATTCTTGATCGGAACCGACGGCGAAGGAAGCTCCGTCGTCTTCGATGCCGTCCGTCCGAAGAGCCTACGCGGCTCCTATATTCATCTTCATCCTCGCTATGATAGTTTTGGGTATAAAGATGTACAGTTCAGTGGAAGTCGTGAGAGACTATTGCTTCTAAGTGGTAACTTTATCGATGATCACGGGATTTAGTTAATTGTTTGTGTGTCTTCTCTCAATTCAAGGGTAGTCCAGAAAGTAAAGTAGTATGTGTGCTTGTGCGTTTCGATGGCCTCTTGAGTTCTTACTTATGAGTTACCTGTAATCTTGACTACAGAAGTAGAATTATAATGAGATATGATTGGTAACTGCTACCAATACCATAAAAAGCTTCTTGCTACGTTTCCTTTTCTCCCAGCACCATTGCAATATGCTAATTAAGACACAGTTAAACAACTTATAAGTATGAATTTGAGAACTAGACTTAATGTGTTCCAAGTAGAAAGTAGGTTGGAAACACACTTGAACAACTTTTTGTCCTCACTTAAAAAATAATAATAATTGTCACAGGGATTCAGATTCAGGAGATGCTAGTCCAGCTGATTTTATAAAGGCTGGTCGATTTTTGTGTGTGCGCTAACTCTGACAGCCTTTTGTTGCTAATACTATAAGTGATACAAATATTTATGCAGGAACAATACGCCTATGAGCTGTTAACAAATGTGGTATGGAAGAGGGGACTATGACGTATGGCATAGACGAATCAGTAGTAAGTTCTTATCTCTGTTTTCTCAATCATGTTGTCCTGTGAGCATCTCCAATGGTGGTAACACCATTGGAATCCTTATGATTATTAAACAAATTTTTTTTTTTTTAGAATAGTTAAGGATTCTAATCAAAATAGTATGTCCAATGGTGTTTCCAAATTTGGGGTCCCTAGCAATAATTCAAAATCAATTGCACTTCTCAACACTACATAGAAGACACATACACACACAAACTCTTTGTTTCCTCTCCTCTGATCAGTGTGATCACCACGGTACATTCAAGAAGGGACCGTATACACAAATTAAGAAACAACAAACCTTTCCCAAGTTTGAACGATAAGAGTGGGATGCAAACCTGCTGTCTTTGCTACCACCGGTTTTTTCATCAACCACAGCTGACTTAACCATGTTTGGTTTAGAGAGGTTGATCAGGTGCTCACATTCTTCATTGGTCTAAAAAAAACAGAAATGAAAGAAACACAAGATCACATCTCGGACATTCCAATTTAGTAACTCATTTCAGACACAAGCCACATGTGTGTTCCCTCCCTCTCTCTGAGTCATTTTCATTGAAAATGAAAAAACTCCAATTTCTAACTGACAAAAATGTGTTTCCTCCATTTTCAACACATTTCAAAAAAAAAGATTCAAGTAGATCTAAACTCTATGGAATCACAAAGTCAAAAAGATTCAAGAAGTTGTGGTAAACAACAGCTCTAGGCTCCCACGAAATCACTTCAACCCAACGCTCCCCGTTCCCTTCCTCATCTCCACCACTCCTAATATCAAAATTCACAACAAAAAAAACACTCATGAATCGATTTCAGAAAATTCAATTTGAATAGTTTATCACTAACCTCTGCTCCTGGCTCTTGCGTACAATGTTGGTCAAGTCGTTGGGCTTGGAAGAGTTTCTGTTTGCATTGGGAAGTGACAAGATCCCGAGACCGAGAAGAATCATAATCACCACGAGCAGAAGGATGATCACTGTGAACGCTTGAGTCGATCTCGATGATGATTTCCATGATTCGTCTTCTTCATTGTCTTCCATGTCGTCTAGATCGTCGCTGATCTCGATCCGTCGTTTCCCTGCTTTGACAGATCCGCACGAGATCAGAAGAAACACGAGGCAAAAGAGAAATCAACAAGAGCACAATGGCCACCCAATGCCAAGCTGCCACGTCTATAAGGATTTGATCCTTAAAATCCTTATTTAGGGATCAATCCTTAGTTAACTAAGTGTTTATATTATTATTATATTGCTAATAACTTAGTATTAAGAGCTAAGGATTCTTCTTCATCCTCCATTGTGGGTGCTCTTATGACAATTACGTCCCAAGATTCTAAGCCATGCATGGCTCATTCAGGTACGTATCTTTCTGGTTGTATACACAGGGACAGGTGTGTAAATTTGTGTATACACTGATACTGGAATACCAAGTCTAGAATGCCTAGCAAGCGTTTTGAAACCTTTCTTACAAGAGATACAAGCAATCGGGCATGATATTGATAAGTAAATAACTAAATATTGGCATGCGTGTAACCAAATTCTCTTGGAAGCCCTTTGTCGTACAGGCGGAGGAGGAGAAGTAGAAGAAAGAGAGAACAATGAATGAGGAATACAAAGGGTGAGGAGGATCCTGCTTCCATCACTGATAACGAACCTAAAGATGACGTCCAGATTCTATCTCAGGTTCTGATTCTGACTAATATGTTATAAGCCATAGAAATCTACTTTCTTTTCACATTTTACTTTGTTGCTTTGTGCTTTTTTTTTGTTGTAAAATTTAATGAAATTCAGTTTCATGTTGAACAGTTAACTATATATAAAAAGAGTACATGCAACTCGACTGTTTTGGCGGTAGATAGTGTGATCGCAATAACTAGTATACAGAGTGATCAATCGACCAAAAGATAGCACAACTCCTCTATAGTATTTTGAGAAGACAAGACTTGTACACTTTTAATAACACGTACATACTCGCTCATTATATTTTGAGTTGATCTTATTTTCTTCACCTGTGCTATGAAAATTTAAGAACGAGCCAAAAATTCAGTTATTTGAAGACAAAGCAGCTACTACTACATACACTGCAAATGACTATCTTCATCACCATGCAGATGCAGGTCTAGATACTCCAGTGCTTAACTCGACGAATATATGTTTTTTACTTGGTAGTTGGTATACTATATAGTACATTATACATGATAAGTATTATGTTTAAATTAAAACTCCACTCCTCCCTCACCGAGAAAGGGATCCATCCAAGTTTCATTTCGTCAAACTTTTTTTTTTTCATTTCGTCAAACTTTATCTTATCTAACTCAAGTGTTTATTTTCTTTCAACTTTATTTCCTCTAGCTCTCATTTTTTGTTTCCTATCAAAGACAATTTTCATGCATTTTACTGAAAGATATCGCACAGTATACGGTTGGATTGTGTCTTTTAACTATAAAAACTAGATTTTGACAAAAGCGCGGGATTAATTTTTACCAAAATAATTATTAACTGTTTTTATAAAAACATTTTAATATTATATATAATTAAACTAAAAATTCTATAAATATAAGTTTTATGAAAATAAGATCATTCATTCATATACCCGTCCATATATCTTTACTTGTACTTTAAAGCTTTAAATTAACATATAAATATATTTTTAACTTCTTACATTAGTCAAAATTTATTTTTATAATAGAAATTAGCTATATATGTCATTCAACCCGTCTCATATTTGATAAATATTTATATGTTTTTTAAATAATCCGCAAAAAATGTAATTGTAAACATAACCTATAGTTCGATGTACCATATAATCAAATAATATTAATACCAACTAAGTTTAGTATTGTTATTTTTATCAAATTAAAATATATTTAATTATATTTTAATATTTTAGTTTAAATATGTATATTATAATATAAATTGTTTTTATTAGTTTACATATCTTACTTCAATATTTTATTTTAATAAGCTGAATTATTTTTTAAAAATTCATGATTATAGTTATTCTGTATATGTAAATATTTTGAATTTTATAATTTATAAAATACAAAATATTTAATAAATGGATTAAGTAACTTTATATTTATTAATTGGTTTACCAATTTAATATGGATATGAATTATGTATATTTACATATTATAGTAATTTATTTCTTAGTACAAATCAAAAGGTATTAATACTTATTTGTAATAATATTTACTATTAATTACAAATTTTATTGTTTAAAAGTAAATATATAAAAATTACATTTAATAAAAACTAATTAAATATATTATTAAAATGTAATCTTAGAAAAAGATACTTAAGAACATCTTTTAGATATCCTATTTTGATTACTTTAATATGTTATTTTAATAGTAACTAAGTTAATTATATGAAAAATAATAGGAAGTTAACTAATGTAATGGTCCAACTATGACTTTTTGTAAGTAGATTTTGTAATGATTCTGTTTTAATAGTATAGATTAATACTAATCAAATTTATATAAAGATAAACGCTAATTCTCAAAAGGTAATAATTGAATTAATTCACAAGCATTGACAGCATAAAATTATGACGTAGAAATATCATATGAAACGTGAAATCCTAGTAATAATTGTCTTTTCAATTTATTTTTCTTTTTCTAAACTTCAATGTAGTTTTTGCTACAATACATATGTATCCCTAGTCTAAACTAATTATAAGATTTAAAATAAATAAAATTTTAAATAATTAGTTATTGAACACTTACTTTTTTTTTGCCATCATATACAAACATAAAAGTATAAAAGGAGGCCAACCAACAAACCCAAACAAGCAAAGCTAAAGAAAACCAAAAGCCCACACCAGGCTAAACTTAAAACCCAAAGACGAAGCCCAAAAAAACCCTACTAAACCCATTCCTGTCAAAAGACATGTTATGCAGCACGTGCACGACGGAGGAGAAATTGAAGAAACACGCGTCAAACACGGAGTGCCTCCATGCCTCCACCGACCCAACTTTACGCCGGAGATCAACCTCCTCGACGCCAAAGCTGCCACCGGATACCTTCCGGGATCACTATCAACGAACCCACCCTTTTCAAACGAATACACCTTCACCTTCATCTTTTCTGACTTCGAACTTCTCCATCGATCCAAACAAAGCAATCGACCACCGGATTCCACCGGGAACTCAACCATAACCACCGAAGAAACCCACTTCCAATGACTGTATTGGACATTTTGGGCTTCATCAGCTACAACACATACCCAGTTTGGAGAGCATCAATCGATTAAACACCGAGATCTCATCCAAAACCCATAAACGTGGACCAAAGCCGAATGATTTCGCCAAGAAGATCGCGAAAAAACCGGAGTCAAAGCTATAGAATATGAAGGATAATTTCATTGATATGTAAGAGTACATATTTATACAAGTTACATACAACATAGAAGGGAAAGGAGATATTGAGCATTTACAGAGTATTATACGTAACGTGATAAGCAAGTATAGAGATTGATCTTCTTTCCTTAATATTTCCCCTCAAGATGGAGGTTCTTTAGCAACACCAATCTTATCTGAGAGCATCTGGAATGGTGATCGAGACAGTGGCTTAGTCAGGGCATCAGCAAGCTGATCTTTGGACGAGACATGAACCATATGAAGCTGTCCGGAGGTGATCTGATTACGGATGAGTGGTAATCTAGTGTCAGATGCTTCATTCTGGAATGAAAAATAGGATTAGCACAGATGTATGTCGCCCCAACATTGTCACAGTAGATCACAGGAGCTGAGGAGATGTGTATGCCAAGTTCAACAAGTAACGAACATATCCAGCGGATTTCTGCAGACGTATTAGCAACTGATCTGTACTCAGCTTCAATGGACGATCGCGCGACTCCTTTTTGCTTCTTAGAAGACCAAGAGATAGGATGCTTACCTAGATAGATTATGTAAGCATTTGTGGAGACAAAATCATCAGTGTCTCCAACCCAATCAGCATCGGAAAACGCATGTAAGGGGAGTGTATTGTGTCGACTGAAGTATAAGCCATGCGACGACGTGTCTGCCAAGTATCGTAAGACCCTCTTCACAGCTTGCATGTGATCCGACGTAGGCTTGTGCATGTACTGAGACAAACGGTTGACTGCGTAGGAGATGTCTGGCCGTGTGAAAGCAAGGTATTGAAGGCTGCCCACTGTTGAACTGTAGACCGCTGGATCAGTTAAAGGCGTGCCTGATTTTACATAGAGATTTGGAGTAGTTGCCATGGGAGTTGTAACCGGCTTGGCATCAGACATTACATCGTTGGAGAAGGTCAAGAATGTACTGGCGCTGAGTTAAATGAAGGCCTGCTGCGGTTCGGTGAGCTTCGATGCCGAGGAAGTAGTTAAGATCTTCCGGATCCTTAACTAAAAAACGAGTGGCGAGAAGAGAAAAGGTCTGTTGCAGCAATGCAGGATCATTACCAGTTACGATAATGTCGTCAACATACACAAGGATGTATTTTAGACTTGTTTGGCGCCGGAGGATGAACAGACTTGTATCAGCAAGAGAGTTAGTAAAACCAGACTTGATGAGATAATTGCTTAGTTCTCGGTACCAAGCACGGGGAGCTTATTTTAAGCCGTACAAAGCTTTATGCAAACGACAGACATGGTGGGGGTGATCAGTATCAACAAAGCCAGGCGGCTGTGTGGTGTAGACTTCTTCAGTTAGAGTGCCCTGAAGAAAAGCGTTGTTCACATCCAACTGCTTGATCGGCCAATTTTGACTGATAGCAATGTCGAGAACCAGGCGAATGGTGGTGCTCTTGATCACCGGACTGAACGTCTCTGTGTAATCAATCCCTGGAACTAGCGTATAGCCTGGTGCGACAAGACGTGCTTTATACATGCGCACAGTCCCATCTGGATTATATTTTATCGTAAATATCCATCGACAACTCACAGTGTTCTGGTTTGAAGTTGGTGGAACCAGAGAGAACGTCCCATTCTTAACTATGGAGTTGAACTCATCCATTACAGCTTTACGCCACCGAGGATCAGCCAGAGCTTGTGCAATCGTCGTTGGAATCTTATGCGTTTCTTGTTGAAGCTGAGCTCTGGTCGCATATTTGGTATTTGGCTTTGAGATACCCTTTTTAGCTCTTGTAGTCATTGGGTGACAGTTTGGTTGCGGCTCTGGGTTTGGTTGCGTGGGCTCAGGAGATAGTGAACGAGGTATGGTGGTGGAGTTCTCTGTTTGGTTCTTGTCAGTGGCTGACGAGGTGCCTGTTGGTGAGTTGCGGTTCACGGTTGGTGACAGAACAGACAGAGACAGAGGCTGTTGTTGAGGAGATGATGGTGTTGGTTCCGGTGGTGGAGACGGTACCAGCAACATCTGCATCTCATCAGAGGTCAGTGTTATCGGAGTAGTCAGAGGAGAAGAAAGTACCTCGTCATTTGCAGGTGAAAGATCATTGCTCAAGGGAGTTGTAGGAGCTGCTGCAGGAGTGGGCGTTGAGATCGTGTGAACTATCGAGACAGGTGGTAGCCAGTCTGAAGTTGTAGCTGCAGCAGGGGTTTGAGTTCGTGAGAGGGTTTGGTACGGAAATGTTTGTTCATCAAAACGTACATGACGTGAGACAAACAAATGATTGAGCACATGATCAAAACACAATAGACACTTTGGGTTAAGGAGTAACCAAGAAAAACACAAATAGTTGATCGTGTTTGGAGTTTATGATCACGGTAAGGACGAAGCCAAGGAAAACATTGACAGCCAAAAATCTTGAGTTTTGAGTTGTTAGGTGTGGATTTGAACAAAAGCTGATACAGTGAGTTTAAAGAAAGAACAGGGGTGGGCATTCGGTTTATGAGATAGACAGCAGTAGAGAAGGCATAAGACCAGTATGTGTTTGGGATTTTAGATTGATGAAGAAGAGAAAGACCTGTTTCGACAATATGTCTGTGTTTTCTCTCGGAAAGGCCGTTATGTTCAGGAGTGTGAGGAGGAGAGGTGAGATGAGTGATCCCCGATTGAGAGAGAAAGTCACGTAGGGCAATGAATTCACCGCCATTGCCAGAGAACAGAGTTCCGATCTTTGTTTGAAACTTGTTTTGTGTGAGAGCTTTGAAACGAATGAATGTTTCCTTGACATGAGATTTGAGTTGAAGAGGATAGAACCAGGTGTAACGAGTGAAATGATCAACAAGAATGAGATAGTGTTTGTATTTGTCAACTGAAATTACGGGAGAAGTCCATAAATCTGTGAACAAGTATTCAAGAGGACGGGATGAAGTAATAGATGTTTGAGAAAATGATAGTTTATGACTCTTATTGGAAAGGCAATCAACACAAGAATAGTTTTGTGAAACAGAATCAGAAAGCGGTAAAGAGAAAGTAGAGATAATAGTTTTGAGAGTAGAAGGAGATGGATGGCCAAGCCTTGAATGCCAGTCCGAGAAGGTTGTTTTGACGGTTGGTGTAGCAAAATAGGAAGCTGCTGCAGCATTCACGATCGGCCACTCATACAGCTCCTTACTGGTACGTTCGTGGAGTAACGGGGTTCCCGAGCTCCGATCTTTCACCTGGAAATAAGAGGGAAAGAATTCTACTGAGACTTTGTAGTGATTGCATAAACGATACACTGATATCAAATTCTTATGTATTGCAGGCACATAAAGAACGTTAGACAGAGTAAGCGGTTTTGAAGAAGATGAAGAAGAGAGTGATGTTGAACCCGTTTGTGCAATGGCGAGACCACTGCCATCACCAATAAGAACTTTCTCACCGCCTGTGTAAGGTTGATGGAGAGCCAGATTATTCAGATCAGAGGTGATGTGATGGGTTGCGCCCGAGTCGAGAATCCATGGTTGAGAGGCAGAAGCAAGAGCCATGTTTGCACGCGGGTTCCAGCCAGTTGGTGTAGGCAGTAACGGAGGCTGAGGCATCTGCTGAAACTTTTGAAGTTGATTGCACCTTTTCGCAGAGTGCCCCTGAATCCCACATATTTGACACCTCCCTTGATACCCTCTTGATGGTCGTGGCTGATTGTTGTTGTTGGGAGTTGTCCATGTTGTGAACGGCTTCTTGTTTGGTTTCTGACCGTAACGTGGATTGCTTGCATAGTTCGCTGTGACAGGAACAGAGACCATAGGTGCAGAGGCGCTGAGTTTGGCTTCATGATTGATGAGCTTCTCATGGAGTTCAATCAGCGATGGTGGTGATTCCCGACCCTCAATTTGTTCGACCACGGATTTGTAATCCTCCGGCAATCCTTGAAGAACATAGTCAAGTCTATCTTCATGGTCGAGAACTTTGCCGAGTAACGCCAACTGATCAAAACGTGTCGTGAGTCCTTGAACGTACTCATCGATCGTTTTCGTGTCTTTAGTCCAAGACTTGAGCAGCTGCAAGAGATGTTTGATGTGTCCACGCGTAGGTTTGGCGTAAGTAGAGGCAAGTGTGAGCCACACGTTTGCAGATGTGGGAGAGAGAAAGACAAGCGGTTGAATAGTTGGAGAAAGAGCACCTAGGAGTGCGCTGAAGATGAGTTTTTCTTGTCTCTTCCAGACAGAGTACTCTGGATTCGGTATTGTGACACCATCGGTCGTGATCGTTGAATCCGGTTTAGGTGCTGATTCGTCGAGATGAGCACTAAGCTCATATCCATCCAAGAGCGCATGAACTTGACGACTCCAGACCAAGTAGTTGGATGCCGACAGTTTCACAATGTTGGACATGTTGATGTTGAGGAGAGTAGAAGAGTTGATTTGGGTTGTATCGATGGTGGTGGCACTCGTGTTTGAGTTTGACATGATGAGAAAAAGAAAACGAGAGAAGATGATGGCAGCTAGGTTAAAATAAAAACCTGCTATGATACCATATAGAATATGAAGGATAATTTCATTGATATGTAAGAGTACATATTTATACAAGTTACATATATCATAGAAGGGAAAGGAGATATTGAGCATTGACAGAGTATTATACGTAACGTGATATGCAAGTATAGAAATTGATCTTCTTTTTTTAATAAAAGCCAGATACACTGTGTCAAAGAGACCACCGTGCACCAGAATCGTTGTCGTGAACCAGAAAGGAGGAAGAAAAAATGGGAACCACCGCGACTTGATCTCTCTCTCAAGATCTCTTAAGGGAGAGAGAGAGTCTACCATTCCCCCTTGTTATTGAACACTTACACTATTGAAAGAGAAGGGCATAAGCCTTTAAAAAAGAAAGAAAAGAAAGAGAGAAGGACATCATCATCTCTACTATCTGTCTCTCGTTCTTTTTTCTCAATTTCTTCATTGGCGACAATTTTTTTGTGTGGACCTTCTTCATTTATTACTTCTTTTGGCAAATTTGGTGACTGGCTATCTCTCTGTTTGTCTTTTCCTTTTTTGGATGATATTTTGTTTATAAGAAAAATGTGATTCAGGACTTTAAATCGTGTTGCTCCACATGGGAAGTGCCGTGTTTTCATTTTACATTGATAATAACTTAATATTTAGTTTCAAACAGAAAAAAATATTCAGAGTATTAATTTATGGATATTCTGAGGATCATGTCTCAATATATTTGTTATTTAAAAATAGTAAGAATAAGAACGTGAATGTTTTAACATCCCTAGGTACATCCAAGAAACCAACAAATTATAAGGGTTAGATATGTGCCCTTTGACGCATGTAAACACAAAATTATTTCTGGTCTCCAAAATATAATATCAGAAATGGTTCTGCCTGTTTGAACTGGAACACATAGTCATGAACTGTCATAGGTTGAGTTTATCTGTTTAATAATAAAAAAATAAATTGATAAAAAAATAAAAATAATAAAAATTAAATATTCTTACGATGATTTAATACTAATGTTTTACTTTGGTATGTCACAGGGACGGACGCAAAGCCAACGGTTCGTCCTACTCCTATGCCCCCTATAATTTTAAATTTTCTTATAGTAATTAGTACAAAATATAAAGAAATAGTGCCCCCAATTTAAAATTAGATATATGTACAAATGTCATGTGCCATCTATATATATATATAAACCAAGATCCGCCTCTGGTATGTCATGATCCGGCTCTGCAAATTGGTGGAAGGATTGCTGTAATCATATAGGTTTTCAGCTGGAAATTCAGCATTGACAAAGCCATCAACACCACCTCGATGCTTTTTCAGAGTATCTCCGTTTTTCCTTGTGCGCGAAATCTCCGGAGGTGGTGCGATAACACAAGTTTATGAAGACATATTCTATTATTATACGTAGGTCTGGGCATAAAATCCATAATCCGAAATCCGAACCGAACCTGAACCGAAAAATCCGATCCGTACCCAGTCCGAAATGTAAAAAATATCCGAGTGGATCTTGTAAGGTGATACAAAACATATCCGAACCCGAAGTGTTATTAACCGAACCCGAACGGATAACCCGAAAAACCGAAAAAATCCAAAAATCCAAAAAATATCCGAAAAAACAGGTCCGAATATCCAAACTAATATACAATGTAATTATATGAAACACGAATATATATTTCAAATATTCAATTTCATATTTATTTTGATATGGTATCTAACAATAAGTATTTAAAATTTGGATTTAAAATTTAAATAACTACTTTAAATACTTAATTATATATAAATAAGTATATATTTCTTATGTTTTGCTTTTAAATTTTAGATTTCATTTCGGGTATATCCAAACCGATCCAATATAACTCGAATCCGAATGATATATGGTTACTTTATGGGTTCTATGATGTGATACAAAACCGACCCAAAACCCGATGTGTTATATCCGAACCCGATCTGTACTTGCAAATTTACAAGAATGAGATCTAGGAGATGTTATCAAAAAGAACTGAAATCCGAGAAACCCGACCAGAACGCCAACGGGTATCCGAACGCCCATGCCTAATTATACTATTCCCGTATTTTACTCTCGAGCACATATAATTCTATTTTTAAAATAACGACTCTCGCTCTTATAAAAAATCTTAGTGAAAACTGGCGAGTAATTATTCCTTTTATTCTTAGCCTTTTAAAGTTCTAAATCAATGTGAACAATAGTATAGTGACGTACTGATACTGTTTCGGTGTAACTCATGTATTTAAAGAATAAAGAAAATTAAAGCAAGAAGATAGAAAAAGAAGTGTAAGAGAATAATTAAATTATATAGACTTTAACAAGTCATAGAGAATAATTATATAGACTCACTATACTGCTCCAAATAAGACAAGAAAATCCCAAGAAAGACTCACAACAACAGCAACCTTATCTTGGTTGTGATTGGTAAAAATAAGTGGAAAATGGAGGAAGGGAATTCGATCTAAAATTTGAGACGATTTAATTTTTTAATGAGGTTTTAGATGATTTTAAGAAATTGCAGAGAATAAAATAATTTTTATTAAACCACTCTAGAATATCACCTAAAACCCTGAGATTTGAGTTTTAATTTTTTTAACTAAGAAACTCCACCCAAACGCTTTAAAATCACTTGAAAATTTGAAAACTCAACAACTTAAAATACTTTCAATAACAGTGGATTTCAGAGTACTTTACAAAATGTCAAATTCAATAACACTGGATTTTAAATGAGTTTTTAAAAATTTATGTTTCAATAAAAGTAGATTTGTCATTTTGACACAAATCACCTAAAACTTTCAATTGAATACACCCCTCCTAAATGAAATGGTGGAAGTCAGCTAGAATCAAAAGTGACGGTAAGAGGAAAGAGATTAAGGGAAGTGGAGTAGATGTGTTTCTCTGGTAAATGTTAGAGTAAATATTAGAGAGTGTTTTTCTCTATTTCTACAGTAAGTGGTTGAAAAGGCGAAAGTAAGTTTTTACCCGACTGGTAAATATTTAGCTGAATTTAGAGTAAATTTATTTTCAAAGTAAATATTTACTCTATTGATACCATACAATCACACTCCATGTTTTTTTTTTTTTTTTTCAATTTCAACCACTTATTAAAAAATCTCGACACTGGATACTCTCAGGACATAGCTCACAGATTTTTTGGGGGATTTCTTTAAATTGTCCATGTGACTTCTGTTTCTCTTAAAAAACTGAATACTTCATTTTTTCTCAACTGACTGTCTTTTTGTCAACCGAATGTTATTTCATTCAGTGACAAATATTTTGTAAATTTAATAAATTTCTCTAAATCTATATGTGGCATTCTATTAAAATTTTGTCGATATCCTTTACAAAACGTATTAATTTGATAGATTACGAAGATTAATAAGGATAAATCAATGAATCTTAATGTTTTAGTAAATTTATAATTCATATGTCGTATGTAAATGTTGTCAATGAAAACATACAAACCTGGAGTAAATTGTAATTTTAAACTAATGATGCGGTTTGAAAAATGATGTTGAACGGATACGATCGAGCAATAGAAAACAATCAACATGACGAACACTAGCAAACATTTTTACCAAAAAAAACATTAGCAAAAACCGACCTTAGCTCAGTTGGTAGAGCGGAAGACTGTAGTGTTAGCAGATAATCTTTTTAAGTTACAAAAAAAGAAAAAAAACATTAGCAAACATGTCAAACTTTACATTGAACAAAAAAAAAGAAAAACAATCACTAGCAGACATGTCATTTTACTGATGACGTATCCTTGCGCGTTCATGAAATAGAGTATCCGTGCATTTACATTCACATGATAAAATGATTTACAAAATATTTCACGACATGACAGTTCATGATAGCAGCGAAGGTGTGCATAAAACAATGAAAATATCAAAAATTTAAAGCACGTGAACGAGTAAATTTTGCACGTGCCAATATAAATCATGAACAGAGGTGTGAAATCAAAATAATTTTTAAATAACTGACGTATCTTATATCTTTTTTTTTTTGAAACTTATATCTTCTTTTTTGTAACCTAAGTATCTTATAACTAACATATTTTTTTTATTTAATTTAATTTTGTTTACATGTACACATTTATATATACTGTATATATATATATATATATATGTACTGACATAGAAAGTTAACTCGTACGAGTGTTAACTCTCTATATGTATACTATGGGTGTGCAATCTCTCATTTGTCAGATATCACTTCCTAATCCCTATACTTTTTTCTTGCTTTTTTTTTAGCAACTAATACCTTTAATATAAAAGAGCATAAAAACCCAAGAGATAGTTCAAGCACAAAGCTGGGCTTTAGCAATTGAGTCCGCTAACCCATTAAGATCTCTAGGAAGAAACGACAAATAACAGAATTGAAAAGATGAAGATAGAGAAACGATATCCGACAATACTCCAAAGAGCTCTGTAGGTCCCCGTTTCTGGTTGATTGCTCTCA
>NC_027752.1:8964595-8986317 GCF_000695525.1 Brassica oleracea var. oleracea
AATCCACCCAAATTCTTAGGTTTCGTTAGCTTATCCCAAGAGATCCAACAAATTTTTTTGTTTCCTTTGTTGCCATCCCACCAAAACCGTGTGAGAACTGACTGAATCTTCTTGCACTGGCTTTTAGGGAGTTCAAAGCAAGACATAGCAAAGGTTGGAATAGGAGAAAGGACCGACTGGAGCATTGTCATTTTGCCGGCTGTGGAGAGGTAGCGTGAAGACCATGATACTGCTTTCTGCTTCATACGATCCACTATGGAGGAGAACAAGTCCTTTTTTTTCTTCCAAAATGTTCTGGTAAGCCCAAGTACTTCCCCACTCCTCCCTCTTTGTCTATTCCTAGTTGCAGTTTAACCATTGAGCGCACCTCCTGGGGAGTTTTTGATGAGAAAGAGATTGACGATTTAGCAGAATTGATCTTCTGTCCTGAGGCATACTCATAGTCTTGTAGAATTTGAAGTAGAGTAGCACATGGACAGCATTGCGAATCTGGATAAGTCATGTTTGTAATATTAATGTCATATTAACAGTAACACAGAAATCTAAATAGTTTAGAGTAAATTATTTAAATAGAAATTATATAAGACAAATTAACCAAATGGTGGGCATTTTACTCGATGCCGAACCCGTATCCGAACCCAACCCGAAAAATCTGATCCGAAATAGCAAAATACCCGAACAGATATTGATTTAAGAGAGATTGAATATCCGAACCCGAACAAGTAATATCTGAACCCGAATGGATATCCGAAGATAATCAAACTTAAGTATATTTACTCTTATATTTTTTGTCTACATCTCTCATTTTATTTAAAATATTTATATTGATATCACGCATACTTTAAGATCATATAATATACATATAATTACGTTAAAAATGATTTGTCACTCAATTAAAATGCATATCAAATTTTTTTGTTTTATGTATTAAAAAAAATTACATTCAAAATTTCAAAAAAATAGCCAAATTAATGTTTATTTATTTTTGAAATGTTATCTTCAAATCTATCAATCATTCAATCTATTAAAAAATATATAAAAAAATCATTTAAGTGAAATCTATATTTTTAAATAGAATAAACCTAAAAATAAAAATTTAATTTTTTTTCTTTCAAAATCTCAATATCCGAATCCGACTCGAAATAATTGAACCCGAATCAAAAATAACTGAACCAGACCCGAAGTATAAAAATACCCGAACGGGTTCTATACCCCTATACCAAAATACCCAAAAATCTAAAGTACCCGATCCGAACCCAAACGGATATCCGAACACCCACTCCTGAAATAGCCATATCATAATTTGTTACATAATTGAGCTACTCTCTCTTTCCATAGGCGTGAGTCTGTCAAGTGGTTATTACATTTGACAAATACTATTCTACTTTAATGTTCATATATATGGAATGGAATTTTAATAACAAATAATATAAATATATGGAAAATGAGAGAGAAATATTATAAAGTTATGTTTATGATACTTTCTAAATAGATTAAAATACAACAAAATCATTTTTCATTCGAAGATGAAATAATTTTTCACTCGAAGATGAAATTAAACTATACTTTATGAAAGTGTATTGTAGTATAGTATAGTATAAAAACTATAGATCTAAAATCCAATTTATATAATATTGTATAAATTTTGAAAATATAAATCAGTTTAATTTTTTTTTAAATATGTTATGTGTAGAAAAAAATTATGTTTTTAATATGTAAAATATAAGAATAAAAATGATTTCAACAAAAGCGAAAGAAAAATAAAATAAAAAGGAAAAAAAATTTATCATTAAAAAAACAACAACAACAACCTTATACATATCATTAAAAATGTAAGGCTGTTATGGAAATTAATACATATTATATAGGGTGTAGTCTAACCATCTACTTCTACATTTGCTCAATTATAACTTTTTTAAGGTCATAGGGTCAAATTTTCGAAAAGTTTATCCCTCCCCCATCCTCTAAAAAATTGACACATGATTAAATTTAATAAAAAAAATATTAGTGAACTAATTTAAAGTAATTTGCAATTATTTAGAAACCAATTAAATTTGATATTTTACCATAACCCAAACAATATATAATCCAATCTAACTGATCCAAAACCTTAAAATAAATAAATTATTGCGAAATTGTTATGTTAACAGATTAGCAGATATAGCATTTCAAGTTTGAGAAAAAAATAAAAAAATTTAAGACATAGTTCAATATTTTTTCTGTTTTAGAATTATCTATATTTTAAATTTTCACAAATATTAATAAATTATTTTAATTTTGGGTTATAAATATAGTCTTAGTGATTAGTTATTTTCCAGAATTTTTAGTATACACAATTATTTTTTTTTCAAAATTTACAATTTACCATTATTATTTATAAAATATACACAAATATAAAAACATTTATCTGAAATATGGATCATCTGAAATGGAATAAGTATATATAATTCATTCACTTTGATGATTATTTAGATTTGCTTGTGTATTTTTTTTTTTTGCTTGGCTTTGGTATTTATTTGAACTATTTGATCTTTGGTTTCCATCCATTAATCATTTTTCTGAATGGATTTGAGATCATTTTTCATCCAATAATCATCCAATAACCAAACCAAAACTTTTTAGATTTTTACGCGGTTCAAAAATAAGTATCAATTTTTAAAAGTAATGAAAATGACGAGACACGTTCATCGTTGTCTCTATTTGTTTGGAGCTATGGCGGAAGAAGAAAACAACTTCAGAAGTGACTTCAATAATGAAGACTGAAAAAGCAATAAAATGTATAAATACAATAAACTAAGATTTATGTTTTGAATTGTCGTTTAGCAAAAATAAAATAAAAATAAGATGTGTATGTAAATATATATATATATATATATATTATATATGTATGTATATATATATAATATACATATATAATCTATATTTTCCTCAAAACAAAAATGGGAGAAACAAGCAGATAAGTGATCATTATTTTAAAATGTATATGGACAGAAAATATCATCAATAATATTGATCAAGAAAAGCAACACTTTAATATGCGAGGTAATAAATTTATTTTGTGTATTTTTTGGTTGGTGTTCGTTGTCTTAACAATATCATACACCTTGGTAAAATAAAAGACATCTGCAACGTGTACTTATGCTGCTAACAAAATAAAATTCGTTAAGATAAAAAAATTATGTTTATTTTCTAAATTATAGCTGATTTTATATTTTTTACGGGAAATATGAATATTTTAAAGAAAAATTCTTACACGGTTGAAAACAAAAATTAAAACATTTCAATTTCTTTTCTTTCTTATAGTGCTTTCGGATAAATATCATTTCCGGAAAAAAATATGGAAAAGTGTCTTTTTTTAATATAGTTAAAGAAGAAAAAGAGATCTTGTTGTAAAAGGAAAGGTCTAGAGACAATGAAAAGTAATTTTATTGTAATCATTTCAAAATAGAGATAATTGGCTATGGTTCCCTTAAACGATACAGTATTATGATCATTGCTCATGAAATAACAGTATTAATTTTGTTCCGTAATTAACCCTATGTCCTCGTCCCATGCTTGTATGTTTGTCAGAATTTCACTTTTGTACTGTTCATTTGCAGCATCTATGTAGTTGTGTTAACCACCATTATCGCAGGTGCTTAGGCCATTTCTTAGGGTTAATTTTAATTAAAAAAAAAAAACAAAATAGAAAACACGGCGCTTAATTAAGCCCGTGAAACAACGCCGCTTAGTGTGCACGTGTCAAGACAGGGGAGGAGGGAGCCTCGGTTACGCGTGAAACAAATCAAACTTGGTTCTCTCTCTCTCGAATTTTCTCTCGAATCCTCTCTCCCGAAAGGCGAATTGTAATCGTCTCGGTGGCTCTGCTATCGTCGTCTCCCTCGTTGGCTCGGCGTCGACGATCTCGATGGTGGTTCTCCTCGACGGGGACGGAACTTTCGCGACGCTGGCTCTCCTCAAATCGAAAGGTAAGTGTCTCTTGTGTTCTTCGATTTTGCATGTGTTTAGATTTTGAATCTTATTGTTCTGATAGGCTATTTTGTGTTTGTTATATGTTGGTTAGGTGTATTGCTGGTGATGGAGCCCTCTCTCGGTGGAGACGAAGCCTTTGTTCTGTCTCATCGATTTGGTGTATCGGTGGCGACGGAGCTCTCCTCGACGGCGACAGAGCTCTCCTCGACGGCGACAGAGCTCTCCTCGACGGCGACAGAGCTCTCCTCGACGGCGACAGAGCTCTCCTCGACGGCGACAGAGCTCTCCTCGACGGCGACAGAGCTCTCCTCGACGGCGACAGAGCTCTCCTCGACGGCGACAGAGCTCTCCTCGACGGCGACAGAGCTCTCCTCGACGGCGACAGAGCTCTCCTCGACGGCGACAGAGCTCTCCTCGACGGCGACAGAGCTCTCCTCGACGGCGACAGAGCTCTCCTCGACGGCGACGTAGGTGGCGTTCGGCGAAGGTAAAGCTTCCTTCTTTCTCGTTTATTTGTTTGATGCGGTTTGTCCTAAAACAGGTGATGGTTTCATCGAACATGATTGGGTTGCAAGTTTGTTTCAATCAATATGGATGGATTAAAATAGATTTGTTTGTAAGTTTGTTTCAACTTGGATTAGTTTCAATTAAGATGGTAGGATCAAATTTGATGTACTTGCTAGAACAGAGCCACTCCCTGACTATGAAGAAACGCTAAAGAAGAAACTCATCAATGAGTTGTTCTCCAGTTAGTGTAAAGAAGAAGCTCTTCTCTGCTAGTGTCATATGTTTGTTATCTGTTTCATGCTGGTGTCATGTGTTTGTTATCTGTTTCATGTACTTGTTCTGTTTAAGTAATGAGAATGTTCTTGTTTGTGTGTTCATGTACTTGTTCTGTTCTTGTGTCTCTTGTTAATGTTCTTATGTTTCATATTCTTGTTACTTTCAGGAGCAATGGGAGTGAAATAATCAGAGACGAAGAAGCTCTATTATGCTTGTGTCACGGGCGAAGAAGCTTTGGGATACTTGTGTCTAGTCGTGTCTTTTGTACTCTAGTGTAGGCTTGTCTTTTGTAAACTTGTGTGAAGTCGTGTCTTTTGTAAACTTGTGTCACGGACTGAATGATTGTGAATTCTTGTGTATGCTTCTGTCACGAACTACACGCTTTGGTATGATTGTGTAGTCTATATAACAAGAGTATTCAAACTGCTTTCTCACCTCTCTCTCTCTCTCTTTCTCATCGATATCTTCTCTTCTATTACCAACAAAAACACTTCAAATCACTTTCCAAACCAAATCACTTCCTAAAGCGTGTCTTAGTAAACCAATTCAAATCCAAATCACGTAGCCATTCGTATATTGTCATATGGTACTGCGGCGGATACGGTAGACGAATACCTCCGGCTCGGTGAAACTACAAGTCGGTCATGTTTGGAGAATTTTGTGGAAGGAATTATACAATTATTTGGCGATGAGTACCTAAAAAGACCAACTCCGGCTGACCTTCAACGTCTACTTGATATTGGAGAGTACCGTGGATTTCCCGTGATGATAGGAAGCATCGATTGTATGCACTGGGAGTGGAAGAATTGTCCCACCGCTTGGAAAGGGCAATATTCTCGTGGTTCGGGTAAACCAACAATTGTTTTAGAGGCAGTTGCTTCATATGATCTCTGGATTTGACATGCGTTTGACCTCCAGGTACCTTAAATGATATAAATGTTCTTGATCGCTCACCTGTTTTTGATGACATAATAAATGGTCAAGCTCCGCAAGTCACTAACTTTGTCAATGGAAGAGAGTATCACTTGGCTTACTATCTCACCGATGGTATTTATCCGAAATGGACAACTTTTATCCAATCTATTTCGCTACCACAAAGGCCGAAAGCAGTTTTATTTGCTCAACACCAGGAAGCTGTCCGAAAAGATGTCGAGCGTGCTTTTGGAGTCTTGCAAGCTCGGTCTGCCATCGTTAAAAATCTAGCACTTTTTTGGGATAAAGTCAAAATTGAGAAGATTATGAGAGCATGTATCATACTCCATAATATGATAGTTGAAGACGAACGAGAAGGATACACGCAATTTAATATTTCCGATTTCCAACAAGCAGAAGACAACGGAAGTTCACATGTGGATCTCAACTATTCAACAGATATCCCTTCAAATATCGCCAATATGATGGGTGTTCGAACTAGAATTCGTGATAGACAAATGCATGAACAACTGAAAGCTGATTTGGTTGAACATTTGTGGAGTAAATTTGGACGTGATGAGGACAACAATTGAGCTCGGATGTTTCTTTCAAATTATTGTCGATTATTGTACTAATCTTTGTTTTTATGTTGTTATTTTAAAATGAATGTTCTAAATGTTATGATTAAATATGTTTTATACAATAGATAGATTTAATCTTACATAAAATAATGTTTAATAATTTTTTTTTAAGCACCCCAAAATAAGCAACTTCCATTGGAGGTCAAAATATTAAAAGTTGCTTAAAAAGTGTTTAACATCCATTTAATACTAAAAAAATGTTTAAGCACCCAATAGAGTTGTTATGGTTAAAGATGCTCTTAGTCTTTTCTCTTACCTATTATCCACTAGATCTCTCTATCATCTTTTCTCCTATGTTTTATATTCTTTTTTAATGATTTTTTTTTGTTCTTTCCTAATTTACAAAAAACACGTCCTCTTTGTTTTTAACTTTGATCTCTAATTATTATACAAAATTCTATCATTCTATATTTATTTCGCTAAAAAATTTCGTCATCTATTTTATATGAGGCTTTAAATATCTTTACGAATACGGTGTTCTCTGAAAATTTTAAAGATACTGCAATGTTGATTTTTTCAGCCGGTGGTGAAATTAAAATATAAGGTACAATATTGTTTTGTCATTTAGATCTGTGTTTGCAAATCGGAGCTGAGATATGTTTTGGGGCGTAGGTGGAAATTGTGTTGGATCTAAAGTTGGAGCAATTGATGAAGTCCTTTTCAAGATCCGGAAAATTTGTAAAGAGTGGAGCTTTTTTAAATTCTGGTCATGATAAGTTTTTGATATTATTTTCTTATGTGGATAACTTTTATGTTAGTCATTATTATATTGATTATTTGATATTATTTAAATTTCAGCGAATTTTATATCTTATTTTATTTTGGAGATACATGTTTTGTTAGTTGTTACAAATATGTACCACAAATCATAAAAGCTGTCAAATGAATATGTATAATTTGTTAGTTGTTATATTGTTAGGGACATGATTTATAAGTTTATATGTGAGTTATTATTTGATACATATTTTGTTAGCTAATACACGACTTATGACCAAAATATGAATATTCACTAATATGTATGTTATTGATTTTTGTAACATATGACAAATAAGTTTACTTGTTAACAAAACATGTAGTTGTTACATGGTTTATTAGATGTTACACGGTTTGGATACATGACCTATTAGTCGCTACGTTTTTTTGGGTACATAGTTTGTTAGTTGATAAGTTAGTTATTATCTGATACATGACTTGTTAAGGGTTACTTTTTTCTTGATACATGATTTACTGGCTGATACATTATTTGTTAACTGATTCTTCTTGTCGTAGTATATACATTTTTTCTTTATTATTCATAGTAACAAATCATATACCAGCTAACAAACCATGTATCAGCTAACAAACATGTTATATGTTTTGCCAGCTGATATATGGTCTGTTAGCCGATAAAAAATTTGTTATCTGATAAATGTATTCGTAGGTTGATACATTGTTTAATATAAAAGACTCGTTGTTAATTGATACATGATTTATATAGCTGATAAATGATTTGATAAATGGTTTGTCAATTTGTATATTTTTATACTTGGTTTGTTAGCTGACAAATGAATTGATACATGATGTGATTTTATATGTTGGTTTGTGAAATGATTTGTTATCTAATACACATTCTTTGTTATACAGTACTTGCTTTATTAGTTGATGTATACCAAAGAATGAATAAGAGAGAAGATTCAAAATTTTGAAAAATTGTTAATAAGAATGAGATAAGGAAGAGAAAGAGATTAATGAATTTTTGATGGTGACAAACAAATTTCTTATAGCATGTAACTCATATTCTTACCACTAATTGCATTGTTAACTATTAATAATAGTTACCTGCTTGGACATATATTAACCAATTTGTTTGTTAACCCCTAACTAGATTTTTATTAACAATTAGATCTATAATTTTTTAGATTTTTCTTTATTATTTGTTTTTCATATAGCAATTAAGTCGCCGTTAACGGTATCAGTGGTCGTTAGTGATCGATATATCCCTCTAACACAAAATTTAACGACTAACAAACTATGTACCATATTTGTAATTAACGACTAACCAACTATGTAGCGATGATTATATTTTAAATATTATACAACATATTGTTTTGAATATAAACCTATACACAAATATATTTTCGCATTTATATATAATTGTATTAAGTCTAGTAGTCAAAACAATTCATACATTAATATATTAATGAATATAAAATATTGAATAAAAATGAGGTGGATATAAAAAAAAAGTATGATCACATTAAAAATGAAAATAAAAACCTGTTGCGTCAGTGAATTCTGCTGCGTGCGTCAGTAGACTCTGTTGCGCGTCAGTGTTTCAGTGTGTGTCAGAAAAAAATGACAGTTTTAGAAAGATGATTTCGGTATTTTTAGACACAAAAACCATTACATAATATTTTTATGGCACTTTACAATTTCTTAATTACGATTGGTTTTATGTATATTGAGCAAATTGCCCCTTTAAAATATGGTTATCCTTCTTCTATCTAACATTCTTTAAAACTATTTGATCTAACATATAGTATACACTATTTGTCAAAGGTCTAAATATATATATAAGAAAAAAACTAAATAGTGTGAATGGAAAAGATGAAAAGTATGAGAGACAACAAAAAGATGTTCACAAGAAAAGGATTCGAGAAGAAAGGCCTTTCGCAGTCAATGGAGCATTCCTTTCTCTGTATTTATCCGATCAAATAAATTATAAACTATAACTAAAACTACCATAAATGGTTGCAAAAAAAAAAAAATGAATTGAATGGCGGGGGAAAAGAAAAAAGATGTGAACGTGGCATCATCTGCAATGCCACGTCGCCCAACAACAACAATATAATAATTAATAAGTTAATATAATCACTATTGAGATTAAGTAAGTTGTGCGAATATAACAAAAAGTAAAATGTGAGAATATAATTAAAATGTAAGATGTGAGGATATCATATCACTAATAACCGCTTACTTTTCCCGACCTGTGAGTGTAACACGATCATCTTACTCTAACCTTTAATCACCTTTTTACCGAATTTAACTGCTTATGTTTCTTGGCCGTCCTTGAGGATTTCACAAAATATAATTTTGTTTATATATACTCATTTTAGTAAATCATATAAAAAGGCTGAGTCATATCTGGGTATGCGTGTGTGGGTTTGTTTTTTTTTTTGTTTAAGTTAAGATAGACAAATAGCTAAAACTATATACTTTTTTCTATTTCACAAAGAATATCATCTAGGCTTTTTACATAATTAAAAAGTATTAAAAATCCTATCTTACTTTTGATTGTACATTTAATAAATTTCTTTTTCTAATTAATAAATTAAAATTATGGTTAAAACTAAATATTTTTTAATTTTTTGCATTAAAATACAAAAAATGACACTTTGTAAATAAACATAAAATATCAAAACGACACTCTTTCGAAACGGAGAAAATAACCAGTAGGATCAATTTTTATCTTGAAATTAGTATTCTATATCAAATTAAACTAAATTATTATATTTCATTTCATTTAGTATTTTATATTTTATATAGAATATGGTATAACATGCTATTATATTTTATATGTAGTTCAATGGAATGTTGTGTTGACAAAAAAAAATGGAATGTTGTGTGTTTTTAGTGGCAATAATGTTTACTGTTTTAGAAAATTTATGTTTATTCTTAAAAAATCAATCAAATTAGAAGAAAAATTAGTAGAATTACGATATACTAGTATATATATAATTAAAACTAAGAGCAATATGAAATGGAATATATTTTAATGCAGAAAGAACTAAGCAATGGTATTATTCTTTTTTTTGTTTGGATAACACTAAGCAATGGTATAAAAAGTCTTTCCACGGTGAGGTTATAACGGTCTTTCAGATACCACATTTCCCATTTGTTACTCAATTGCTTCTGAAATCTTTTTTCTAAGTATTGCCTCTGAAATCATAATAGTACCATTAATTATTGACTCTCTTTTAGTCATTAAGTACACTGTTCCAAAAACAATTTTCAGATTTAAAAAAAAAAACAAATTCTTGATTTTATTTGTTTTGTCAGCAAAAAAACCTTGAATCTAACGGCGAAGAAATTCAAAACAAAATCCGACGATGGAAACTTGATAAAAATCAGAACTTGAGGGCATATATATGAGTTGTATACACATCCCACTACTCACTCCCTCGAGACTATTCCCACTATTAGTTAAAAAGAGACGGGAAGAAATAGAAACTCCCTTTTAAAATAAACTATTTATTAAAGTTAAAAAAAAACTATTTATCTTTATTAATATATTGTCTTATCATGAGGTGATTAACGTGGCATCTAGAGGATTGCTTGGCCTGAGAAAAATGGGGAGGAAGACGTGGTTCGACGACGACGGGATGAAGAAAGGAGAGTGGACGGCGGAGGAAGACCAAAAGCTTGTTGCCTACATCAACGAGCATGGCTTATGTGATTGGCGTTCTCTCCCCGAACGAGCTGGTATATATAGATTTATATGGAGAATGCATTTATACTTTCGTGTGTATCTGGCTTCATCTTTCTTTCTTTTTTTTTCAAATAAATTTCTGGAACAAGGGGTTTATAGACGTCTAGATGAGTTCAAGTTTCTGCTTACGATAATAAATGATTCCGTACTTAAAACGCGGATTAAACAACCAATTTACAACCAAATTTTCGTCCTATTTGTTTTCTCACGTTTTTGCTAAGATAATTAATTACGATTCCTCTTGGTTCTGTCCGATTTATGGATTTATGTTTCTGGGGATATCTTCAATTTTGTATTTTCAGTATGAATCAATATATATATATATATATATATATATATATATATATATATCTTCAGATAAAAAAATAATAATTACGATTCCTCTTCATTCTAAACGAAACTGAAATTCACACACCCAAAAATAATAATGCGTGTATATGTGTCTTGAAATTCTTGGATTTGAGAACCTAAGTTCATATATTAAGCAGAATACTTAACATTTTTCTCTTGATTGTAAATTTGGTTTTGTTGTTTTTTTCTTTTATATATATATATATATATATATATCTTCAGATAAAAAAATAATAATTACGATTCCTCTTCATTCTAAACGAAACTGAAATTCACACACCCAAAAATAATAATGCGTGTATATGTGTCTTGAAATTCTTGGATTTGAGAACCTAAGTTCATATATTAAGCAGAATACTTAACATTTTTCTCTTGATTGTAAATTTGGTTTTGTTGTTTTTTTCTTTTTTTGAAAAAGTTTTGGTTTTGTTGTTGATACTTCATTATTAATATTTTAGTTTTTTGAGATATAAAATTCTACATACCTATCGAAGTGAATATAGCATGCAGAATTGGGGTTTGTCCTCGTTTATAAAACAAAACTTCATGAAATCCTGTCCTCGTTTATAAAACAAAACTTCATGAAATCCTAGCCAGATCATTTTCGTAACCAAGCCAAGAATAGAAAGTGCACGTACCACCCGTCATCTTTTGTATAGCATACGGTGCTCTGTGGCGAAGGTGCATGAATGAGCACAAAATTTCTGTATAGAGATGATTATTTTGTTCCGGATTCTGTAAAGTTGAATCCTCTATATACCGATTTTATCCATAAAATATTTTTTTTAAAAATGATTGCAATCTGTTAGCGGTGCCCACGAGCGACAGGTATTACTATACTTTATAAATCTTCAAACTTTAATGTTGTGTATTGTGACCAATATCGAAATCTTAAAATCTTTGTAACTTATATGTTTTGTGACCCCATATGGAAGTGTTAAAATCTTTATATGTTTTCAGTTTTACATTTTTATATTTTTGCAACTTCTTTTATTTTATTTTTGTTTGATGAAATTTCAAATTTATTGATCATTGTAAAAAGCATATATGTAAAAGCAACTTCTTTTGTTTGCCACTACAAAAGCGCAATTAAACTCCTTATTAATTGATAAAGTTGACATTTCAATAACTTATCATGAAAACTAGGTTTGCAGAGAGGTGGAAAGAGCTGCAGATTAAGGTGGCTTAACTATCTAAGGCCTGGGATTAGAAGAGGCAAATTCACTCCTCAAGAAGAAGAAGCGATCATCAAACTTCATGCTGTTCTCGGAAACAGGTTAGTTTCTTAACTAATTACTGCTCTGTCAAAAGTCTAAACCACCAATTTGTATTAACATGAAATGTGTGGCAAACGAGAATTATCGTAAATAAATTTAAGAGAACAAGACAGAAGTGGAGTAAATATTTATCTAGAATTTGTATATTGATTATGTGAATAAATAATTTACAACCAAGACCCATATCTCAAAATTTGATATATATTATTTTTAGAAAACATTTTTATCTTAATAAATATGTTTTTAAATCTTAAAAAGCATACAGTACCACAAATGCTTTCGGCCTTGCACTCCTGAATGTCGATCTTGATTACAAATCAACATTCTTTGCATTTTTTACTGATGCACAAAGATCCAACTCACTCCAGAATCAATACAAGTGAATGTCAAAATTTTGATCACAAAAGAAAGCTTCTTTTTTTTTTTTTTTGGGTCACATGCAAAAGAAATGTTTAATTACACAACTCACTTCGTCTCTGTAAATAGATTTTTCAAGACATTTTTCTTCTTTCACAAAAATGATTTTTTTTTTAATATTTGAGTTGAATAAATTTCATTGGTCGATAATTATTGAAAATATCTAATAAAAATAATATATTTAATTGTATATATTTATTATATTTTTAATCCGTGAACACTATAGAATTTATTTTTGTCCGGAACGGAGTGATTAATATGTTACATGTGTGTGTATGAATAGGAATGTTATAATATGGGCTCTAATCATCAATTATTTTAGCCCTAACCGTAATTTACTTTTCACACATGGCTTAAAAACTTGAAAAGGGTTGACCATAATTAGTTCTGAATGTTATAGAGCTTAATTTTTGGCCCATTTATTTTGCTTCATACAAATTTTATACAATATTTAACTATGTATTGAAATTTTAATTTTGGTATGTTATGCAAAACTTAATTTTTTCACCACCCCGTAAGATCAATTTTTTGGCCAAAACATAAAATCAAGTTTTTTCTTAAAAACTCAGTTTTGCTGTTTTGGCGGAAAAACTCGATTATATGGTTTCGGTGAAAAAATTCGATTTTCAGTTTTGGCGAGAGAATTTGATTTTGCGGTCTTAGCAGAAAAATTTGATTTTACGGTTTTGGCGGAAAAACTCGATCTAAAAGTTTTGTTGGTTACTCAATTTTGTGTATTTAACGAAAAAATTGATTTACGATTTTATCGGAAAAACTCGAGCTTACAGTTTTAGCAGAAAAACTTGATTATGTGATTTGGCGGGAAAACTCGATTTTGTGTTTTTAGCCGGAAAACTCAATTTTCGATTTTGGCAGAAAAATTCAATTTTCAATTTTGGCGAAAAAATTGATTTTGCAATTTTTGTAAAAAAGACTTGATTTTTTGTGGTTTTAGTAGAAAAACTCAATATTTATGATCATATTTTGAGTTGTTAAAACATGTAAACTCTGGTTAAAATTGATATAGAAACATTTGTTAAGTTACATGAAAATTAAATGGGATAAACAAAATATGGTTAAGATATAACTGAGTTAAAATATGATTGAATTTAAACTAAACAAAAGAGTGTCAGACCGAAGCCCGAATTTAACATCTCTACAGTATGAACTTTCATGGATTGATTACAAAAAGAAATATAAATAATGTTATATAACACCCCGACCGTCCACGGCTAATGGACCACCCACGTCCGCTCATTCGGCCCGTGGGTTCCATCCCATCTGACGGGCGGTGCTTTAATTTTTCAAGGCACGAAAGACTTGTTTACTGACCCTGTAATCACCACGGGCCTCATCTCATCTGACGGGCGGTGCGTTAATTTTCCAAGGCCAGAAAGACTTTTTTACTGACCATGCAATCACCACATGACCTTTTCCCGTATTTTGACCGCACTCGCACGGTATCGCGAATCACTTCCCGATACCTATCTTTTTACTACTTCAGCTCAAGTACGCTTAACCGTGTAGTTCTAAACAGATGTGTGACGGAAAAAATAAGTCAACTTTAGTGACATAGGTATCCAAATCAATTTTATTAAGGGTATAACTGGTTTCCCCGCTACCACCCACAAACGCAGCTTTTGCGGTTCGTAGCGATTGTTGGCGTTTTGCAACAATCACTCAAACCGCTCTAAACCGCTTCAAACCGTTCTAAACCTCATAAATTCAAAAGCTGGTTCCAGTTATCGTTTGCGGGAGGATAATTTTTTTTTCTTTTTTTTAAATAATATAAATACAAAATAATTATATTCAATAAAAAATTTAAATTATAAAAATACTAAAATATATTTATTATATTTTAATTAATATTATAAAATTTTAAAATAAAAATATTTTCTATAATTTTTAAAAATTTAAAACTTTAACTTTCTAAATATAATTTTTATATTTATTATAATATTATGATTTTTGATATTTTTATAATTATATAAAATGTAAATATTTTTAATTTATTATTTAATCGCTGCTGCATTTGGTAGTTAACCAGTCACAAGTATCCCGCAAACGTACCAATTTCTAACCGCAGAACCAGTCGTACAAATCTCTTAAAACTGCTAGAAACCGCAACCACCCGCATCCGCAAATTCCCGCAACCGCAAACTCCCGCAACCGCAAACTCAACCGCTGCGTTTGAACCGGTCGGACCCTAAGTATTTACATATATCACACGGCATGTTACAAATGTGTGCACGTACGCCAGGAAATAATAAACATTGACTACAAGATTATATCAACATTACTAATTACAATATGATAAGATCATGTAGTTATTCACTAATTCCGATTTAGCCAGATCACTAACTACGTTCTTTGTCCTTTCACAATTCATAATTATAAAAGGTAATTCTAAAATTTGTTGTCTTTATTGTTGAAAATTGAAGGTGGGCAGCCATAGCGAAGGAGATGGAGAATCGAACAGACAACGACATCAAGAACCATTGGAACTCTTGTCTCAAGAAAAGACTGTCGAAGAATGGAATCGACCCGATGACCCACGAGCCCATTATCAATAACCTAACCGTAACGACCACTAACGAAGAAGAATGTGGTAGCTCTCCCACGAATACGTCGCTGACGACGGAAGGCCATTTTTCCTCCTCACCTTCCGGGTTGGCTCGTCTCCTGAACAAGCTTGCCGCAGGTATCGCATCTAGACAACACGATCTCGACAGGATTAAGAACATCTTGTTGGACCGGAAAATCACTATCAATGATCAAGACGAAGAAGGAGGATTAAGGAGGGACCAGAAGATTGGCGAAGAAGATGATTTTCTGATATGGGACGATGGAGAAGTTAGACGTTATATGGACATTGACCCAATGGAGTACGAGACGACACCGTATGACTCTGTCTTGTACGAGAGTACTCAGATACTTGATCATCTCTTCTGACTCATTCGAGTGCTAGTGTTTGTGTGTTATTAGCATATGGTGTATTGTAGCAACAAAGAAAATTAATGTGGACCACTTTGACCAAGAGAATGATTCCCTAAAGGGAAAGTCTTTTAGTACATGGTTTTTGATTAACTATATTTGTAGAATAATGGTTAAGATTTTATTGTGAGATGCATACCCCTGTTATGCTACTTGCATTAAACTACAGAAGTACACAGACGTTGCTCGCCTGATATTTAACATGAGAATAAGATACACAATAAAAAATTTCACATATTACTGACTTAGGGATTGACTGGTTCAAACGCAGCGGCTGCGGGAATTTACGGATGCGGGTGGTTGCGGTTTTAAGAAATTTGTACGAGTGGTTTTGCAGTTAAAAATTGGTGCGTTTGTGGGATACTTATGACTAATTAATTACCCAATGCGGCAGCAGTTAAATAATAAATTAACAATGTTTATAATTTATATAATTATAAAAATATCAAAAATCATAATATTATAATAAATATAAAAATTATATTTAGAAAGTTATAGTTTCAAATTTTTAAAAATTATAGAAAATATTTTTTGTTTCAAATTTTATATATTAATTAAAATATAATAGATATATTTTAGTATTTTTATAATTCCAATTTAAAATTTTTATTGATTTTTTTATTTTTGCATTTATATTGTTTTATAAAAAAGAAAAAAATTATCCTTCCGCAACCGCAAACGATAGCTGGAACTAGCTTTTGAATTTATGAAGTTTAGAGCGGTTTGAAGCGGTTTAGAGTGGTTTGAATGATTGTTGCAAAACGCCAACAACCGCTACTAACCACAAAAGTTGCGTTTGCGGGTGGCAGCGGAAATCCAGTCATACCCTTAGTTAATGCACTATCAAACTTTTCCATATTCCACTTACTTCGTTACTAGATAATATATTATACTTAAATATAGTTAATGCCATACGCGGAGTTGATTTAAAAAAAATATGATAAATAATATATATTTTGTTATCAATAACCTTTTTTACATTTGACAGAATATACATACATTTATATATTTTGACACGGCTATTGGACGGAGTTAGGCCCACTGATCTTGGCTTTGGGCACCAGGAGTCCACGTGATCTGAGAATGAACTTCAAATCTCCAGTTATCTCAGCAGTGGTAGATGGAAATTGGTTTCTTCCTCCGGCAAGATCTGAAGAGGGTACTTTGCAGATCGTGCTCTCAACCATGGCCCCACCTCACTCAGATCAAAGCTCAGACAAGTATCTTTGGCTGACCATTTCGTTCCAAAATTTTCCTCTAAAGCAACTTGGCCCCGTATCAGAGAGATAACATCTGAGGTTCCTTGGTTTGACCTGATACGGTTTAAAGAAGAGATACCAAGATGCTCCTTTGTGTCTTGGATGGCTATACTCTCAAGGAACCCTACTAAAGATAGATTGTCCTTGTGGGCCATGGATGTCCCTACGCTTTGCGTTCTGTGCTCTTCGGGCCATGAATCCCATCAGCACTTGTTCTTTTTGTGCCCATTTGTCTATGCTGTCTGGTCTCACTTCTCCAGAAGCGCTTGGCAAGCTGCTCCGTCTTCTATGCTCGATGTGGTAGATATTGTTGCTGTCTCTGCTCGATTTCGGGTGGGGTTATGGTTTATTGCATCTGGTGCGAAAGGAATTTTCGCATTTTCAAGCAGGTGGCCACTTCTGAAGCAGGGGTTGATCACGCTTGTTGATTGGCTGATCCGGGATCGGCTCCTTTCCATCCCTCCTTTCAGACCAGAGTCTCCGTTTCTGCTCCAGCTGTTCTTCTCCCTTACCTTTCGGCCTCCTTAGCTCTTTTTTTTTTAACACTGAAAATTCATTTGATTGGAAGTCCAAAAGGACAAAGAAAGAGAGGGGGAAAATCCCCTAGTTTGAAAACAAACACCAGTACCAGAAAAGCTTGGAAAAATCCTTAGCTCTTGTTTCTCTCTTTTCTCCTCTTCTTGCAATTCTTTTGTAATAAGTGGATCTCCACAGCTATGTAAAAAAGAAAAGCTTAGTATAGTATAAATCTTAACATTTACACTCTAAAAAAAATGTATTTTAGCGCTCAAAACACCAATTTCAGTTTCTTGGGATTTTTATCCTAGAATCGACTGTGTTTATATTTTCAAAAACTTTTTTCTTACACCATATAGAATTTTTTTTTGGGCAAAACACCATATAGAATTAAGATACAAAATTAAAAAAAATAAATCTATTTTCATATTGCAATGTTAACAAAATGATGGTTTTTTGAATTTTATATTAAAAAAACATGTCAACTCAGTCAATGGTTTGTAACCTGGCATGATAGAGAGTAGTTGATTGTACGTTGGATCATTAAGTTAGATATATTTTCTAAATAAGAATGATAAATTAGATTTTAATTTAAGTAGTTCGATATATAAATGTTATTTAATATGTTCTGTTATTATAATGGTCTTCGTATGATTTCTTTGTAATAGATAAAAAAATAGGATTCTAAATTAATAAATTAGATATCTGAGATATTAAAATCATGAATATTTAAAAATTAAAATGGAAAATTGAAACCTTTGAACTTTAAGCAATTTCTAAACGCATATAACCAATAAACCATGATAAAATTTTGATGTAAATGCGAATATCTATCTATATATATAAAGTTGGGCTTGCTTCTCTCCCAAGATGTTCACCTAAGATTCCAGCTCACTAATTCGTGTACCATGGAGCCGCCACGTGTTTGGTCTTTAAAACACATAGTTTCATTTAATTTGGTAAGCAATACTTGTGGGCTTCGATTAGAATTGTGTTTTATGTTTTGCTTAATAAAGTTCATCTACTACAAGCAAAAGAAGTGATCTCCGACAACCATATTAAACGGAAGTTTTTCGGGAACGAGTGTTTCCTATCATTTTTCGACAATCCTAATTTCATCGGAAAATCATCTGAATGTACCGATGAATTTTTGAGTAATCCACTAATTTCTGGCAGCTGAATATATCTATACAAAAAAATTATTTTAATTAAAATATAACAAATATTAAAAATCTTCATATATTTCATTGCATAATAAATGTAAAAATTCAATAACAAAAAAAATCAAAAGGAAAGAACGGATCTCCTGTTGGCAATAAATTTGATAAAATTAGTGGTGTATGATGCAACGGTGCTGATAGCGGATGATAATTGAGCGGAATGGAAGAAGTGGTAAACAAAGTTGTAGCGGTGGTCGTGCAAGGAGTTGCGGTGGCTGGATGCAAAGAAAGAGGCATGGCGGTGCAAGGAGTTGCGGCAATGGCAGTGAAGAAGTTGCGGTAGCAGCGGTGAAGGAGTTCTGATAGTGGCGGTGCAAAGAGTTTGGGCAGAAGCGATGAAGGAGTTGCGGCAGTGGCGGTGAAAGATGTGCGGAGAGTGGTGGTGTAGGGATTAGCATCTGTTGCAGTGAAACCAGGAGTTTCACGGTGGTTCTTTTGCACAAGAAAGTAGATCTGAAAAGAAAAAAGAGAAATACTAGGAAGAAGGAAAGAAAATATATGAAATTAAAGAGATAGTGCTGGCAACTTTTCTCCACCGTTCATTTGATATATAGATAAAATTAATGACGATTAATAAAAAATTAGTTTTATGTTAAAACACAACCATTTTGTCCAGATTTTTTTTTCCATTACACGTTTCAGTTTAATCAATTTTTTTTAAAAAATTATATATATATATATATATATATATATATATTGTCGATTGCAAAACTGTATATAGAAATCTATTTAATCACTAAACCAAAAAAACTATTTATATGTTTGTTTGTTTTTAAGATTGGAGCCGATAATTCAATTATTCTAAAGGTCATTTTAAAGAAAAAGTCAGTTGTAAAATAAATTAATTTTTACATAAAAATTTGAATGAACAAGATAAAAGATTATTTGGATAGTATCTAAAGTTTAATTAACTTTTATTCGTGTAGCTTGCTTTCTTGAATATAATTTTTTCAGTTATGCAAAATTAAATAATATTAGTACAAATAAGTTTAGTTCGTTCATAATAAATAAAACCAAACAAAAATTTTATTTACCTACCATAATATATTTGTGTAATCGGTTCATTGTATATTTAAGGTATATTTAAATTCATATGAAACCAAAACATAATTTAAAATTATAGAAAACAATATAACCTCCATTAGTACACTTTAGTATAGACTCAAAATTTTGTAAAATGAAACAACATGAAGACCATTTAAAATGCTCACAGTATATCAATATCATAACATTTTAATATAGTGACAACTATTATTATTTTTTTGGAAAACATAAACAAGTATTGTAAACAAGAAAAATATATCTTATTACATATAATCTCTCCTGGCCTAAAATTTTCTAAAAGACAAAAAATCATTTAACACATTTCTTGCAAATGAAATCCTAAAACACAAACCACAAAATTATACACAAAAATAATAATCTAGATCACAAGTAAAATATATACCGTCCGTAATGCGTGCCGATCCTAGTATTTATATATAACCATGTTTCAATCACTATAAACCATAGAAAACAAACTATCCAAGTTCTACCACGAGCAGCACCACGAGCTCCAATGTTTTCCCCTTCTTCACCCAGACCATAATCCTTGCTGGCTTAATAATACGTGTAGATGACCAATCATGTTTCTGGTTTATGTAATAATCTTCCACTATTCAATTTCGTATGTCCAGTTGTCCCGTGACATATATGCCTCTTCCATCCTCTTTTACACTCTTTTTGACATAGAGATCCTGAAACTGAGTTTCTATACCAGTCGAATTATAAGCAGAGATTAGACGCTGATAATGTTAGAAAATACTGATTCATTGACAATTAGATTGACCTGAAAAAAAAGTGATATCAGGCAATCCGTTCTTAACCACAAGGCGGTGGTCCAGTGGTAGACTAATTTTAGGAAAACACCCCACTACACTTCATTTTGTGGCCACCCGGATATGAATTTATTTTACGGTCTATTTAAATATCCGAAGTAAGACTTCATCCGTGGAGCGCACCACTCTTTTGAAAATTAGACTGGATTTTTTCATAGATCTGCAATACCCTCAAAATTAAACAAAAAAAATGAATTATCTGAAATGGATGCAGAACTTTAAACCATACTAAACAAAAACTGTAACGAAAGTTATGAAGAACGTGGGAATAAAACCGCTGGATTCTGAAACGTAAAATATTTTTTTTCTTACGAGAATTAGAAACACAGATTGAAAATTAGTCAATCACTTCAGGATCAGGAGAAAGCCATTGCGTAATAACTTCTATATGCTATTGAAAATTTTGTATATACAAAGGTATATGTTTGTATTTACAACAAAAATTATCGTGGCAAAATGATATATAATGTTTATACAAAAATCTTAAGAGTTCAATATTTTTTTGAACTTTTAGATTAATAATTTTTTTTAAACCAATATATAGTTATAATAATATCACTACAAGAAAACATATTTTTTACGAGGGCGGTATTCGTTGTAAATTCGTCGTAATAGGGGCTTTACGACGAATTAACATCGATACGCGTTTCGTTGTTAAACGCTCGTCGTAACGGAGGTTTCGTCGTAAAGTCCTAGTTACGTTTACGAGGAAGTCAATTCCTCGTAAAGCGGAAGGAAACTATTCGTCGTAATGCCCTCGTAAATGACGATGTAAATACCTCGTAATAGTTCGTTGTAAAAGCCACGTAAGGCTTCCACGTAAAGTCGATGTAAATTTTACGAGGACTTTACAACGACTTCATGTAAATTCCTCGTAAACGTTACGAGGACTTAACGTGGAATTTTACAACGAATTTACATCTCCATATTTAAAATATTAATTAATTATAATAATTATATAAATTTTATAAAACAATAATTTTAAAATTTAAAATATTTGAAATAAAATTAAATATGAAACCAAATAATTTTTTT
>NC_027752.1:8989130-8993624 GCF_000695525.1 Brassica oleracea var. oleracea
TTTTTAGCATTGAGAAATGACATATATATAGAAGATTTTCGAGTTTGGTAGGTAAAGGTTTAACAAGTATTTTACAACGCAATGTATTACTACGGATTTACAACTTTTTTACAAGGATTTTACATCCACTTTACAAGGAATTTAGTTAGGTATAAAGCACACTTAATACACGTTTCGACCAAGTATAACGGTAACCCGATTCGTTGTAAAATACTTGTTAAATTACAACGCCATTACGAGGAAATATAAGGAAATAGGATTCCTCGTAAAGTCCTTGTAACATTACAACGTCTTTATGAGGAAAGATAAGGAAACAGGATTCGTCGTAAAGTCCTTGTTACATTACAAAGCGTTTACGTGAAATTTAATTTTTCACGTAAAAGCGTTGTAACTTTACAACGAATTTACGACGAAACAGTTTCGTTGTAATATTACATCCGCTTTACGACGAAACTGCTTTTCGTCGTAACGTCGACGTAATCTACTTGTAAATTTACGAGGAATTATGTTCGTCGTAAAACTTCGTTGTAAAGCCAGTGTTTTCTTGTAGTGTATGTATATGGATGAAATCTAAAGTAAGAGTTGACTTTATGATGGAGGATTAATTTGTACTAGATTTTTGATCCACGAATAAAAAAGGCATAATTGTTTATTGGGTTTTACACATTTTGATTTTTATGGAATGCAGTGAGTATGATTTTTGTCCAAAGTTCTTTTATATTTCCTCCTATTCGAATGATTGATGTTTTAAATTTTGGTTTCCTTTTACAAAATGTTTTTTTTGGTTTTGTATATGAATGATTGACGTTTTAAATATACTTAATATATTTATTTTAAAACTAAAACATATTAAAATATAGAAATATGAGTAGAGAAACTTTATTGGAAAAACTGAAAATAACAAACATAAAAATGTATTTAAGTTTTTTTAATGTGTGAACAATTTTAAACATTAAAAAAATGTGCATATACATCAATTACTAGGATAAGACATGTGTTTTGCGCATGGTGAATTATATAGTTAAAATATAAAACATATGGTATTGACAAATTTAAGATTTATATATGATCAAATATATATATATATATATCATATATAATCATCAATACGTTGGGCCGAGAACAATTTTAATTAGATTTTTGGATCAAAACTTAAAATTTATGATGGACCCAATAAATCTAGATATTTTTTTTACTAACTTATCGGTGAATATATTTTTCGATTTGAAATTACGCTAATTTTCAGAGTATCAGATTTTTATATTTTTTTGACAACATATGATGGAAAATTAAAATATTAAAAAGAATAATTACAAATTGAGTTAGACTTATAATTTGAATTATGGTTAGTTATGGACCACATTAACACAACATACAATTTAGCAGCCCGACTATTATTATATTTAAGACCCAGAGAAGTTGAAATTAGTTTTTTGTTTGCAACGATACTTTATTTCAAGTACTTGACGATGATATATTTGCTTGCAACCAATACTTTATATAGGGTGAGGTTGACATGATATATAGCATTAACTACTATAAAATATCATTATTAGCATGTTTCCAAACTACGAAAAACAATTAGGCAATTCATTCATTGGTTTCAAAGTTTTTTTCTTAATATTCAATATAAATTTCCTAGTTAAATTCTAAAAAATTTTGTAGCAAGGAAAAATATACGATATATAAATTCATTAGGTAATAAAGTTTTAAGTATTTATGTTTTTTCTTTTATTGACAAAACAAAATAATTACTTTTACATAAATTACCATTATCTTATATATGTGTATCACGTTAACGTTAGATTTTTTCTTCAATTCTAACCATAAGAGAACAAATGTACGTAATTGATTTCGGTTCAGTTAAAATTTCAATGCGACTTAACCAGCATCAATAGTAGACAAACCGTATATTATACATGTTTTCTATTGACATGGTTTTCTTATATTTTTGTTTACAGTATAAACGATTTTTTTTTCTCTTACATGATATGTTTCTTTGAATTTGATTTGAATGAACAGTACCATCAAAAACTCTTCTAGTTAAGGCATACATTTCTTCTTACTGGTTTACTGATTTATACCCAATTGAAATATGTAGTATTGCGAGAGTGATAGCTAGAGAGAGTAAGATTGTATACACAAAAAACGCTCTCAGGCACGAGTCTCGATAACGGTCTTTACACCGTAGTTTTTTCGCTTTCCCCATAGTTAACTTTCCTCTTTTGACAAAAGATCTCTGCACACGCAACGGTTCTTTTGAATTTTTTACCTTCTTTAGTTATTTCCTTCGGTCCTTATACAGATCTTTCTTACCCGTCGGTTTCTCCGACATCAGTCGGAGGCTTCCCTGTCTCCGACCACCGCTTCTATGGTACGGCTATGGCTCTCCTAGTCTACCTCTCCCATCGCATCCTCCCACTCATCTGCTCTTAAGCCTCAGCTTTGTGTAGAGTCGACAAAGACTCATCAACACTTGGAAACTCATCCTCAGAAGCCCCTCAGTGCCCTCTTCAACGTTAGTCCATACCGGTTTTTCTCTGTGTCTACCTACTCAACACCTCTATCTCCTCTACATCCTGTTATGGCTCCACGACGATTCACGGTCGAAGAGAAAGGAAAACATGTCACCACTGAAGAAGAAATCTGCCAAAAGCGCATCAGAGCTCCAGAGATCGACACCTCCACGCTCATCAGTGAAAACTTCCTTACAATGATAGGAAGAGTCGTAAACGCAAGGGAACAACCCATTGGAGCTCTCCTCTCTGCCCTCCCTCGTAAATGGACCCTGCAAGGAAGAGTCTCAGGATCAGATCTAGGTCTCAACTGCTTCCAGTTCCGGTTTGAACTCGAGGAAGATTTCCTCAAGGTCCTGGCTGAGAGACCTTACCACTACAACCACTGGGTGGTTATTCTCCAGAGATGGGAACCAGTCATCTCCCCACTCTTCCCTTTGCAAATTCCTTTTTGGATTCGCTTACAAGGACTTCCCCTCCACTTATGGCATGACCAGATGATTTATACTATAGCTCATGATTTGGGAACTCTTGATGACTTCAAAATCTCCAAAACCTCTGCTAGAATAAGAGTCCTTCTCGATGGTCTAAAGCCCCTGACCAAGAAAGCAGTCATCGACCTCGCCTCTGGTGAAGAACTTCCCATCACGCTGGAGTATGAAGACCTCCAGTACAATTGTTCCAGATGCAATATGCTGACCCACCTTTCCAGATCCTGCCCTCTGAACAATGTACCCATGAGACTCTCCACGGCCTCTGATACTGCTCCGAAAGACAGTGCCCTTAAGCCTCCAGTTGACTCTCACCCTCGTGGCACTGAGTATAATACTGCCCCCTCTCAAGATCCCTCCTTCAGTCAACGTGTAGATCGACATGGCAGACCTTTTGGGGAAAGAGTTCCCCTGCAGGCTACTAGAGGTCGACCCCTGGCCAACAAGATCATTCCAAATATCCAGACAACTACTCCCCGGGGTGACCTCTACAGACTCGACTCCCCACGAGAAAGAGTTCGCTCTCCAGTCCAGTCAAGTAAAGACTTGCAAAGAATTCACCATCACCAGAGCTCTTTCTCTAGAACAATTCCACCACAACAACAATAGAGACCTAGACCTTCTCTCCCACGTGAAGTCACAGCCACTGAGAATCATCACACCCCTCCACAAGGAGCTCTCTTGCCTTCGACCTCAGGAGGTTCTCATCAACCTCTACAGCGGAACTTGGCTCTATGTGACTACCCAGCACCTGTTAATGGCATTCCTTCTAAAGAAGCAGTTCTCGGGGAACTCAAGGAGCTTTCTCACCAATATGTCAATGTAGCGGACCCTACTGAGAGTGCAGCAAGACGCCAAAGGGTCTTTCAGAGTGAACAGAACGGTCTAGTGGAGGAAACGGCAGAAGGCATTATCGCAGCAGCTACACGTGCTATCATCCTCAGTGACACTGAGGTCTTTCCAGCCCTAGAACCAGAAGCAGTCTCACCAGCACCACTCCCCACTCCAGCAGTGCTGCGTACTCCTTCCTCCTCTAGAAGACCTAGAAGATCTATAGGACACCATGGCAGCTCAAGGAGACTCGCGGGGGCTGATACCACTCAAATTACTCTAAGGAGTGATTTATACTCTCTCAAATAAAAGGTCGAGTTGTAGTACTTACGGATCGAATTCACAGGGAGATAGGGAACCTAAGGAATCTAATATGATTTGTTAAGCTAGATGGTTTTAGAGATTTAAATGTAAATTGCAGTTTTATATTGAACAAGTGTTTGTTCAATTGATTGGTTGAGGTTTTGGTGCTTAAAAAGGAAATAGTCAGACTTAGGGTTTTTATTCAGGAAACTTGGGATTATAATCCTACAGATGCCTAATGAGTTGCATGCATGATAATGTAAAGCTCAACTACTTAGTTAACAAGTCCATCAGCGTTCGCAATGTTTGGACTTGTCTGTTAACTAGATCTAATGATCTCAACTATCGTATGT
>NC_027752.1:8993641-8995610 GCF_000695525.1 Brassica oleracea var. oleracea
AATAATGATATCGATCGACGCGCTTCTAGTTAAGCTTTATGCGCGAGCTGAATGATAGCTTACTAAGCTCACTAGACCAGCTCTCGCCTTACTCATAGCAAGAAACTTAGCTCAGTTAGAATGTTTTCAGGATGAGAATGAAGCTCTCGCTTTTATCTATCAATCCTAGGACAAGTTCTAGGTAGCTAATTTAGAGACAGACATTAATGAACAATCCTAATGACAATTAACACAACTCAGCAATATATAGTTGGGGCTAATCCCTCATAACCTATTTAAACCCTAAAATCTAACAATGGAACTACTCAAACATGGCTAAGCACTTCATAACAGCAGTTAGGTAAGAAAACTCTATTAGTGTTGGGGTCAAAATCGGTCACGACGGAATCAATGTCTAAAAGTCCGTAAAAATCGGCATGAACGTTTTTACGAAAAATAAATCTTAGAAAAAGATCTATTTTTACGAAGAATCTTGCGGAGAAAACACATTCACGATAAATCGGAGAAACACGCGAACAAGGTTGCCGCGTAGCAACCAGCGCAAAAGCTGGTCGCTACGTAGCGACCGAGCTCTCACCAAAGCTCTGTCGCTACGTAGCGTGCTCGGTGGCTACGTAGCGTGCTCGGTGGCTACGTAGCGTGCTCGGTCGCAACGTAGCGTGCTCTGTCGCAACGTAGCGTGCTCGGTCGCAACGTAGCGTGCTCGGTCGCTACGTAGCGTGCTCGGTCGCTACGTAGCGTGCTCGGTCGCTACGTAGAGTGCTCGGTCGCTACCTAGAGTGCTCGGTCGCTACCTAGCGTGCTCGGTCGCTAAGTAGCGTGCTCGGCCGCTACGTAGCGTGCTCGATCGCTACGTAGCGTGCTCGATCGCTATGCTCTCCCCAAAGCTCGGTCGCTACGTAGCGACCAAGCACATACATGGCTCGGTCGCTACGTAGTAACCGAGCACGTACACGGCTCAGTCGCTACGTAGCGACCGAGCACGCACACGACTCGGTCGTTACGTAGCGACTGTGCTTTCTTAAAAATTGATACAACACAAATCCATGCATTCTAGTCTACTCTTTAATGCTATCTCCCGAAGACCGTAGCCAACCCATTTCATGTTTCTCGTCATTTGAATTCATCAATCGAACTTTACGATAAAAACCGCGGAAAGTTCGTTTTTATCGAAAGAAGCCGTAATAAACGTTTCGAGTCAAACAACGGCGTAAAGAGACCTAGGACGTGACTCGAAACCCACTTACAATTTCTTAACCAAAAGCCCATAAACCGTAGGAAGGTTTATGCTTGGTTCGCAAGGAAAGATAAATGTCAAGTTTCCGTGGATAAATAGGAAGTATTCGAAGATAATTTGAAAGATCGGGAAAAACGGAATATGTCAATTTTTAAGTTCTGACGGCTTAAGGGCAGAAGAGGAAAAAGCGTAAACCGACCTAGGAGCGAGTATATAAGGAGTCCTAGGCGAGAGGCACGAGGGAGAACTTTTTAGACGGAGAACTCTCGGCACTTAGAAACTCTGAGCATTATTCTCGACATGCTATGTTTCCATGACTGGCACCCGATTACCAGACGAACTCGCACAAGCAGTTCGATCTCTTGGTTCACTCTTGAACTACGTTCGGCTTGATCCTCGAAAGGGGTACGTAGGCAGCCTTTCATACAGTTCAGTCCGAAATCAATCAAAAGCTTTTCTGTATTTTCTTCAACCTTTTCTGTATTTTCTTCGTCTTTTGTTATCGAGCTGCGACTCAACTAGGTTTGAGCTTTTAGGCCGCTAGAACTAGGTAACTCGCTGACAGCCTTTGCGGTCAAAGATTTTATGATCTCTTGTAATGATCGCAACGCTCTTACGCGGACTCGAAATAAGATCTACTGTTTTCTATAAATTCGTTTGTTATGTTTTTCACAATTTCCGCATATATTTGGTCACTTGCCGTTGGCTCTCGCAGAGATCCGGGACCTCTGG
>NC_027752.1:8995705-8997431 GCF_000695525.1 Brassica oleracea var. oleracea
GGTACGGATTACTCTAACTCATAGCCGCAAAATGCTTGATCAAAACAATGTATGGAAATACAAAAGAGAAAATCGCAGTTCGTAACAACGCTGGTAAGAAAAATCCAGCCGCCACTGCGCCAATGGCCAACGCCTATGCAAACGCCACAGTTCTTGAGAAAATTGAAAACCCTGCTGAGACTTTTCGCCACAGGAAGTGCAATGAAACGAGCTCGCGATTTCTCTTTTTAAACATAAAGGGAAACGATAAATCTTATCAAACCCCGTAAGTTTGGCTCATTACCGAACAAAAGAAATCTCAATGCGTAAGGATTTTACCAAAACACGTTTTCCGAAAACATTTCGGAAGGGTAAAACTTGTTCCCCCAAAAACCGCAGAAAACCACTAGGTTAATGAAGCGCAACAAATCGATTACACAGCTCGGTCGCTACGTAGCGACCAAGCAAGCACACGGATCAATTTCTACGTAGCGACCAAGCTCAAGCCTAGCTCGGTCGCTACGTAGCGACCGAGCACGCACACAGCTCGGTCGCGACGTAGCGACCACAGCTCGGTCGCTACGTAGCGACCAAGCAAGCACACGGATCAATTTCTACGTAGCGACCAAGCTCAAGCCTAGCTCGGTCGCTACGTAGCGACCGAGCACGCACACAGCTCGGTCGCGACGTAGCGACCACAGCTCGGTCGCTACGTAGCGACCTGTCAGACCTCCACTCGCTACATAGTGATCTGTCAGACCTCAGAAAATTCCTCCTTTGCGTTCTCTTTTGAATCCTCATCGAAACGCTTTTCGTTTCGTCTCAATCGGAGTTTCCGTTGAGATTTTCCGTTGAAAACAAGTAGGACTCTTCTTGGCTTACTTCTACTCGCTACATAACGACCTTTCAGACCTCCAGCTAGCTACATAGGGACCTGTCAGGCCTCAAAAAGCTCATCCTTTGTGTTCTCTTTTGAATCCCGATCGAAACGTTTTCCGTTTCGTCTCAATCGGAGTTTCCGTTGAGATTTTACGACGAAAACAAGTAAGACTCGTCTAAACTCCTTTGCTTGCTCCTACTCGCCCTTGCCTCCATCTTTGTGTTCTCCGTCAAATCTCGATCGAAACGTCTCTTGTTTCGTCTCGATTGGAGTTACCATTGAAACTTTACGAATAAAAAAAAAAAAAAGCCCGCAAAGACTAGTTCTCTCGCGTGGATTCAAATTAATCGACTCTCCGAAAATCGAGAAACGATCGCCACGCATATCAAGCTCGCTTCCTAAGGAGAGGAAAAACTAGAGACATGAATGTCATCTTAAAACCGATTCGTTTCTGGCAATTCTCTCGGAACCGACATATTCCAAGTCTTCAACCTGGAAACAACCAAATCACAGTCCAAGCGTCGTCTTTAAACCGACTCGGACTGTCGAGCATTCTATTCCTAGAGAAAAAAAAGGGACGGAGTAGGTGCGTATACTATACTCGTATACTCTCATACTTCAAAAACATATTCAAACAATGCGATGTCTCGTCAAGATCAAGAAAACGCTTTCGACAAAGCAAACTCCCGTAGAAATACGCGGAAAAATATTCACCCAATGTGATGTCTCGTCAAGATCGTCCTAAAAGCAAACGACAATCTGAGATTCGTCTAAACGCTAGGAACTGATCCAAACCATGTTGGAAAAATTCTCAAAGACTATACAGCATCTATCATCGCAATCATTCGTTTAGAAACCCTCTGCCAA
>NC_027752.1:8999160-8999837 GCF_000695525.1 Brassica oleracea var. oleracea
AAACGGTAATTTTAACCATTAAGTTTGTTGCTGATCACAACAAACTCATAAAGTCCGAAACAGACTTAGCCATCTCGTAGAGATGACTCTCGTACATCCGACACAAGGATAATAGCGCTATAAAAGAAACCCAAAATTTTTGCACTTCCAGGAAGCTTAAAAATTGTCCTTGGAGAGATACTCGGTTCCAACCATACAAGTCGTATAAGCCGATAACCTATCGCAGACTTTAAATCGGTATGGAATTAGGATGAAACTGAAACGGGATACGTAAGTCGAATTAGTCATCGCACCCTCTAAAACAAGGAGTAAACCTAGGTCTTGCTCTAAACCCAGCGCACTGGTCTCTAACATCTCTAGGCATAGTATCAAAAACTTTGATACGAGATTCCAAAATTTGTCTCTTTGCCAATATTCGAGCGTCTTCAGAAATCCCGCAAGTTTACACACTGCGGAAAACTCTCGAAACAGGTCACATATATAGCAGTTCACACATAGTTAGATTACGAGATGGCAAGGAAAGATAAATGTCAAGTTTCTGCGGATAAATAGGAAGTATTCGAAGATAATTAGAAATATCGGGAAAAACGGAATATCTCCATTTTTAAGTTATGACGGCTTAAGGGCAGAAGAGAAAAAAGCGTAAACCGACCTAGGAGCGAGTATATAAGGAGTCC
>NC_027752.1:8999886-9000280 GCF_000695525.1 Brassica oleracea var. oleracea
TTTTAGACTCAGAACTCTCGGCACTTAGAAACTCTGAGGCATTATTCTTGACATGCTCTATTTCCATGACTGGCACCCGATTACCAGACGAACGTGCATAAGTAGTTCGGCCTCTTGGTTCACTCTTGAACTACGTTCGGCTTGATCCACGAAAGGGGTACGTAGGCAGCCTTTCATAAGGTTCAGTCCGAAATCAATCAAAAACCTTTTCTCTATTTTCTTCGTCTTTTGTTATCGAGTTGCGAGTCAACTTGGTTTGAGCTTTTAGGCCGCTAGAACTAGGTAACTCGCTGACAGCCTTTGCTGCCAAAGCTTTTATGATCTCTTGTAATGATCGCGGTACGTAGGCAACCTTTCATAAGGTTCAGTCCGAAATCAATCAAAAGCTTTTCTA
>NC_027752.1:9000524-9007903 GCF_000695525.1 Brassica oleracea var. oleracea
CAGAGATCCGGGACCTCTGGGAAATTAGGGTTTTCCTAGTTTCCTAAATTAAACGAAAATCGACAGTGCGAATTTCGGTTCCCACAATTAGAATAGTAAATAGATATTAATGGAGTTCCAATCACAAATTATAACTTTGGATCTTCTCTCCAATCTATCAAAATCCTAAAAACCTTTGCTGTGAAAATAATAAAACAAGAAAAGCACTCTCTGCCTCTAACATGGTGGCAAAACTTATATAATTAGGTTAAAACTCGTTAGGGGTAATCTTGTAAATTGGTGAAGACTTGGGCTTCAAGTTGGTTGTGACCAAACAGGCTTTCAGCGCGCTTCGCTGTCGACCGATGTCAAGATATGAACATCGATCGATTATTCCTCTCCAATATCGACCGATGGTCGAGCTCGATGGTCATCTCGGATGCTTGCTCCAAATATCTCTGAAATGCTCCAAAATCATCACTTATCTCCAAATCACTCCTGATCTTATAAATATAATAAATAGACTCTATAATATAATAATTATTAGTAAAAACACCTATAAACCATGAATGAAAATGGGTCAAATCCATGGTCTATCAACTCCCCAGACTTACCATTTTGTTTGTCCTCAAACAAAACAAACAGGCAGTCTCTCTGAAAGAGGTTTTAAAACAGCAGGGACTCACATGATTTAAAACTTAGAATCATAACCTCTACAATATTGCAATCCTCATCTAAAAAGTCCTAATCACAAAAGCACATTATACCATATCCTAGCTTAGCAACCAAATTCATCTAGCCAACAACTTAGCAAATCTTGTCTGACATTCCCCTCTACCAACCTCATTTCTTAGCATAAATAAAAGTGTAGACTTTACCTTGGGGGTATCAATCACAAGATGCAAGGATTTTCAAACAACTATCTGGACCTGAAGGTAAACATTAGTTTCTATCATCTCTCTCTACTAATTTTCTCTCTTAGTCAAAATCTGCTTAATTAGCAAGATCATTGACCAAGATTGGACATGCTTCCATGAATCAAGCCTTAATGGTGGTTTCTACCAAGTCCTATTCACTTCTTTTTGACATATATCCTAAGATTATTTGTGAAGCAAGCCTTAATGGTTGTAGCCACCAAGTCATGTTCTAATCTTTTACCTATAAAATTCTTATGAAGCAAGCCTTAAAGGTTGTAGTCACCAAGTCCTGTTCGAATTCCTTCCTAATAAATCTCTAATATATATATATATATATAATAATAATAATAAATATATATATATATATTTTTTTTATTCTATCTATCTATAATTTCGAAAATAGAGAGAGAGGGTGATTAATCTATCTACACAAGGCTTTACCTTCCAGACTTGTTTGAAGAATCCAATCTCATGCATACCAAGCCCCAAGACAAGCAGTTGTGTCAAGTTTAGTGTTGGAGGTCAGCTTTGGTTCCTTCAAACAATCTCAGCAAGTGTGAATAGTTGACAGGTTGATCAACTTTAGTATCTTTAGTACTATCTGCAATCAGTAAGTCTAGAATGGTGCTAAAGAATGGTTAGATAACAAGCAAAATCTATAAGTTCATTATCCCCTTCTTGACTTAATAAAACTTTTTGAAAAACATTTTAATAATACTCATAAATAAATTACTATCAGTAAACCTCCCCTCAGACTTAAACTACACTCCCCCCCAGTGTAAATTCAGTCGGAGTTATGGTGATAATTAAATCATAAGAACTCAATGTAACAAGTTAGAATGATATACCAGACCGGAATGGATGTCGACTGGTGTAGGGTTGTTGATATCGGTCGTGACAGGGTAGGAAATTTTTCGATGTCGACAGCTTCTCATCGGTCGATACTTACGGCAATCATCTACTTGGATTTCTTTTTATGTTTTTTATTTTTGTGACCTGCAATAATTAAAAACCAACATAAATAGTATATCAATAAAAACTAAATAAATATTACCTAATAGTGGGTTGCCTCTCACTCAACGCTTTGTTACAATCATTTAGCTTGACTTTGGAGGTGATTGGACTAGTAGTGTTGAAAGTTGGAACTTGTTGGAAAACATTGAAAGTTGGAACTTGTTGGAAAACAAGTGTCCATCTCTTCTCTGCGCTTGTTGAACCATGTACTAGTGAAGTCTCTCATAGCTTCATCCCCTCTACGCCATTTTTCTTTCATTGTTTTAGTTGTGTTTTTCATCCTCTGCAATTTTTCTTGAAGACTCTCAAGGTTTAACTGATGTCTTCTAAGTGTGGCGTAAGTGTCAGCTGAGATCTCATCTCCATGGTAATGTGTGTCGGACATGTCTGATGTCATCTTTGGTATTAGCCGGCCTCGGTTTGTAGCGTCGTCGACCGATGTTCGATGATGAATGTCGGTCGATTTGTTGTTGCGTCTGTCGATCGATGACGACACTTCTGGTCGACGGGCAATGTAACTCTGAATCTCCACCAATTCCCCATGTATAGCTTAAATCTTGGAAGTCAAAGCACTGATGCTAAGATCCATTGGGAAATAGATGTCATCACATCTCCCATCAAGCCTCTCTTCTGTAGTTTCCAGAGCTCTATAGATCCCTTCTAACAACTGATCTATCACTTCCCTGGTGTGAAAATTTTCTTGAGACTTCATCGTAAGTGGACGTGGTGGATCGTTGTCGACCGATGTTGGCATCTGATTGTCGATCGATGTGCGTTGACGAACGTTGATCGATGTATTTTGATCTCTGTCGATCGATGACGATTGAGCAACATCGGTAGCATGTTGAATTCTGGCTATGTCTTGCTGCATCTCCTCCATGCAAGTAGTTAGCCAACTGATACTATCATTCAATGGATAGTAGACACCATCAAGCTTCATCTGGAAAGCTTCTTTGTTCTTCTCTTGTTCTCCACAGACTCCATAGAATATCTCATTGATCTCGTCCTTGGTGGAGATCTTTGGTACCAGCTTGGTCTGTGTGAATAAGGTAGCATGTTCATGAAGACATATGTAGCTTGGCTCAGCTCTCGAAGCTCTCTCCAGAACTCTTCTTATATCCATGTTGTGAAGACGAATGGTGTTTCCATCTAGATCTCTGGCGTATCCCTGTTCATCTCTGTAGACTCCATACTGATCCTTCTCTTCCCAGTAGAATTTCCTGGTACAGTGGGAATCAAAAGCTCTTCTGCAGAATTCTGGCCGTCTGTCGACCGATGTTGGGACGGCAACGTCGATCGATGGTCGAGTGGTATGGTGAGACCATAGTTTGAAGCTTTTGTCTATGCCACCAGCTGTGTCATAGAACTTCTTTATATCCTTCTATTGCTATTCTGGAATGTTGCGTTGATGAACGAACAAATTTTCTGCTCCATTGGCTGTCTGAAGGATGTCTGCAATATCTTTTCGAGATAATTCAGTATATGTCCGTCTATTTCTCTTGTGTGGCCATCTGGATCCCTGAAAATACCAAATTCGTCTGGAGTTAGATACTCGTTATTAAATTTATCTCTTTTGCTTACAGCGGTGTTTGGTTTAGAGTGGATGTCGATCGATGTTGAAGGATTTATGTCGATCGATGGACGGTTTGCTCTGTCGATAGTATGCGTGTATCGTGTTCTTCCCCAAGCAGTTTCTGATCGATGTTAATCTGTTTCATCGCATCTTTGCATGTTGAGAAGTTCCTCATTTGTGAAACCTTCATGTAGTTCAGCTGCTCCGGACTCATATATTGATGTTTCTACTGCATAGCTTTTGTGATGGTGATCATCTGCCCAACTGCCAATCGAGTAGTCTCCTTCTCGCACTCGGTTGACTTTTGCGTCGATCGATGAGTAGTTGGCAATATCGGTCGATGCTCATTTCCGATTTCTCTGATAAGGTTGAGTATTGATCGATCGTGAGCCAGGTATGTCGATCGATGGTGCATTCCTTTTCCTAGAGGAATAATGTAGAAGTCTATCCTCTTCATCAAGGATGGCTTTGTACTCAGTAGCTCTTTCATCCTCATAGTCTTCATCATACTCTTCTATATGCATGTGTTGTCTAGTGTATGCGGCAATAGTGGGGTTGTAGTAGTCGTTTTCCCAATCATCTGAACGACTGTCGACCGATTCTTCATGTGGTGTGTCGGTCGATTTTTGATGGCCACTGTCGATCGATGTTGCTGTGTGAGTCTCGGTCGACGCTGAGTATTCCGTCTCGTACTCAGCTCCACAGTGGCAAGCTGCAATGATTCTTGGATCATTGATTCTTCTGGAGGACATATGTGGCTTTTTGACTGGAATGGGGTCGTAGTGGGCATTAGGATCTATGAGTGTTAGACACAACTGGTTGGTTTGCAAGTTGCACACTGCTCCCACTGTTGACAAGAAGGCTCTCCCAAGTAGTAGAGAAGAGTTCCAGTTTAGCTTGATGTCCAGGACATGGTAATCAACTGGAACTAAGGCATTACCAATCTGCACCTCTAGGTCTCTCACAATTCCTCCTGAGTTTCTCTGGGAACAATCCACAAAAGTGAACAATTCCTGCGAAGGCTCCACCTGCAGACCCAGATGGTCTGCCATAACCCTAGGTAGGATGCTGACTGATGCTCCTGTGTCGCACAAGGCATGTGGAAATTCAATACCCTTCACCGTGCATGGTATTGCAAATTGCCCAGGATCACTCTTTTTCTTCAATGTAATCCTCATCCTCATCTTTTCTCTAGCTTCACAGAACATTCTCTTGATGTCTTCTTCTTTCTCTCTAGTTTCTCTGAAGAACATCCACAATCTGTGGGTATAATAAGCCTTTTCAAATGGCTTATCTAGAGGAATCCTGAAGACTCTCTATCAGAAATTTTTCTTTTCCTTTTCATTAGCCCCCCTCTTCAGATGTTTCGCCACTTTTTCCTTTCTTCTCCTTAGGGTTCTTCAAGTAGGAACACTATCCTCTTCCATAGGATCTTCTCCATCATCTGAAGGTGTCTGGACGGTCTCTGGTTGGTTTTCTGAAGGTTTGGGTTTGGGCCTGAGTGCATTAAGACGTGCAACATCTATCTTTGGCATCTGCACTCGGTTGGTAATAGGTGCTCGTCGATCGATAGGCGCTGGAGGTTGTCGATCGATGGTGGCCTCTGTTTGTCGAGCGATAGTAGATTCTCCATGTCGATTGATGGAGGTATCAGATCGTTGAGCGATTCTTACGTTATTAGGGCTGGGCGGATGTGGGTGTTTCGCTGCGAACTCCTCGTGAGTCAGAATCCTCACGGCATGCAAGATGCGATCGACTCCGTTGGTGTTATTGGTCGATGCTCTGGAGATCCTGTCGATCGATTCGGACTGGCCGACGTCGATCGATGTTTGAAGTCTGGCGTCGATCGACACCAATGCGATCCACCGAAACTCATCAAACTTTCTACTTCAAAATCTCCTTCTTGCAGCTTCTCTTCCTTCACCACTTGCCAAAAATCATCCTCAATGATGGCATTCACGTGGTGTTTCATCACATCATCCCCTACCACTCTTGTCGAAGCTTCCTGCCTCTTGACAGCATCTCCTGTCTGCACAACCTGCATCTCCAGCTTCTTCACATGAGTGCTCAAAGTCTCAAACTTTGTGTTCAGGTTGGTGTAGACAGAATCAATCTTCCCATTGAAGTCCACTGTCATTCGCTGTTGTGTCTCAAGAACCCTATCAAGCATCTCTTCAATCTTGCTCTCTTGAGTAGGCGGAGGTGGCTTCTAGTAGTAGGAACTTCCATAATTCATGTTGTTGCTGTAGGGTTTCTGGTACTGTGAACTCTGGTTGAAATTACCCCTATTTCCATAGGAATTTCTGTTTCCACCCTGGTTTCCAGAACCTTGGAATCCAGTTCCACCAATATAGTTCACCTCTTCTTCTTCCACTGCTCTACCATCTATGTCTACAGCTTCTGTATCTTCAACCAAACATACCTGCTTCCTAAGAAGCTTGTGAACACTATCCAGCTTTGCCTTCACCTCATCCATCTGATCATTCCCAAGGATGGTGGCAGACTTTTTCCTTCTCAAAATCAGTGTTCTTGGTGCTGTTGCTAGATGCTAGGTTTTCAATCACCTTTACTGCCTCTTCTGGATTCCTGGTGTTGAAGTTCCCATTGCTGGAAGCATCAAGAGTCATCTGGTACTGCACCGCGATGCCTCTGTAAAAAGTACTGAGCAGTTGTACTTCATTGAATCCATGGTGTAGACAGTCTCTCTGATAAGATTTGAATCTGATCCAAGAGCCTCTGAATGATTCTGCAGGCCCCTGAGAGAAGGTAGCGATCTTGCTCCTCAAGTCTTAAGCACGTGCTTCATCAAAGAAATTGCATAAGAATGCATTCTTGATTTTGCTCCAGGATGTGAGAGATCCTGGTGGTAGCTGCTTAAGCCAATGCGAAGTTTCTCCAGCAAGAGAGAACTTGAAGAGCTTGCATAGGAGATAATCCTCAGGGGCTCCTTTGACTTTAATAGCATATATCAGATCCTCGAACCTCTCCAGATGGTCCATAGGATGCTCGTGAGACAATCCATGGTAGGGTATCTGTCCCACTAGTGTGTAGTACTGCGCCTTCAACTCAAAATCCCTCTGAATAGTGGGAGGATGAATGGCTGATTTGTTGGTGTAGAACTGATCTGAACGGATGTAGTCAGCCAACGTCTTGGGTCGCGCAGCCCCATCTACAGGTAAAGTAGTTCCTGTAGCATTAGCATCAGACTCAGGGATTGCAGCCCCCTGAACATCTATCCTCTGACCTGCTGCATTACGCAGATGACCATCCTGGTCATGCATGTCACTATTATCATCTCATACGAGTATCACAGTCGCAACCATGTCTCGCGGCTCAGTATCGATGGAGGTATGGGTGGGGTATCGATCGATGTCGGATGGACGATGTCGGTCGATGGAAGATGAGTGTCTTCGGTCGACGGTGGTGAGCGAGTATCGGTCAACGGGACTAGTGTCTGGGTCAACGGTGGTTGAACAAAATTGAGCGACGAACGGGTGTTGTTGTCGATCGATGAGGAGCACGCTTCTTTGCGGATTGAACGCTCCAAACTTGCAGGATCTGGTGAGAATAGTAGTTGGGTTTCCTTGTTGCTTCTAGTACTGCTGGGCATGTACCTAAAAATCCAAGAAAAGAAATTTTGTGCTAGAAACTTAACAAAAATTAGATCAAATAGGCGATCATAGCTCCCCGGCAATGGCGCCAAATTTGATACCACTCAAATTACCCTAAGGAGTGATTTATACTCTCTCAAATAAGAGCTCGAGTTGTAGTACTTAGGGATCGAATTGACAGGGAGCTAGGAAACCTAAGAAATCTAACATGATTTGTTAAGCAATATGGTTTTTAGAGATTTAAATGTAAATTGCAGTTTTATATTGAACAAGTGTTTGTTCAAT
>NC_027752.1:9007960-9022875 GCF_000695525.1 Brassica oleracea var. oleracea
TAATCCTACAGATGCCTAATGAGTTGCATGCATGATAATGTAAAGCTCAACTACTTAGTTAACAAGTCCATCAGCGTTCGCAATGTTTGGACTTGTCTATTAACTAGATTTAATGATCTCAACTATCGTATGTCGATCGATATCATTATTGAATAATCGATCGAGACGCTTCTAGTTATGCTTTATGCGCGGATTGAATGATAGCTTACTAAGCTCACTAGATCAGCTCTCGCATTACTCATAGCAAGAAACTTAGCTCAGTTAGAATGTTTTCAGGATGAGAATGAAGTTTTCGCTTTTATCTATCAATCATATGGCAAGTTCTAGGTAGCTAATCTAGAGACATGCATTAATGAACAATCCTAATGACAATTACCATAACTCAGCGATCTATAGTTGGGGCTAATCCCTCTTAACCTATTTAAACCCTAAAATTTAACAATTGAACTACTCAGACATGACTAAGCAATTTATAACAACAGTTAGGTAAGAAAACTTCATTAGAATAGTAAATAGATATTAATGGAGTTCCATTCAGAAATTAGAACTTTGGATCTTCTCTCCAATCTATCAAAATTCTAGAAAACCTTGCTGAAAATAATAAAACAAGAAAAACACCATCTGTCTCTAACATGGTGGCAAAGCTTATATAATTAGGTTAAAACTTGTCAGGGGTAATCTTGTAAATTGGTGAAGACTTGGGTTTCAAGTTGGTTGTGATCAAACGGGCTTTCTGCGCGCTTCTCTGTCGATCGATGTCAAGATATGAACATCGATCGATTATTCCTCTCCAATATCGACCGATGGTCGAGCTCGATGGTCATCTTGGGTGCTTGCTCCAAATATCTCCAAAATGCTTCAAAATCATCATTTATCTCCAAATCACTCATGATCTTATAAATATAATAAATAGACTCTATAATATAATAATTATTAGTGAAAACACCTATAAATCATGGATGAAAATGGGTCAAATCCATGGTCTATCAGGGGCATCTTCCAGAAAGAGGAACTTCGCTCACCCATATTCTAGACACGGCTTCCCTCATGCTTCTCCTGTACTACCTCTGCCTCCACGTGGAAGTACTAGAGATTCCTCGAGAAGGGATATTCCTCCCCCTCCTCCTGCTGCAGCTTCCTCACATCGATCTACATCCACACAGGATTTTCGGCCCCCTCCCCGCATCGGCTTCCTTAGCCATTCTGAGTTGGAATTTTTATGGTCTTGATAGCCCCATGACAATTCCGAGGCTCAAAGAACTTATCAAACAACACGACCCTGATATTCTCTTCCTCTCGGAAACGAAAAATCCTGATGATTTTGTGATTAAAGAATCGACTCCTCTGAAGCTGGATAAGCACTTTATCTTTACTCCACTTTCACTAGGAGCAAGAGGTTTAGCACTATACCGGAAGGCTGATATAGATATCCAAATCCTCTCCGCATCTCAGAACTTCATAGACATACAAATCTCTTTCAAGAACACTTCCTTCCATGGAACTTTTGTCTATAGAGCTCCCGACATCCCAAATCGTCAAGGGGTTTGGGATCAATTGACTACTATCTCCTTAACTAGGGATTCTCCTTGGTTTCTGACGGGAGACTTCAACAAAAGAGTAGGAAACGCCGAGAATTCAGGAGGCACGGTACGACCAGAGAGCTCCTCGGCCCATTCAGATCTTTCCTCTCAGCATGCGACTTATTTGACATCAAACACACGGGTAATTTCTTGTCTTGGAGGGGACAAAGACACTCTCATTTTGTTCACTGTCGTCTTGATAGAGCGCTGGGCAACACTCCTTGGTCAGATCTCTTCCCTAAATCCCGCTCCCACTATCTCAAATTTGAAGCTTCTGATCACATGCCCCTTATCTCCATTCTGGAAGTCAGGAAAAAAAAAACAATCAGGCTTTTCCGCTACGATAGACGCTTGCGCGATAATCCAGATGTTGCAACACTGGTCGACAAGACGTGGAAGCTTACGAAGAATGCTCTGTCGCTGATCGTATCAGAAGATGCCGCCACGAAATCTCTGAATGGAGCAAAGAATCCTACGTCAACAATCAAAAAAAGATTGTGGACCTCAAAGAGCTACTAGACGCCGCTCTGTCTCTGTCTGTACCTGATGATATCTCCATCTCCAGTCTAAATCTCCAGCTTCTCAACGCTTATAAAGCTGAAGAGGAATACTGGAAACAACGTAGTAGGATCCTTTGGCTCACTCTTGGGCACAAAAATACGGGCTTCTTCCACGCCTCTTCTACGGGAAGAAAAGCCTGTAATAGAATCTCTGTGCTGGAGGACTCCTCGGGGGTTCCTGTGTTTGAGAAAAGTCAGATAGTGAATGTTATATCTGAGTATTTCAAAGTTATATTTACCTCTTCAGGGAACTCTGCCACGGAGGTAGTCAATGCTGCACTCACCCCCTGTATTTCAGAGGCTACAAATGCACTGCTCACTGGTATGCCCACCCCCCTCGAGATCAAAGAAGGAATGTTTGCGATTCACCGTGATAAAGCTCCTGGTCCCGATGGCTTCTCTGCTAGCTTTTTCCAATCGAACTGGGACTCTGTGGGGCCTATGATAACAAAAGAAATCCAAGGTTTTTTCTCGTTAGGATCTCTGCCTTTTGCCATTAATTCTACTCACATCAGATTAATCCCCAAATCCCAGAGGCCTAAGGCAGTGTCTGATTATCGTCCAATAGCCCTATGTAACGTGTACTATAAGACAATATCCAAGATTCTCTCGTTAAGGCTCAAACATGTGCTTCAAGGGGTTGTCTCTGAAAATCAGTCAGTCTTCATTCCGGGCAGAGTGATCACTGATAATGTCCTTATAACCCACGAGATGCTCCACTTCCTCAAGATCTCAGGGGCAATCAAGAAGTGTCCTATGGCTGTCAAAACAGACATCAGTAAGGCATACGATAGATTAGAATGGTCCTTTATTGAAAGTGTTCTCGAAAGGATGGGATTTTGCCAAACCTGGATTCGCTGGATGATGCAATGTGTCACTACTGTCTCTTACTCCTTCTTACTTAATGATGAAGTGGTGGGGAAGGTTGTTCCAGAAAGAGGAATACGACATAGGGATCCCCTATCCCCTTACATCTTCATTCTCTGCGGAGAGGTCCTCTCCGGCCTCTGTAAAAAGGCACAAGCAAATGGTCAGTTACCTGGAATTCGAATTGCAAGACAAAGCCCGAAAATCAGTCACCTGCTGTTCGCGGATGATACTATGTTCTTAACCACTTCAGATGCCCACAGCTGCTCCTCCATGATGCAAATACTCCATGAGTACGAGCAAGCATCGGGACAGAAGATCAATGCCCTCAAATCCTCAATCTCCTTCTCTAGCAAAACTTCTGAAGAGACAAAGGCTCGAGTTAAATTACAACTTGCAATTGAGAAGGAAGGGGTGTGGGAATATACTTAGGGCTCCCGGAGCATTTTGGCCGATGGAAAAGTGATCTCTTTGCTTCCATTGTCGACAGAATGCACCAAAAGTCAATCAGCTGGTCCACTCAATTCCTTTCCACTGCAGGGAAAGCAATCATGTTACAATATGTTCTTTCAGCCACTCCAAACTTTTCTATGTCTAGTTTCCTCCTACCAGTACGTCTTTGTAAGAAAATAAATTATGTACTTACCAGATTCTGGTGGGATTCAAAGCCAGGCGAGCATAAGATCTGTTGGATTTCCTGGGACAAACTAACACAGCCAAAGAGCCTAGGAGGTCTGGGTTTCCGTGATGTGCAAGCTTTCAACCAAGCCCTACTGGCCAAAATTTCTTGGAGACACCTTATTGTGCCTGACTGTCTATTCTCTCGTATCATCCTAGGTAAGTATTGTCACAAAACCTCCTTCCTAAAGATCAATGCTTCCTCCTCTATCTCACATGGCTGGAGAGGCATTCTCAAAGGGAGAGACCTCCTCGTTGAACAACTAGGTAAAGTTATAGGAGATGGCGCCTCTACACGGCTCTGGCATGACTCTTGGATTAGGCCTGAGCAGAACCTCAAGCCCATCGGCCCTGTCTTCCAAATGGATCAAGACCTTATGGTCTCCGGCATACTCTCCAGAGAGACTAAGGAATGGAACGTGGCACATATCAACTCCCTTATGCCATAAATAACCTCCCACATTCTTGAAATAAAGCCAAGCCTCCTCGAGACACATGACTCGTACGTATGGCCCCCTGTAAAAATCAGGAATTTATTCTGTAAAGTCAGGCTACTACGCTCTCCATTCCTCGACATTGAATCCTAGTTTATCAACACATACCTCAGAGCAGTTGGATTGGAAAAAAGTTGGTTTGGAACCCTCCTCTTCTCCCAAAGCTAAAATTCTTCTTGTGGAAGGTTCTCCAGAATGCTCTTCCCTCGGGTGATAATCTCCAACGAAGAGGTATGCTTCTCAACACTACTTGCTGTCGATGTAGAGAACAAGAAACTCTCGACCCCATCCTACTCCACTGCAATTTTGCGAAGGAAGTATGGGAGATGGCGCCCTGGACTTTGGCACTGGCCATTCAAACGAGCTTAATCTTTGCCACCGTCCTTCAGACATCTCAGACCACAAAGAATCTCCCCCCAGTTGGAGTCTCTGGGAATCTATTTCCATGGATCTCCTGGTTCATATGGACTGCAAGAAACAAGCTCCTGTTCAAACGAAGAGCCTCTTCCCCTTCGGAAACTCTAATCCAAGCTATAAAAGCAATAAGAGAATGGGAACTAGCACAAGCCTCACTGTCCAAAGTTGCCACTAGATCGACATGCACACCTCGCCCTCCGGATCTCCCCGACTCCACCATCTTCATCAATACGGACGCCTCATGGAAATCGGACGCTGCTGGACTAGCCTGGATCTTCTCGGATCAGTCATCATCGGAGCTTGCACGAAAATCGATTTCCCTGACTCATGTCTCGTCTCCCTGCATGGCTGAGGCCCTTACCATCAGAGGAGCCCTCTTGAACGCAGCCTCCTTAGGCTTCACCAACATCTGTCTTCGCACAGACTCTCAAGTGCTCAACCGAGCAATCACTCAGAGGAAATGGACGATGGACCCTTTCGGAATTCTGTCAGACATCACCTCTCTGTCTACCTCTTCTGCTTTTCCGTTTTTATTCTGTCGTTTTGATTTCATTTCCCGTTCTAAGAATGGTTTGGCCGATGGGCTTGCAAAAGTCCAATTCTCTTATATTGTTCTTTTAAACTCTGGGTCTTAGTAGCCTTTTTATTTGAATGAAAGTAATCTGTTGAACAAAAAAAAGTTGCGAAAGTGCATTTAAAAGAGACTTTATTTTATTTATAATAAAAAAACACTAAAGAAATGATGATTATTGTTAGCCAAAAAAAAAAAAGAAAAAGCAATGATGATTATGGAACTGTAAACAGGTTTCCAAGCTTACAAACCGTCACAACTTATGGTTTTGGACCAATATCAAAGGTATATTTTCTAAAAGTTCAACCATCTGAATTGTAATGATTACCCATGAGAAATATATGTATAATATTTAAAATGCCATAGCTCAAGTCTTATGCACTGTCATCTGTTAATTGTTTAGATGATATGGATTCATAAATAGATGTGATGCAACCATATACTATCGAATACTCCACTAACTAAATTACATACATTTCTTCTTACTGGTTTAGAACGAACTGTAATATGTAGCATAAAGTTGCGATATGAATCAAAAAGAGGCTTTACATTACTTAAAGTGAACTAACAATGAAGAACTTAAAACATGAGGAACTTGCATAGCTAAATCTTAAACCGAAAACCAGAAAAACCATAACGAAAAGATATTCTCATAAATAAAAAACAAAAGCCTATTTCTGGAATCTCTTGATAACACTCTCCAGCAACTTTTTCATTCTTCTCCTTATTGATCATGATCAAACATGCAGTTTTTTTTTTTTGGTCAAACTACGATGTCATTGCATTAAGAAAAATTTAACCTCCACTAGGGAGGGATGAGTTTAGAGATACAAGCACCGACTTTGCCACTGAGTCGGCCTCAACGTTACATAAAAGGAGCAGACCTTTAACCGGCTGCCAAAGTAGTAAATATCGGTGAGGATATTGCTAAGTTCCGTCCTCGACCCCTTAGTCTTGAGTAGCTTCACCAACGTCTGTGAGTCAGATAACACCAGCAGGGAGTCCACATTGGACATGAATGCTTCCAGAACCGCTTTCCGAATCGCCAGAGCTTCAGCAATCAGAGCTGACTCCACATACCTCCTTGAGTCTTTAAAGCTCTGGATCTTGCCCTGCTTGCTCCCTTTGAATATTCCTGCAAAGCCACCGTTCCGTGTAGATGCATCCCAAGCTGCGTCAACATAGCACACTAGCTTCTCATTCTCGAAAGATGGTGGCGCCGGGGGCCCTGCCAAGAGGTTTCGTGCCGATGAAGCACCAACATCCTGAGCTGATTGCCATTCCTTTGCATCTTGCACAGCCATCGTGATCACCTCCTGAACCGTTACCTGCCTATTTTCAAAGACCAGCAAGTTTCTCGCCTTCCAAAGTCGCCATAAGATCCATGGCCATAGTGGGTATATGAGTCCCACAGGTGGCAAGCAAGTTGATTGTGGGCATATCTTCAAAAGATGGTGGAAAGAAGGTATTAGCACCTGAGGTTGCTGTGAGATAGGAACCAGCGTCCACACCTCCTGGGCGAAAGGGCATAATAGAAATGTGTGGAGGTCATCTTCTATCCCACCGCATCGTTTACATGGGAAGGCCGGAAGGCCTCGAGTCTCTAGATTGGCACTGACCGGAATGGCTTTCTTAGCAACTCGCCAAAGGAAATCTTTAATCTTTGGGGAAGTCTTGATGGACCATATACTCTTCTGCCATTCCAGTGGTTGATCCTCCCCTCCGAGCCTTGTGGTACTTGCAAGATTGTACCCTGTTTTCGTAGTATACTCTCCCGATTTATCAAACAGCCAAATCCTTCTATCTTGATGAGACACAGAGCTAGTGATCAAACTGTTAATATGATCCTCATACTGAGGGAGATGGAGTTGTATGGCTTCTGGATTCCAAGTATTTGTCAGTGGGCAGAGTAGCTCACACACTTTTAGATTAGCCGACGCAGCTGGTGGAGGTCCAAAAGGAATCATCGGGGTAGTCAGCGAGAGCCAAGGGTCACTCCATATCTGGATGTCTTCTCCATTGCCCACTTCCCAGCCGGTTCCTTGCTTCAGAATTTCCATTCCGGCTAATATACTTCTCCAGCCGTGAGAAGCATTTGATGGAGCCACACAATCCCAAAATGGGACATTTTTACAATACTTCCCTAGTAAGACCTGAGCAACGAGAGAAGAGGGGTTCCGTAAGATTCTCCAACCGATCTTGGCCAGCAGCGCGTCGTTGAACGTTTCTAGGTCACGAAAACCGAGCCCTCCCTCGTATTTGGGCAGTGTGAGTGTAGACCAAGCAACCCAACACATCTTCTTCTTTTCCGGGTTTGCGTCCCACCAGAACCGGGTTAAGAGTGATTGGATCTGTTTGCAAAGGGAGGAGGGGATTTTAAAACAGGACATAACGTAGCACGACATCGCAGAAAGAACTGTCTTGAGAAGGATCTGCTTCCCCGCCCCTGAAAGGAATTTGGTAGACCAGTGCCGTATCCTCTGTCGGATCCTGTCTACTATGGAGGCAAAAATATCTCTTTTCTTTCTCCCAAATAGCTCGGGAAGGCCTAGATACTTCCCTATACCTCCCTCAGCCTCAATATTCAACTCTGTTTTAACTCTTGTTTTGACCTCTGTCGGAGTCTTGGCTGAGAACGTGATCGAGGACTTCGCGTAATTGATCTGTTGACCCGAGACGTACTCGTATGCCCGGATGATCTCTTTTAGCGCAGTGACACATTTTGGACTCGATTGACAGAAGAACATGGTATCGTCGGCGAACAAGAGGTGTGTAATCAAAGGACATCCCCGAGCAACTCTAATGCCACGCAGTTTCCCTTGCTGCTGTGCCTTCTCGCATAAACCCGCTAGCAATTCCGTACACAATATAAAGAGGTAAGGAGAGAGTGGGTCTCCTTGACGTAGTCCTCTCGAGGGTACGATCCTTCCCCGCGGTGACCCATTGATGAGGAAAGAGTAGGACACGGTTTCCACACATGCCATAATCCACGAAATCCATTTCTCGTCAAACCCGAACCTAGCAAGAATGGCCCTCAAAAAGCCCCATTCGATCCTATCGTAAGCCTTACTCATGTCCGTCTTGATGGCCATGGTGCAGAACTTCTTGGCGTCTGAGGTGCGGAGAAAATGTAGTGTCTCGTGGGTGATAAGAACATTATCAGTGATCGCTCTACCCGACACGAAGGCAGACTGCGTATTCGAGCTGAGGTTTGGCAGTAGTGGCTTTAGTCTCCTCGTAAGAATCTTGGCGATAATTTTATAATGGGAGTTGCACAGCGCAATAGGTCTGTAATCAGCCACCTTACGAGGAGCCGAGATCTTGGGAATCATCCTGATGTGCGTTTTGTTTTGTTGTGGGTGTAGGCAATATGTCTCGAAAAAGAGCCGAATATCTCGGGAAACATCTGCGCCAATGATATGCCAGTAGGCCTGGTAAAACTTAGCGGAGAACCCATCTGGTCCCGGCGCCTTGCCCCCGTTGATAGAGAAAGCAGCCTCTCGAATTTCCATCTCGGACGGTATGGAAGTCAAACACCTATTCATCTCTGGTGTTATCATCTTGTCGATCACTTCATCAACAATGGAGAAATTCTGATTGCCATTCGTGGTGAACAGAGTCCTGTAGTAATCCGCTACAACACCGGAAATTTGCTCTTCCTCGTAAACTGCCGTCCCATTACCATCCTCCAAGACAGTGAAGGAGTTTTGCATTCTTCTTTGTCTTGTCGCAGAGTGAAAAAACCCGGTGTTCCTGTCTCCATTCTTCAACCACTGGATCCTGCTCCGTTGCCTCCAAAAAGCTTCTTCTTCTCTATAAGCATCGCTAAGGGTCTTGTTAATGACCTCAATGCGAGGTAAATCCGGAGCTGCAGCCGACAAGAGTTCCTCCAAGGCAGCTTGGGACTCGACTATGATCTGGTTACTCTTGCGGTTTCTCTCTTTCGTCCAGTTGATTATGCCCTTACGGCAAGCATTGAGCTTAGCGATCACAGATCTCAGCGGGTCCTGGTTCCACGTTTCATCCACTAATTCTGTGACTTCTGCATTCTCTGTCAGAGTTCTGTTAAAACGGAAAAGACCTTTCTTTCTGGTTCGCGAGTTATTGAAATATGTAAGCAAAGGTCTGTGATCACTTCCTTCAAAACGCAAATAACTGCTTCGCCCCATGGGAAAGGCTTCAGACCAGCTGCAGTTCGCCATTGATCTATCCAATCTTGATCTGATAAAGTGACAGTAGCGTGTGCCTCGCCACGAAACATGATTACCGGAGTGGTTAAGGTCCCAAAGGCCGTTTTGAGAAACAAAGGATCGGAAAGCTGTGAAGGACCCTTCCCATCGCACCGGTCCTTCCACCTTCTCCTCATTGTTTAGAATATCATTGAAGTCGCCCTTAATAACCATGGTACATCGCTACCTCTGCCCATCTGAGATACACTATCCCAAAACTCTGTTCTATTACCGACCTCAGGAGCTCCATAGATAAATGAGACATAAGAAGAAGTCCCTTTGAATTTAATTTCAGCATCAATAATGTTCGGAGAAGATTTTAGTACATCCAAGGTAAAAATATCTCTCCAAAACAAAGATAATCCACCACTAAGGCCTAACGGTGGCATAGAGAAATAACCAGAAAAGTTTAAAGACTGGAGCTTTTCCTTAATGAAGGTGTCTTGCTGTTTCGTCTCCATGAGGAACAGGATATCTGGAACGAAGGTACGGTTGATATCCTTCAGACGTCGAATTGTCGAGGGGTTCCCCAACCCTTGACAATTCCAGCTACAAATTGCTAAGGAAGCGGAGGAAGAGGGGATTGAAAATCCCCCTCCGTTCTCCTATTTGCCGGTATCTGCACCGTATTGGAACTTCTTGTCTGCATAGTAGTCTTGCTAGGTCCCGCCTGCGCCTTATCCAGACATAGTTTCTTGCGTGGTGGGTTTAAAGAACGAGCCACATTCACTTTTCTCAGGCTAACCCCATGACAAGGGCTACGTGGAATCCTCTTTGGCGCTGGTGGCTTGGTGACCTTTCGCTTCCCTGTTGCTTTTGCTGCAGTCGAACTCGCTGGAGCCTTCCTTTTTCCCCCACCTGGGGAGGCCACTCGAGCTCCAAGCCGTAGAGAAGGGTGGATTCTGTTAGGAGCTAAGTCTTCAGGGCTTTCCTCGCTCTGAGCAGTAGGTACTCCGCCCGTTATCGCAGGGACATTCTGAGCAATTTGGATCATTTCAAATCCAGTAGAAGTTTGGGAGAGGCGGCGGGTTAAGATCTCCTGATCTTCGTCCCCTAGAAACTCTATTTCGACATCTTGAAGTCGTACTGAATCATTACTTGAGGTAACGCCAAGTCGAGCTAACGCAGGAGGCCTGGGCTCCGAGATACGTTCAAGGGCTGATCGCCTTTCCTTAGAGCTGCCACTGTTTGCTGTAGTGTCTTGAGGTTGCTCCACTGGTCGTGGCGGGGTATGGGATGCTTGAGACCCGTTAGGTGCTACTTGGTTGGCAGCGTTCTCCAGTCCCGAAAGTCTAGTGCCCAGGTTCCTTCCCAACGATCCAGACACGTCGGTATCTTTACGTCCTGCAGAAGTTATCTCTCGGGGTCTGTAAACATACTCCGAGCGATCTCTAGACTGGTCTGGGTGTTCGTGAGCTCTGCGGTCTGAGTATTCACGGGTTCTACGATCTGAGTGATATCCTCTTGATCCACCATGGGAGTGAGAGACCCTAGATCGAGCTCTATCAGGCTCTGTTCTGCGTCCTTCGTAGGCGGAAGGAGCTCTACGATGTTGATCTGAAACGACAGACCTACGAGTGTCCGCGATCCTCGAGTACCCACACCTCTCATCGTGGCATCTTTTATTAGCCTCAATCCTCATCAAGGCATTACGTTGGTTGATGCCCATCTTCCGAGGTAGCATACGTTGTGCCCCTCTTACCAACAAAGGGCAATCATCTTTTTCATGGAGTAGAGAATAGCACTGAAAGCAATGCTTCTCCAGCTTCAAATATTCCAGCTCAACTTCGGTAACATCCCCTGAGGGTAGTTCGATATCCAAGGTCATTTCCAGTGGGAGCAGACCATTAGCATCCATTCTGAGCCTAGCTCCCTCAATATCACGCACTGGATAGTTTCCCAAGGCGTCCTCAATTGTATCCACTGTCTTATCGTTCCAGAAATGGAGTGGAATGCCAATTATATTGACCCAAAAGCTTATAGTCGAAGGGAACTGGTCTGAGACCACCGGCTCCCATCTCTGAATGAGGAGCATCCATTTCTTGTAGTGATATGGTCCGTTGCGAAGGACAGTGGCCAGTTCTTCTTCAGTTTCGAACTTGAACTGAAATTTGTCAGCTCCCAGATCTCGACCGTGCGCCCTTCCTTCAAGGTGCCAGACTTGGGGTAAGAAGTCCACCACAGCACGTGGTCGTTGGACTTGAGGGTTCGTAACCCTTCCTATAATGGTGAGGCGATTAGCAGCTATAAGACTCTCGTTATTGCTCTCCGGTATGCGAACCGGAGGTCTTTTTGGGGGTGGCCTAGGCTCCTCCACCCACTTTTCCTTTTCTTGTCGTGAGTAGTGACGAGACATTAGATCCAGACGCAGTAGAACTCGAACACAAGGTATGAGCACCTTAAGTAGCAGCATAGAGCCATGTTTGCATTGCACTTTTATTAGATTCCAAAACGAACATGATATAAAAACACAAATTGAACAAAAGACGTTATGAAAGTTGGCAAACCTCGTGTGCACCTGAATCAATTGAAAACTTTGGGCAGACCATGTTCCTGACTTCCCTGGTTATAAAACATAGCTAACCCTGTCACATTTGTCAGTAATCTAACAAAATTACGGTAATGCAGGAGGATTTCGAGTGATGCATTTTTCTTGATGGAGTTGTGAGATTATAGCACGTGATTATATAGTATCTTTTTGCAGTAAAGAGTGGAGATTTGCCCAATAAATTCGCTTATATTAGCTTATATGTATTGGTAATGTAGGAGGATTTAGAGAATAAAATATAATAATTAGAAGAATCAAATTCAAAACTTTCATTTGCATAATGAAACATACATTGAATTTCATATATTTTTTTATCATTATTGCAAAATTCGACTTGTCAATCAAACTTAAGAGATTGCACAACAAGTTTGACATTTATAATAACTTCCTTTATTTAGCTTTTGCGAATAATAAAAAGATGCTTACTCTAAATGCATGAATCTTACTAACAAAACATCCATATACATTATTTCGCATATTACGCTTATGGAGCAAGATTTTTGTCATGGCTCTAACCGGTAACCATTAAAAGAATTTGAGAAATAAAAAAAAAAGAATGAAAGGAATAAAATAAGAGAAAAAACTATCCCTTTCCTAATTTGATAAAGAATAATTGTATTCTATTATTCCTTAAATGTTAAAGAATGTAAAGAAATCATAGGAATAAATATTCCTCTTAAATTATGTAAATTATAAGAAATGATAAAGAATTCATTATTCCCACTCATTCTCTTAGTCACCATTTAGAACCGAAAATTACATGGAGTTAGTTTTAGTACACAATTTCAAAAAATAATATGGCGTTAAAGTCTATTAAAACAGCATGACATTTCTGCATTCAAATGAAACATACCACCAAAATAATGTATATATGGTGAATTTTGTGAAAACCTTGATGTAGTGATTATGACATGAACCTAGCAACGATCAAGTATGTTTCTCATTTTTGAATCTTGATACTGATATAGAAATATACTGGTGTAATATACAGTTTACTGTATATTGTGTATTTTGTGAAAACATTTTACCAAATATTATAACAGAATTAGGTTTAGAGAGAGAGAGATTTACCAACTATACTGACAGCTTTAACTTGCTATCATGTTAAATAAAAGTTTCTACCCTACATAAATCAACGACAATGTCCTTCGTCCCAATAATTCTGTTCATAAACTCACTCTATTTTACCAATATCAATGTCACGTGCTATTCACGTCGAACGTAATGCATCTTTTTGTTACTATATTTTCTAGACTTAGTTCATAAAGTTTATACCATATAAAAAGTTCACTACAAGAAAACACAAGTTTAACGAAGAAACTTCACGAGAAAAACTAATCTTCGTAAATCTACGTCGACTTTACATGAAATTTACAAGAAAATATAAAATCAACGTTATTTCCTCTTAAAATAATGACGAAATCATTTCGTCGTAAAGTCGATGTAATGTCACGTTGCTTTTACGAGGAAATACGCTTTCCTCGTAAACTCGACGTAAATGTAGCGTGTACTTTACGAGAAACTACGTCTACTTAGCGAGGAAATTTTGAATCCACCAACTTTGTAGTTATAACACGTTTTGAATCCACCAACTTTGTAGGTCACCACATCACAGATGTATTTCACACGAGGCTATACTTTTCACACATATGAGTATGGTAGACAACGGGCGACCAATAACTATGGAATATGTGTGAAAGAGGAAACAAATTTCTACGGGATCTTGACGGAGATTATTGAAGTCGAATTCCCAGGGATATTGAACCTGAAATGCGTCCTCTTCAAATGTGAATGGTTCGACCCCGTCGTCAACAGAGGTGTTCGGTTTAATAAATTCGGTGTAGTTGATGTCAATGGTGGACGAAGGTACAACAAATTCTTTTTTTGCCATACATGAGCAAAATAAATTAATTTATACGTTTTCTTTATTTTTGCAGGTACAACAAATTTGAGCCTTTCATCTTAGTTTCACAAGCAGACCAAGTTAGCTTCCTTCCATACCCTCGGATGAGAAAATCGGGAATAAATTGGTTAGCCGTGATCAAAGTTACACCTCGAGGACGAATCATCAGTGGAGAAGAACCACCATTGCAAGAAGAACAGATAAATGAAGTCGAGGAACCTGAACAAGAAATTGATGACATCCTTCTCATTGATGCCGCATAATCATGAGTACGAAGATCTTACCGACGATGCCACAGACGAAACCGTTGAAGACGTGTTTAATGAAAATGATGATGTTTCTAGTTATGAAGAGAATGTCGATGTATCCGATTGATGAAGAGAATGTCGATGTATCCGATTGATGTATTTGTTTTTAATAAGAATGATTTTCAGACTTAATGCATGTGATTTGATGGATTTAATCATGAAAAACTATTTATATAATTTGATTTTGTGTAAGGTAATGGGAGTTTGTATTAGAAATAAGAGATTGAGATCATAAGTTAAAGAATTGTGGTTTTAGAATTTGGGGTTTGGAAAGGAAAGAATAGATTGAGGTTAAAGGGAAGATGAGTTTGGGGTTTGGAATATATGAAGTAGAAGATAAGGAAGATGGAGTTTGGGTTTTCGGATTGTAGGGATTTAAACATAATCTTCGTAATTTTCTCATAAAATAACGAAGAAATAACGACGAAATTACAAAATAAAAAACGCGGGAGTCGTTAATTCCACGTACGCCGTATTCGTCGTAAAAAACTCGTCATAAGAAAACGCGGGCCTCGCTCATTCCTCGTAAATAAAAAAGCGGGCCTCCCTATTTCCTTTCTAATTTGATTAGTTTAGGGTAGATTAGGTGGTTAGTGTAGAGAATTTAGATAATGGAATCTGTTTCCTCTCTTAACGACCAATTAGGGACTACCGTTGTAATATTTGAAAAAAAAAAAAAAGAAAGATACCTGGAATCACAGGTGGGAAGAAACAAGGTGAGACCTACGTAAGTCTAGCCTTGTCTCCGCCCACATGTGTT
>NC_027752.1:9022972-9036213 GCF_000695525.1 Brassica oleracea var. oleracea
GGTGAGTTTATCTTTGATTTGAGAAGCAAACTGGTGAGTATTTATAGGAAATTTCGAAAGGTTTTACGACCAATTAGCTTAGTCTCATTCCTCGTAAATAAAAAAGCGGGTCTCGCTAATTCCTTGTAAATGAACGAGGACGTTACGAGGAAACCAAACACGGACCTCGCGAGTTCCTCGTTAAAGGGAAGATGGGTTTGGGGTTTGGGATATATGAAGTAGAAGATAAGGAAGATGGGGTTTGGGATTTCGGATTTTAGGGATTTAAACATAATTCTCGTAATTTTCTCGTAAAATAACAAATATAAGTTAAGGAATTGTGGTTTTAGAATTTGGGGTTTGGAATGGAAAGAAGAGAATGAGGTTAAAGGGAAGATGGGTTTGGGGTTTGGCATATATGAAGTAGAAGATAAGGAAGATGGGTTTGGGGTTTGGGGTTTGGGGTTTCGGATTTTAGGGATTTAAACATAATCCTCGTTATTTCCTCGTAAACTAACAAGGAACTTACGACGAAATTAAAAAATAAAGAACGCGGGACTCGTTAATTCCACGTAAGTAGAAATCGTCATAAAGTCATCGTAACCGGAAAACGCGGACCTTGCTATTTCCTCGTAAAATAAAAACACGGGCCTTGCTATTTTCTCGTAATTTAACGTGGGCTTTACGAGGAAATAAGACGCGGACCTTTGTAATTCCTCGTAAATTTACGAGGAAATTACGAGGATATCTAATCTCTTTTATATACTCGCGAGCACTCACAATTTCATTTCGCCTCAACTTCCTCTCCACTTCCTCTCTATTTCGTAGCAATAGTAACTCTCTCTAATTTGATTAGTTTAGGATAGATTAGGTAGTTAGTGTAGGAAATTTAGATAGGTTTAGGGATTTTATGTTAATTAGTGTTGATTAGGTGGTTAATGTAGAGAATTTAGCTAGATTTATACAAATTGTTAATTATAGAATTTGTTAATACTGTTGATGTTAACTTCAAAGATTAATTTTTTTTTGCAGGGCCTTTGAAAGAACATGCTTATTCCCCATTACAGAGAGTTGTTTGGTGAGCCTGGTAGTCGTTTAGACCCGCCTTCTTTGGCTCCCGATTTTTCTTCAGCTTCCGGTTCTTCGGGTCCGGAACATGCGACAACAACATCCCATTCCAGGCGAGTCATCTAACACACATAACGAGGCGGACGTTGCACGGAGGAGTGAAGAATTCTACCAGGCGATGAATGTCCCTTAGTTCTTTTTCTTTTTTTCGGTTGTTGTATTATAAATTCAAAACTTATTTATATATAAAATATTTTCGTATTGATTTTTATTTTAAATTATAATTTTATTAATAAATTAAATAATTTTAATTATTATTTTTAGTTATATTTTTAAATTCAGTAAAATAAAAAATGAAGTAAATTTGTAGCTAAATTACGACTTATTTGTGTGGAAAGTTTACGAGGAAATGACGAGGAAGGTTAAACGAGTATTTTACGAGGAAATACTTTCGAGCTATTTACATGTATTTTACGAGGAAATAATTTCGAGATATTTACGTGTAATTTACGAGAACAACTTTCGAGGTATTTACGAGGAAATATAGTGACCTCCTTACGTGTAATGATTACGTGGTCTTTACGACGAAATGATTTACTTCGTCTTTACGACGAATTGTTTTCCTCGCTAAGTTACGATGAATTGGCGAGAAAATATGCGTTACGACGAACGAATAACGACGAAACGTGTTTTCTCACTAATTCCTCGTAAAACCTCTTTTACGACGAACTCACGAGGAATACCGCCGTCGTTAATCTCATGTGTTCTTGTAGTGGTTATGCTAACTTATATGCAAGAGTTAGCACATTGAAATTGAATTAACTAAATTTTCAATCGATTCTAAACATGTCACATCAGCAAAAATGAATTCTAATTAAATGATACATCATCAAATTTAATTCGTAATTATTACAAATTATAAAATTATTATTTTTTAAATGATTCTCAATTAATATATAAAAAATTTGTATAAAAATTAATTATTTAAGAGCTTTTGGATTTACCATCAAACTAATCATAACAAGGAGTCAAGATTTCATTAATGCTGTGTCTGACAGTTTCCAAAATACAAAGTGATAAGCACATGTGCAGAAAACGCGTGTATACTTTACTAGAGAGTTAAGTAGTCGTTTTTCATTACTTTCCGTTTGGAAGACAAAAAAAGGGAACATTTGTCTCCGTTAGGGCAGGTCACCAGTTCCAGATTATACATATGGGCTCTTAATTTGAAATACGACTGTGAATGGGTTTGGCTTAAAACAATAAAAAGCACTTGGTTTTGGTCATGCGTGTACTGTTTAGCTTTATCTCTTAGAGCCCATCTTAACTTATTTCATGAATTTTTATCCAAATCGAATGTTTTATACGAATTGGAACCAAACCGATTTGGAATTTAGTTACTACGGAGTATAATTTAATTGGTGCAAATTTGAAAGAGTCCAAAGACAAACTGAAATATTAGAACCAAATTTTTTCAGGTTCACCCAAGTAAACCAAAAAAGAAAACCAATATGTCTTAACTAAACCAAACGAAATTTCTAAGTAAACCAAATAAAGAAAACCAATATGTCTTAACTAAACCAAACGAAATTTCTGAACGCCAACAATACAAGCATCTATCAACTACGACCGTGGCAGCGGTTGCATTTGATTCTTTGATACATTATACATGATCAAGTCAAGCTCAAAAAAGAATGTTCACCTTAAGTGATATCTTTATTTCTCTCCATTATATGATTTCAAATAAAACTATCAAATTCGATTTGATTCATATATTTTTTTTCTTAAAGAAAATTTGGAATCATTTGGTTCTAGATAAATTTAAATAAATTTTAATGTATAAATTCTTGTTCGGTTGATATTCATCTCGTTATTTTTCGTAGGCAAAACAGTATGAGAGGTGACAATAATTTTTCAAACATAAAGTGAAGAGAAATCTGAAAGTCCACAAATACATCATTGACGCCTCTGTTTTTCTTCATATTTAAGATGAAATTTATATATTTTTAATTTGTTATATTTGGTACAGAACAAAACTGACTTTTTGATTCAAACACTTGAATTATCTACCTTTTGCCTATCATGCCTGCTCTGCATGAGACAACCTATTCTAATTGCTCAACGGGATTCAGGTCTCCAGAGGGTCAGTGCCTTTCTGTGAACAAAATTAATCGTGGACGTGGATTTCAAAGCGTGGATAGTAGAGTTATACACTAGTTGTGGACATAAACACCCTAACTCAAAGGTCATTGCTTATACCTTTAAGAGCTTGTTCTTCGCTATAGTCTCCGGTAAGGAGAAACCCAGATAACCTTGTTTCCACCATTACTCCCACCGTCACCGCTGATACCATCACCACGATCGAGTTTTGGTTCTAACTCGTTAAAGGTCTCATCTTTCGATTCGATGTACATCGATCTGCTGGAGACTTCCTCGTGACCACATCCAATACAACGCAACTAGCTTTCGATCTTCGATACGACAGCTCGATCAGAGATGTCTTATCCATTGGAGCTCGATCAAAGCTGTCTTATCAGAGATCGAGAGCTAGCTAGTTGCGTTGGATTGGATGTGGTCACATGGTAAATCTTCAGCATCCAAAAATGGGATTTTTAGCGAGTTGGAACCACTCGATCGTGGTGGTGGCCTCGGCGGTGCCGGTGACGGTGGGAGTAACGGTGGAAACGTGGTTATGTGGGTTTTTCCTTGCGAGAGACTATGGCGAAGAATAAGCTCTTAAAAGTATCAGCCAACGACTTTCGTGTTAAGATGTTCATGTCCACAACTAGTATATAATTATACTATCCACGCTTTGGTGTCCACGTCTACACTTAATTTTGTTTACCCGTTAATATATATATATATATATATATATATATATATATATATATGAAAATGGATCTTAAAAGATAGAGAATTTTATGTATAATTTATTATGACAATTATTTTTATTTAGTACATTTTAGAATTTGAGATAAAAGTAAATGAAAACATAAAGTGGAATAAGAAGAGGAGAGAGGTTCATGTGATGAGAAAAAAACAACTTTTATATTAAAAACATAAAGCCAATGATAGAAAGCATAAAGTCTAGGGTCATAAGAATCTTTTTGACATGAGAAAGTGTGTCTCAAACACTAAGTGTCCTATAGTGTAATTGGAAAGTGAGAAAGTGTCTCTAAACGTAAAAAACTCATATATTTTACTATATTGAATTATCGAATTAATATTTTAAGAAAAAATGAAACAACTTCAAAGCGTATACGTCTAAAAATGTTGATTTTTCTCTCTCGAAAGGGCGATTTGGTATCAGCCAATAAGAGGAGAACAAACCTTCAGAAGGAGAATATTCTTGCTGCCTTTTGGATTAACATTCAAAATTTCCAAAAAAATATTTGGAAATCGATGGAGATCTTTCGGAAATATCCCTTTTTTCTTCAAATCGTCAAAAAGATTTATGTTTATCTAGGGTTCTATACATCGCCACCTTTAATTCTATTCTTTTATCATCGTTCTTCGCAGCGGAACAGCAAAGGGATTTTTTTCTTGCTTCTAATGGAGGAGAATTTGGCAGAAGTTATGAAAGGGATGTCTTTGGGTGAGGATAAATCAATCATTATCCCTGAGGATGATGATTACTGTGCGATTAAAAGTGGAGGAAGAAGCATACTTGGTCGTAGGCCTGGGCATTTCGGGTATCGGTTTGGTTCGGTTCGGGTATTTCGGGTTTCGGGTAGTTCGGATAGGGGCTAGAGGATCCATTTAGTACTTGACCTATTTTTGGTTCGGTTCGGTTCGGATAGTTTTGGGTTCGGTTCGGATAGTAAATGTAGGAATCGGAAAATATCCGGAAAAATTTCGGTTCTCATTTGGATCCGGTTCGGGTTCGGATAGTTCGGGTAGTTGGGATAATTTGGATAAAATATCGGTTATTTAGGGTAAAATATCAAATAATTAGGATGATTTAGATAATAAATTTGAATATTTCGGATTACTTTGGATATTTCGGATTAATTTGGATATTTCAGATAAAACTATCCGGATAGTTTCGGATACTTTCGGGTAGTTTGAATACTTTATAATAATTTAGTTATCCTCAACAATTTTCAGATACTTTTACTAGAATTTTTAATTAAAAATATATATTTAGGGATGCTATATGTATATATAATTAATATTTTTATATATTCGTTCGGTTCTCGGTTCGGTTCCGGTTCGGTTCGGTTATTTCGGATATAAAAATATAGGAACCGTTCAGGTATTTGAAGTTATTGGTCCGGTTTCGGTTTCGGGTATTTCAGTTCGGTTCCGGTTCGGTTCTTCGGTTCCGGTTATTTTGCCCATGCCTACTTGGTCGCCTGCTTAACCCGGAATGTCAGAATATGGGTAGCATGTTAAAGACTATGCCCAAGATTTGGAAGGTCTATGATCGAGCTAGAGGCTTGGCTCTAACGAAAGAGAGGTTTCAGTTTATCTTCGAGTTAGGGTCTGATATCTAGATAGTGCTCAAACAAGGTTTCTGGACCTTTGATGATTGGGGTATGGCCATGGAACGGTGGGTAGAAGTTCCTCCTCCTAATTATCTGCAATCAGCCTTGGTATGGGTACGGCTATATAACCTCCTGGCCAATTACCTTACCTTGAAGACGATTGATACCATTGCTGATGGAATAGGGCATGTGGAGATCATTGAATTTGATCCAACTAAGCCTTTATTGAATGACTATGTGAGAGTTCAAGTTACTCTCGATCTGAACTTACCTCTGCGGGATAAAAAGTCGGTGACATTGCCAGGGGGAAGAATTGAGTATGTTGATGTGGCTTATGAACGTGTCAGAAAGAAGTGTTTTCATTGTCTTCGCTTATCTCATGAGAAGATCAAATGCCCTCTTCTTCAAGGAGTACGGAACAAAGGAAAGGGTGTAGCCTCCACTGTAAAAGTGCAGTCAGATGGCATCAGACAACTTCATACCAACCTTGCTGATAAAATTATGCCTCTCCTGGCTCCAGCAATTCCGCCGGGTTTTGAACCCCCCGCTACAGTTGTGGCACCTGAAGTTTTCGAACCAATGCGTATCTACATGAACTGCACGGATCCTGATGAAAGGAATATCAGAGAAGCTTGTATGAAGAAAACACTTGATGATCTATCTAATGATCCCATCGCGCAGAGATCATGTCTTCGCTTGGAACGGGCCCCGACACTCTCGGTGGAGATGAATAGAAGCAAAGGAAGGATCTTTGATTTCAGCAGAGTTCAGGAGAAATCTTTGGCAGATGAAGCTGAATCTTCCTCACATGGTCTAGCTTCTGAAAGAAACAATGTAGGGTCCTATTTGGCAGATAAAAATTTATCGAGAGAAATGATAGGCACTAGTGAGGGTCAGAGGGGGTTGATCATAGATCAAGACACATGGGATTTCAGGGTGAAGGTTTTACGCTACCTCTACAAGGATGTGATGGAGATCTTGGAACTTCATTACCGGAGAATGTAGATTTTGTGGTGGGCTCAGGTGGTGTTAATACCGAGGCTAGAAGCAATAGAAGCAGAGGTTCGCAAAGAAGCAAGTCGTCTTGGGTTCGGAGGAAACAAGACAAGCGTAGAAACAACATGGTTAGTATAGAAGGGTCTCAATGGGATAAGGAAGATGGTGCAAGTAAACGAAAGACAGAGGAGGAAGGAGAGGTCTCATCAAAAGTTTCACGACACAACAATGGTTCGATGGTTCACCAGAAACCATCCAGTTCTCAATGACGACGCTCAGTTGGAACTGTCTGGGATTGAGGAGCAACCTGACAGTTTGACGCCTTGAGGAGATGTGTCGTGAGCATTTCCCGGATTTTCTGTTTCTCCTAGAGACTAAGAACTCCTGTAGCTGTGTTCTAAAACTCCAAAGTTCGTTGGGTTATGACCATTGTCATTTGGTGGATCCAGTGGGGCTTAGCGGAGGATTAGCTTTGTTTTGGAAGAAGAAGTATGATGTGAAGATTTTGTCTGCGTCGGCTCGTTTGATTGATGCTGAGATAAGGTGTGGTGGAGTGCTTTTCTATATGCCTTTTGTGTATGGGGACCCTGTGCTTCAGAGGAGAGCAGCGGTATGGAACATGCTTGTGGACATAGGACTGACAAGGTCTGGGGGATGGTTTCTCGTTGGTGATTTTAATGAGATTATGATTAATACTGAGAAAGTTGGGGGCCCACAGAGACGAGAGAGTTCTTTATACGATTTCAGAGCTATGGCCAGGGATTGTAGAATGAAAGAGACTCCAAGCTCAGGGAATCGTCTATCATGCGGAGGAGTGAGGGAGATCAAGAGCAATGGGCTTAAAGAGAAGGTGTGGGTACAACGCAGACTTGATAGGGCGTTTGGTAACGCTGAATGGTTCCGGTTATATCCTAAAACACACACATTATATCTGGAGAAGGCAGGATCAGACCACAGACCAATTTTTACAAGCCTGGCGAGCTTTGCACAGCGTAGAACTGGGCGTTTCATGTTTGATAAACGCTGGTGCAAGAAACCGGGAGTGGCTAAGGCAATTCGTCGAGGTTGGTGCCGAAATTCTTTAGACGATCAAGTTTATGTCTCAGAGAGAATTAGAGCATGTAGACAGGAGCTTTCGAGATGGAAGAGAGAGGCCTACGTTAATTCTAATGTTAACATCAAGCGTCTTAGGAGAACCTTGGAGATAGAGGAGAGTAAGGTTTCTCCAAACCTTAACATTCTTCCAACGTTACGTACGGAGTTGGAGAAAGCGTACGATGAGGAAGAAGAGTTTTGGAAACAGAAAAGCAAGAATTCTTGGCTTCAGGTTGGTGACAAGAATACAAAGGTATTCCATGGCTGGGTGGAATCCAGAAGAATGAAGAATAAAGTCCATTCCTTACTAGATGGAGCAGGTGTTGAACGTTTTGATGAAGAAGAGATGGGAGCAGTGGCGGTCGCTTATTTTAATGATCTCTTTCAGTCGTCTGGGAGTGTAGATGCGACATAACTTCTACAAGGTATGGCTCCAAGAGTAACTGATCGTATGAATAGAGATCTTATCAGACCGATCTCGGATACTGAAATTACAAAAGCGGTTAAAGCGTTGAAGAGTGATAGCACCCCTGGAGTGGATGGCATGACTGGTTAATTTCTTTAAGAATTTTTGGAGCATTGTGGGGACTAGAGTCATCCAGGAGGTCCGAGGGTTTTTTGAATCAGGCCAACTCCCTGTGGATTGGAACTTTACAGAGCTGTGTCTACTACCTAAAGTCCCGAATCCAAACCAGATGAAGGACTTAAGGCCCATCAGTCTGTGCTCAGTGGTTTACAAAATTGTTTCCAAGATTCTCTGTGATCGGCTGAAGGTGGTTTTATCGTGTATTGTCTCACCTACGCAAGGGGCGTTTGTAGAGGGTAGACTCATCTCAGATAACCTTCTGATTGCCCATGAGATGGTACATGGTTTGAAAACAAATCATGCCTGTAAATCAGAGTTCATTGTCATCAAAACTGACATGTCTAAGGCGTATGACAGAGTTGAATGGGACTTCTTGGAAGCTCTTTTTCACAAGATGGGCTTTCACTCGCAATGGATTTCTTGGATTATGGGTTATGTTAGATCAGTTTCATACTCTGTGTTACTCAATGGGCAGTCTTATGGTCACATTACTCCAAGAAGAGGCATTAGACAAGGTGATCCACTTTTGCCTTTTCTCTTCATCCTGTGTGCAGAAGCTTTAGTTCACACAATGAACCAAGTAGAGGTAAGTGGTGTTATATCAGGAATGAAAATCGCTTCTGGATGTCCATCAGTACAACACCTACTTTTTGCTGATGACAGTTTCTTCCTCTGCAAGGCTACCCTAACGGAATGTGGGGAGTTTCTGCGCAGACTGAAGTTGTATGGTGATTCATCCGGACAAATGATTAACTTTCAGAAATCTGCTATCACATTTGGAGCTGGGATAGACCCTTACATGAAGCATGTCTTGGCTGCGTTCTTGGATATTGATAAAGAGGGTGGGGATGGGAAATACTTAGGCCTTCCAGAGTGTTTTAGTGGCTCCAAACAGAAACTCTTAGCCTTCATCGGCGAAAAAATGAGCAAGAGACTCAAGGGCTGGTTCGCCAAGAAACTCTCATATGGGGGTAATGAGATTCTCCTAAAATCTATAGCCATGGCGCTTCCTGTGTATGCAATGTCGTGCTTCCGATTAACTAAACACCATTGTCAGAAGATTATGAGTGCAATGGCGAGTTTCTGGTGGGATGATAATGATGAGAAGAGGAAGCTTCATTGGATATCTTGGAAGAAATTATGTATTTCGAAAGAGAATGGTGGTTTGGGTTTCAGAGATATAGAGGATTTTAATCAAGCTCTTACTAGCCAAACAAGCTTGAAGATTACTGAATGAACCCACAAGTCTGCTGGCCAGAATATATAAAGGGAGATATTTTGCAAAGTCAGACATATTAGAATGTGGCAAAGGGTACAGACCATCGTATGCTTGGCGTAGCATCATCTTTGGGAGGGATTTGTTGAAACGGGGTTTAATCAAGTCTATCGGAGACGGCGAAACAACATATGTCTGGTCGCAGAACTGGATCATGGAGGACGTACCGCGCAGGCCTATCAACAAACATCAAGATATTGCAGCCAACCTTAAAGTCTCAGCTCTAATGGATGGGGATGGTCACTGGGATCGCAATATCTTGAGCCATCTATTCCCTGAGAATGAAATGCAGCGCATTCTAAAGATGCAAGTAGGTAATGCTGTTGATCGTGAGATTTGGGCTTTTCAAAGAATGGAGCTTATACTGTGAAGAGTGGATATGAGCTCGCTTCTAAAGTGAAGGAAACGATGGCATTACAAGATGCATCAACGCAGCCTGAAGCTCTAGAACTGAAACGAAGCATTTGGAAAGTCCCAACAGTTCCTAAAATACGTAACTTCTTGTGGCGAGCGACCTCGGAAGCCTTAGCTGTTGCAGAAAGATTGAACACTAGAGGAATGCATTTGGATTCTCGGTGTAAGTTGTGTCTGAAAGATGGTGAATCCATTGAACACGTTCTGTTCAAGTGTGATGTTGCACAGGAAGCTTGGGCTTATGTCTGCGTATTTGCGTATGATGTCTTCTGACTCTATTCCTGAAAGACAGGGAAGATCTATCCCGTGGATTCTTTGGGCTATATGGAAGAACTGAAATTTGATTATGTATGCTGATACACAAGAATCACTAATCTTCCACATTCAACAAGCTATTGAAGAAGCCCGCCTTTGGAATGAGGTAAACTTGAGACAGGAACCTGTAGACAATCTTAGCCTGAATGGAGAGAAGAAGAGATGGGAAGCGCCCTTTTTTGGTGTGGTCAAGTGTAATTTACACTCGAATTGGCGTAATGATAAGCTCCATTGTGGTGTGGCTTATATTATAAGTAATCACCAAGGTAACATTCTTCATCATGCTAGAGACGCCATCACCTCTTCACCTAATAGGCTCACGTCGGAGCTCAGATGTCTGATTTGGACACTACGTAGTATGAAAGACTTGGGGTATACGGAAATAATGATTGGTTCAGATTTTAAAGATGTTGGTGAGGCTGTTAAGCGACCGATTGATTGGCCTCTGTTTCGCATTTTTCTTCGAGAGATACAAGAGTTATGCTTGATGTTTCAATCAGTGGTTTTTGAAGCAGAATCTATCTTATCGAATCAGATAGCAAGGGAGATTGCTAGGAGTGTCCTTCGTGATGGCCGTTTCAATTCGTATCTGGCTTTAGGTGGTCCAGCCTGGCTACATCATAGAATCTTGAGAGAAGCCTCTTCGAACTGCCCGTAGACCTTATATAGGTTGAGTATTTGGATTGTGTTGTCTCTTTTTAGCATGAGCTATATCTTTTGTATGGACTATTGATTCATTTTCATTCCAACGAAGTTGAAAAAAAAAAAAAAAAAAAAAAAATGAAAAAATGAAACATCAAAACCAAAAAGTTTGTTATCTCGTCTTTTTCATTTTATATTCCGTTTAAATTGTAAGAAGACTCTTTTTCTTTTTTTTTCTTTTTTTTCTTTCGGTTTTGTTTATCTTTTTTTAAAATACTTGTTCTCTCTAAAAGTTTTGTAGCCAGTGGCAGACCTAGGAATTCATATTAGGTGTGTCAAAATAATAACATGTCGGTTAAAATTAGAAATAATCTGTTATAAAAAAAAGTAATAAAAAGAATCACAAGAAAATGAACACTTTGAAGCCTCGAACGCAAGTTTTAGGGGTTGTAGACTTTTATACTTTAACCAAATTAGCCATCGTAACTTCCTTGCCTTATCTTACATATTTGTTTTTAATAAGATAACCTGTGTCACCTAACACACCTTTTCACCATGTGAGTCCGCCTTTGTTTGTAGCGGACATGAATTTTCCGTTAAGAGTTTCCTCGTCTAGGCGGGGATTATAAGCCCATGCTCTTGTAAATCTAGATTTAGATCTACCAAAAAGTAGATTTGTGATGTTTGTGGTGGTTGGCGTTTTTTAGTTGAGTCCATTATAAATGTTTAATCTATGCTTTCGCCAGTGAACATGGGTAAACTTTTTTTTTTTTGAACTTTAAACTTGCTATCTTGAAAAAGATTTTAGAGCATTTTTATTAGTTTAGAACTTTTAGTTTTTCAGAAATATAATAGTGGTATTTCTTTTACAGCTCTGTTATTTAATTTAAATCTAAATTATAATTAAAAAAGAACCAATAGCATGAAGGTGAAAAAGGAACCAATAGCATTATCCAATAAAATTGAATTTTTTGAAAAATGGTATTAAACTTGTGGTGGAATTAATTTGTTTCCAATAAAATTATTTTTTATGTTGGTTTTTGACTTTTTGTATCTTGTTTGGTTTGTTATCTCGATCATCGGTTTCTGCAGTTTTGACAACTAGAATTCTCGTATTTTTCGTTGATTTTTTTTGTAATATTATTTTTGTGGTTTACATTCCTTGTAAACAAGAACCAGGAATAAATCTAACCGGGGTCCATTTTCCTATTTAAGAGGTTAGTGGTGAGAATTAAACCTTGGTTTTAGAGGGTCAGAAACCATATTGTATTAATTTTACTACTAATTTTTGACGATTTTCAACACAGAGTAAGGTTTTATCACAATTCGGTGGTGTGCAGTGACTCCACTATTCTTCAAGTGGGTTCGTTCCCACCTGTGAAGCTATTCTGGGTTTTTTTTTGTCAGCAGAAGCTATTCTGGTTTTTGAAAGTTATTTTATGTTTTCACTTTTTTATTCTTGCTGTAGTTTTTAAAATAAAAAAATAAAAAAATGAAAGTTTTTTAGAAAAAACAAATTAATAATAAAATAAAATTATTCAAGTCAAATATACATATATATTTCTCTATTTTTTATATATCTAATGAATTTCATAATACCTTTTAAAAACTATCACCCTTTTTAAAAGAAAATATTCATTAAGGGGGTGTATTCAACTAAGAGTTTCAGATGATTTGTATTAAAATGACAAATTCGGTGTTATTCAAATGAGGATTTTAAAAAATACTTTCAAATTCAGTGTTATTGAACTTGTCATTTTAACAAACACTCTGAAATCAACTGTTATTGAACAAAATTTAAGCTGGAAATTTTATGCTTTAAATGTTTTTAGGGTGTTTGAGAGGGATTTCTTAGTTATAAAAATAAAAATCCAAATCTTATGGTTTTAGATGAGATTCTAGAGTTATTTAACAAAAATCACATCAAATTCTAAGGGGGATGTATTCAATTTAACATTTGATATGATTTGATTTTTAATGGGGTTTTAGATGATTTCAATAAATTACAGAGATTTAAGTGATTTTTGTTAAACTACTCTAGAATATCACCTAAAACTATGGGATTTGAGTTTTAATTTTTTAACTAAGAAATCCTACCCAAACACTCTAAAATCACCTGAAAACTTTAAAACTCCACAACTTAAAATATTTTCAATAACACTGGATTTCAAAGTACTTTAAGAAATGTCAAATTCAATAACAGTGGATTTTAAATAAGTTTTTAAAATTCATGTTTCAATAACAGTGAATTTGTCATTTTAATACAAATCACTTTAAACTCTCGGTTGAATACATTCCCCTAATATTCTCTTAAAATCATCTAAAAATTTACTAAAATCAAATCACTTCAAATTTCATATTCAATACACCACCCCTCCCCCCC
>NC_027752.1:9036269-9038512 GCF_000695525.1 Brassica oleracea var. oleracea
AAAAGTAGTTATGAAGATAGTTTCACACTATCATCAACTCTATCCTCGTTTTCTTCTGGCCACAACTAATATTCTAGTGAATTCTTTTAAAATTTATCTTGAACTTCTAAACTAAAAGTTATTTAACAATAAATAGACACATTCTTTTTATTAGAATGAGGAAATATACATTTGTATATACTGTTTTATTTGTTAAGGTTAGCCGAGCAGTTTTTGTTGAAATTTACACATTTCTCTACTAGGAAGGCATGCGTGTTCTTTCCAAACGAAATACTACTTGCATCTATAACTTATGCACATAATCTGGCTGTCACATTTGTGCAAACCATTATATAACGAAAAATCATTTTTGATAAAAGATAAAATATTTTTTTTTAAATCATTTGTTTAGTCTTCACTAGAGTATTTAATTTATTTTGAATCTGTGAAACAAAATAATAATTAATAAATAAATCGTTCATTCTAAATGTTCAGCCGCAGCTAGTAAGACTTCACACCTCCTAAAAGTAATAGACAATTTGTTACGCACATTTGCCGTGGCCCGTGGTTGAGTACCGCAAAAAAAGCACACTTAAGGAAAGTAATTTTATAGTGGTTTTATAGTACGCATCCATGTACTAATTGCTTTCAATCCTCTCCAGATTCAGTTAGCTTAGTGAGAAGAAATATAAACAAAAACAACGATTACTTTTATAGGGGCTAGATCCTATATACGTGCGAAACGTTAATATCAATTTTCCTAGAAATGTGACAAATTACAATCTTCAAGCGCTTGGCCTTTTCTCGAATAAGATAGGAAGACATTTAAGCACGTTTTAATAATATTACATAGACTCATAGAGAAAACTGTGAAAACGATTAATAACGCGAAACATTTACACTCTATCACACTTTCCCTATTTTTAATTACACCGTAGGACACTTTCTTATACCGACACACTTTCTCTAACGGCTTGTGTCTGATCTAGTTTCTTTCCTAACTAACATAATCCCCTTTTCGTTACAGCTCAAGTACACAGCTTCTTCTCATTGGCCATTTAGGCGGGATTTTGCCCTAGCCGTCGATCTCGTATATATTGCAACGGCTGATATTTATTTTTGCAGATCTAGACAAGACACATTGCTTTCTTTCAACATCAACCACTAGATCAACAACCTAGTACATCGGACGGCCGAGATTAGTTTCATCAGATTTACCATCTCCTCTCAACCCTTTGTCGTCGTTTCCAATCATCTTTATCTCGTTTTTCATTACCCAGAAAGCTAAGAACATTATCAATCCCCTGATAGGCGAATTATCTTATTTGGACCACAAGTTGTGGTTTGTTAGCTAACTAACCTCTTTTTTTTGTCTTTTACTCTAACTGTAACCCAAATAAACTAACCTATAACTTCTTGCAGGCACCTACAATGGCAGACCACTGCATGGTCATTGCCGGTGAATGGAAGACCTCAGACGACGGAAGCTGGAACTTCTCTATCGACAAACACCAGATGTCGAGGATCGTGACTCTTTCTCCCACCATGACGTTGCTCGAACTGCAAAACAACGTGTTGAAGGAGTTCTTTGCCAACACCCAATCCCGCCCATCAACCTCGTTGAGCTACTGGCCTCCGAACTCAAAAGAACTGGCTACCGGAATCTCCACACCACCAGTCATGCTTACACATGATGGGTCTATCTGTTACTTCTACCGTCATTTCAAAATTCACAAGGGTATGAATCTGTTTGTCACCTTCAACCATAAGCCGGCCCCTATCAATTCGAGCCAAGTTGCTGAGAATCTTTTCCCCTTCACTACTACGGACCAGCCTATCACCAAACTCCACCATCTCTTAAACCGTTATTCTGGCCCCCGCCTCACTGCACTCCCTTTGTCCCAGCCGTTCACCGCTGCGTCCAAAATCTCAGGGTTCTCCATTTTTCCCGATGATGATATCCTTGGAGCTAGCCCTATCGAGCCTTCCAACACTAATACGAGCCCTCTATCAGCTCTTTCCAAGATCCGTCGGCTCTCACTGATAGATGAATCGGCTTTGTGTAGCGACGAGATGCTAGAAGAGATGTTCAAAAAACAACTTAGACAGCATCCCTGACAGTTGGGAATCTGAACCGGATGATGATGAAGATTCCAGCTGTGGGAACCAAAATTCGCACTGTCGATTTACGTTTAAATTAGAAAACTAGGAAAATTTTAATTTCCCAGAGGTCCCGGATCTCTGCGAGAGCCAACGGCAAGTGA
>NC_027752.1:9039020-9040363 GCF_000695525.1 Brassica oleracea var. oleracea
TTAAGCCGTCATAACTTAAAAATGGAGATATTCTGTTTTTCCCGATCTATCTAATTATCTTCGAATACTTCGTATTTATCCGCGGAAACTTGACATTTATCTTACCTTGCGAACCAAGCATAAACCGTCCTACGGTTTATGGGCTTTTGGTTAAGAAATCGTAAGAGGATTTCGAGTCACGTCTTAGGTCTCTTTGGGTCGTTGTTTGAATCGAAACGTTTATTACGGCTTCTTTCGATAAAAATAAACTTTCTGCAGTTTTTATCGTAAAGTTCGATTGCTGAATTCAAATTACGAGAAACATGAAATGGGTTGGCTATGGTCTTCAGGAGATAGCATTAAAGAGTAGACGAGAATGCATGGATTCGTGGCGTATCAATTTTTAAGAAAGCATGGTCGCTACGTAGCGACCGAGTGGTGTGCGTGCTCGGTCGCTATGTAGTGACCGAGCTTCGGGGAGAGCTCGGTCGCAACGTAGTGACCGAGCCGTGTACGTGCTCGGTCGATACGTAGCGACCGAGCTTCAGTGAGAGCTCGGTCGCTACGTAGAGACCGAGCTTCGGTGAGAGATCGGTCGCTACGTAGCGACCGAGCCGTGTACGTGCTCGGTCATTGCGTAGCGACCGATTCAGACATTGATTCCGTCGTGACCGATTTTGACCCCAACAGTTAGCCCCCAGCTCGTTAGAACCATGAGCTTCTAGCGTGAGATTTTAGCGAGTGGTTGGCAAGTTAGGTGAGCTAGGCGGAATTAATGGTCGAAAAGGTCCGTGGTAAGTGGTCTTCTCGGTCTTCTAAAAGTATAACGCGATAAGATTGGGGTTGCGCCTTGTGACGGCTGCCTACGTACCCTTGTTGAAGGGATCAAGCCTTTCGTTGTTCGTCTTGGAGTTAAGGTTCATATGACTAGTTTTCCAGCGAGACCTTTACGGTCTAGTTTTTATGTAGAGGTTATCAGGCGTGTTGCTGCCGATGGCATTTTATATGGGTGTAGAAGGAAGACTACGAGTTGTCATCTCGTAATCTAACTCTGTGTGAACTTCTATATCCTTGATCTGTTTCGAGAGTTTTCTGCAGTGTGTAAACTTTCGGGATTTCTGAAGACGCTCGAATATTGGCAAAGAGACAAATTTTGGGATCTCGTATCAAGGTTTTTGCTATTATGCCTAGAGATGTCAGAGACCAGTGCGCTGGGTTTAGGGCAAGACCTAGGTTTACTCAAGGTTTTAGAGGGTGCGATGACTAATTCGACTTACATATCCCATTTCAGTTTCATCCAGATTCCATACCGATTTAAAGTCCGTGATAGGTTCTCGGCTTATACGACTTGTATGGTTGGAACC
>NC_027752.1:9040525-9041244 GCF_000695525.1 Brassica oleracea var. oleracea
CGAGTCTTCGCGAATGATATGTTTTGAGAAGATGTTAGTGCGTATGGCTGCCTGGTCTTCCAAGAAAGTGTTTTTATCGAGGAAGGAAATTTCATCGAAAAACAAATCTTCAGGCGTCTGCGACGTCTGAAGATGCTGAAGATTTGTTATTCTTTCGTATGCCGCGTTTCGTGCTTGAAAGGTTCGCGGGCTTGAAGATGTTTCGCGATGTTGCAAGGGATTAGTCTTAGCCCTGTGTTTGGGAAACGTTCTGGTTTGACTACAGATGTTCGCAGCCAGAATTGTTGTTCCTGTTTGGATTTGATTTGCGATCGGGGAGTTCGGACCAAGGGGTTGCATAAATTTTTCCCCGGAAAGAGGCATCCTCCTATACCGTGCTTTGTGTGGTGTTGGCCTTCCGAGATTTCTTTCGTGTCTATTTGAGGATGTTTCGTATAGCTATAGGAGCTCTGTTGCGAGTTTTCCTTACATGCGAATTTTACGAGTAAAACACAGCGGGCTTAAAGTGAATCGTAGTATATGGAACTTGGTCGATTTTTGACAAGTGGAACCTTTCCGTTAACTGTTTGGTTGTTAGGACTGAGTTTTGCTATGACGAATTTACCAGATGATTCCAGTTTTTGGGTGGTACGATAATTGTTTGTGTAATCGTTACTTGACGTTTCCAGACACATTCCGGATTACCGTTTAGCCGTCAAGTTATTGGAGCGGTGGTTGCT
>NC_027752.1:9042155-9043247 GCF_000695525.1 Brassica oleracea var. oleracea
GCGGATGCCAGTGAGTCGCGGGGCTAAAGAATGAGACCTTTCAGATGGTGGTGCGAGGAAGTAAAGTTTATATTGGTTGTCCAATGTCGGATCATACAGCTTAGTTTTTTGCTATAAGGAAAGTACTTTTTCGTAAAACCTGTTACGTTTACTTTCGAAAGTTACTTCGTATGACATGATCTGATTATACGAAGGATTTTTTGCGTAAGTAACGGGCGACCGGTTTTTATGAATTTATTAAATTGACGCGACATATGGAGATGTCAAAATAACGATGTTTCCGCAGATTTTTGAGAAACGTTTTCGCTTTTTTTTTTATTCTTCGGTGAAAGTTTCTCTGAGTCACTCATGGAGTTTAACCAAAGGTTATTTCACCGAGATCTAGTCGCGAAACGTTTTTGCAGATTTCTTGAATGAATCAGTTAAACAGCGATAGACTTAGTCGACGAGCGAAGAGGACGTGTTCTCTTTGTCGTATTTTCTGTTACTTTTTTTCTTGATTTTGCTTTCTCGCAAATGTTTTTGATGTTTTTCGTGAGTCGGTTGGTTCAACAGAAAATGAGAGTGATGATTTGATGCCTGAAGATTTCTCGTATAATGATTCTTATACGAAACTCATTTTATCAAATCGAAAAAGATCTTTATGACTTGAGCAAATCATCGACTTTCATTCTGTAGTTTGGCAGAGGTTTTCTAAACGAATGATTGCGATGATAGATGTTGTATAGTCTTTGAGGATTTTTCCAAGATGGTTTGGATCAGTTCCTAGCGTTTAGACAAAACTCAGATTGTCGTTTGCTTCTAGGATAATCTTGACGGGACATCGCATTGTATGAATATGCTTTTGAAGTATGGGAGTATACGAGTATAGTATACGCACCTACTCCGTCCCCTTTTTTCTCGAGGAATAGAATGATCGACTGTCCGAGTCGGTTTGAAGATGACGCTTGGACTGTGATTTGGTTGTTTCCAGCTTGAAGACTTGGAATATGTCGGTTCCGTGTGAATTGTCAGAAACGAATCGGTTTAAGACGACGTTCATGTCTCTAGTTTTTTCTCTCCTTAGGAAGCGAGCTTGATATGCGTGGCGAT
>NC_027752.1:9043728-9061281 GCF_000695525.1 Brassica oleracea var. oleracea
CGATGAGGATTCAAAAGAGAACGTAAAGGAGGACCCTTTTTAGGCCTTACTGGTCGCTACGTAGCGAGTGGAGAGTTGGCTTGAGCTCGGTTGCTACGTGCTCGGTCGCTTCGTAGCGACCGACCTGTGTGCGTGCTCGGTCGCTACGTAGCGACCGAGCTGTGTGCTTGCTCGGTCGATATGTAGCGACCGAGCTTGGGTCCGAACTTGATTGTTTTCGTCGTAAGATCTCAACGGAAACTCCGATTGAGACGAAACGAAAAGCGTTACGATGAGGATTCAAAAGAGAACGCAAAAGAGCCGTGTGCTTGCTCAGTCGCTATGTAGCGACCGAGCTGTGTAATCGATTTGTTGCGCTTTCTTTTTTCCCGATTAACTTAGGGGTTTTCTGCGGTTTTTGGGAGAACAAGTTTTACCCTTCCGAAATGTTTTGGGAAAACATGTTTTGGTAAAAACCTTACGCATTGAGATTTCTTTTGTTCGGTAATGATCCAAACTTACAGGGTTTGATAAGAATTATCGTTTCCCTTTATGTTTAAAAAGAGAAATCGCGAGCTCGTTTCATTGCACTTTTTGTGGCAAAAAGTCGCAGCAAGGTTTTTGATTTTCTCAAGAACTGTGGCGTTTGCATAGGCGTTGGCCATAGGCGCAGTGGTGGCTGGAGTTTTCTTGCCAGCGTTGTTGCGAACTGCGATTTTCTCTTTCGTATTTCCAGACATTGTTTTGATCAAGCGTTTTGCGCGGCTATGAGTTAGAGTAATCCGTACCCCCCCTCCTTCTAGCGCCAAACTGTGTGAACCGAAATTCGAACTGTCGATTTACGTTTAAATTAGGAAACTAGGCAAATCCTAATTTTCCAGAGGTCCCGGATCTCTGCGAGAGCCAAGGGCAAGTGACCAAAAATATGCGGAAATCATGAAAAGAAAACAAACGAGTTTAGAGAAAACAGTAGATCTTATTTCGAGTCCGCGTAAGAGCGTTGCGATCATTACAAGAGATGATAAATTCTTTGGCCGCAAAGGCTGAAGGCTGTCAGCGACTTACCTAGTTCTAGCGGCCTAAAAGCTCAAACATAGTTGACTAGCAGCTCGATAACAAAAGACGAAGAAAATACAGAAAATGTTTTTGATTGATCTCGGACTGAACCTTATGACAGGCTCCCTACGTACCCCTTTCGAGGATCAAGCCGAACGTAGTTCAAGAGTGAACCAAGAGATCGAACTGCTTGTGCACGTTCGTCTGGTAATCGGGTGCCAGTCATGGAGACATAGCATGTCGAGAATAATGCCTCAGAGTTTCTAAGTGCCGAGAGTTCTGAGTCTCCAAAATCTTTTTCCGTGCCTCTCGCCTAGGACTCCTTATATACTCGCTCCCAGGTCGATTTATGCTTTTTCCTCTTCTGCCCTTAAGCCGTCATAACTTAAAAATTGAGATATTCCATTTTTCCTGATCTTTCTAATTATCTTCGAATACTTCGTATTTATCCTCGGAAACTTGACATTTATCTTTCCTTGTGAACCAAGCATAAACCGTCCTACGGTTTATGGGCTTTTGGTTTTAAATCGTAAGAGGGTTTCTAGTCACGTCTTAGGTCTCTTTGGGCCGTTTTTTGACTTGAAACGTTTATTACGGCTTCTTTCGATAAAAACGAACTTTCCGCGGTTTTTATCGTAAAGTTCGATTGATGACTTCAAATTACGAGGAACATGAAATGGGTTGGCTACGGTCTTCAGGAGATAGCATTTAAGAGTAGACGAGAATGCATGGATTCGTGTCGTATCGATTTTTAAGAAAGCACGGTCGCTACGTAGCGACCGAGTCGTGGGCGTGCTCGGTCGCTACGTAGCGACCAAGCTTCGGGGAGAGCTCGGTCGCTACGTAGCGACCGAGCTTTGGTGAGAGCTCGGTCGCCACGTAACGATCAAGCCGTGTACGTGCTCGGTCGCTACATCGCGACCGAGCTTCGGTGAGAGCTCGGTTGCTACGCGGCAACCTTGTCCGCGTCTTTCTCTGATTTTTAGTGAATGTGTTTTCTCCGCAAGATTCTTCGTAAAAATAAATCTTTTTCTAAGATTTATTTTTCGTAAAAACGTTCATGCTGATTTTTACGGACTTTCAGACATTGGTTCCGTTGTGACCGATTTTGACCCCAACACCGGCCCTGACAGCTCTCTTCCTCCAGGGTTTGAAGATTTTGAACCCCGCGGCTTTGACCACGACTTTTGGGTCCCGTTGACTGACAAAAATCTAGGCGGTTCCGACGCCGCTTCGGTCATGGCTGGCATAACCGTTCCCAAAACTGCTCCACACATTATTCATTGCACAACTGGAGATGCGTTTGTTCACACTGTCTCACCACCCGGAGATCAACCAACCAAATGGAAGCCTGATCCTGAAGATCCTACCTCACATTACCACAGTTTCCCCCATGTGTACCCCAATCCCATGGACACTCGCACAACAGGCATACAGTCCCAGAGGTATCCACATGGACAGTCCTCAACGTTTTCTCCAGGAGTACCTCAGCCTCGTAATCCACATGGACAACCCACGGCCTTTCCCTGAAGTGTACACCCCCTAAGTAATCCTCATGTACTCCCATCCACATCCACGTGTACACCACCTTCCCGTGCTAAAAACTCACCCTAAATTCCCCCATTGACTCCGCACGTCCGCGAGACCAGGCCACTGTTAGAGATCAGTGATGAGGAATTTGACGTTCCACCGATCTTGGACGACCTTTCCTAAGAAGCTGAGGATGTCCCCGATATGCATTTCGACGATTCAAACGAGGAACCGTTTTTAGAGAAACTGTACGCGACCAAGGAGGATTGCCAAATCTCGCTGGATATCTACGCAATCAAGGAGCATTTCTATTTCAGGCAAACCCAAACCACTAGGCATTACTTTGTGCTTAGTTGCCATGACACAACCTGCGATTGGCGCATTCTAGCAAAAGAGCTTACAAATTGTGGTTACTACACATCAAGAAGGCCCAGCTTCTACATTCTTGCACAATCGATACACGCAACCTATACAGGAAGAAGGCCACATCCAAAGTCCTAGCTCATGTCAACCGCTCTCGCTATACCGAACCCACCAACGGACCTAAATCACTACAGCTTCAGCAGATGATACTGGAAGACCTTCGCATCGATGCTTCCTACATGAAATGCCACAGGGCCAAAGAGCAAGCTGTGGATAACACTGTTGGGAATGCTGAGGATTCATTCCTCAACCTCGCCTCCTATTTTGAGAGGCTCAAAGCAACCAACCCAGGCACGGTTACTGCAATCAAAACCGAGCCCGACATAGAAGGCAACATACGTTTCCTCTATGGCTTCATGGCCTTTGGTGCTTCGATACAGGGGTTTCGCCGGCTACACAAGGTTCTTATTATTGATGGGGGTACTACTCACGGCCAGTGGTCAAGACGCTAACTAGATCCAGGTCTTCACCCATAATTGAGTTATTCATGTTCATCCAACGCATGTTGACTCACTGGTTCTCTGCTAGAAGGACCAAATCAGCCAAGTGTCATGGGTTTGTAACACCAGAGGTTGAGAAGGTTATGCAGACACATATCAGGCTCACCAAAGGCAGCAAGATAGCAAACATCAACACCTGGAGCTATCAAGTTAGGGGCCTTTTCGGTCATCCCAACACTGTATCCTTAGAAAACAAAGTCTGCCCCTGCCAGGTTATCCGGAAGCTCAAAATCCCATGCGACCACGCTCTTCTAGCTGCTGATTCCATAGGTTTCCCCTATGTTCAGTTTTTTGGTGATTGCTACAAAACTCAGACATGGATTGACACATACGCTGGTGTTATATACCCCGACGCTCCCATTGGAGACTTCCCCATCCCGGAAACAATTACTTTTATGACCATGCTCCCCCCTCAGACTCGTCTTCCATCTGGCCGTCCAAAGGACAAGCGTGTCGCTTCAACCGGCGAGATACCGGTAAGGAAAACAATTATCTCACTGATGTTACACACATCCTCCAACTGGCCCTAAACTCTACTCCCTTTTAATGGCAGACACCCAAGAAGAAAAAACTTGTCCCTGACAAATGCGGTCGTTGCGGAGGCACTGGTCACAACAGGACCAACTGCGTTGTCCCAATCTGAATGCGGTGAATACTATATCCACGAGTGTTCTCTTCTGGATAGCGAATTCACCCATCCCTCTCCACCCCTCCTTTTGTTTTTTGTCTCATTGAGCATTTTCACATGTAATAACTTTATTGAACATGTAATGGCTCTTATGTCAGCCCACAACCTTATGTAATGACACTTTTGGGATGGCTCTCGGGGTTTTGGAAACATCTATTGTAGTTAGCTAACTTCTCTGCATGTCCACGTGTACACAACCCACCATAGTGTACACAAGTGCACCAGTCCCGGGGTTCACGTATAGTCATGTTAGTTTCCCGCGTGTACAACTCCAAACCCTTTTGTACATGTGTACAAGTCATTACCATCATACATACCCTCTTAACCTGCTTTCCCTGTGTACCCTATCTCCCACCTAATAAAGTTCTCTTCCTCTCTACTCCCACGATTACCCCACCTTCGGTTTAACCCAAACGCAAAGGGATAACCATCTTTCCGATCGACAGAAGTTATGTAAACCTTTTGCACCGGTTATGAATGTGGGGTTATCCAGCTCTACCACTACGCTACCAAACAAAAAGCAACACAGAAAACAATTCATCAACTAACAGCAGCCAACGTCAACGTCACTTATACATACGTTCACCATTCTTACAACCCATCACCGTACATACCGTTGATTCATTCTAGCTCCACTATGTTGTACATGTGTACACCTATTCCTACTCTTATCCACAAGTATAACAACAACATCATTCATTACATCATTAAACCTGCATAAAAAAATGACGCCTGCATCGCAAACAACAAAAAGAAAATCCTTTGAAATCCGTTCATATCTTTTATTACATCATTAAACTGTACCTACCGTAGATTCATAGAATCTCAAAACACATTATCATCCAAGTCCTACTATGCTGTACATGTGTACACCTATACCTATTCTTATCCACATGTCTAACAACAACATCATTCTTTACATCATTAAACCTTCATCAAAAACATATCACGCATACATCGCAAACAACAAAAAGGAAATCCTTCGAAATACGTTCATATCATACAATCCCAAAATAATCCATCATTCTTACAGACCAGTTCTCGTCCATTGAACACAAGCACAACATAACAAAATAAAAACAACTCCTACGCTTAATGTTTACGTCCAAAATACACCAACCCTACATAAACCCTACGTTTCACTGCATCTCCTCTCCCACATAAACTGGCACAACCCAATCCTTGTACAAGTTCATAGCCCACTGCTTCCTCATTATGTCCACCAGCTCGTCAGTCAAACCATCCATCCTAGGATGGGGGTTCCCCAAAGCATGAAGCTCCAAGAATTTAACGGCCACGGGCCCACAATCTCCACTACGTCGGTTCTCGTAAGCACATCCCATTCTTTCAATCGTGAAAGGCTCCAAACTATACGCTTCATCTTCTGGAGGTGGACAAACCTTCTCCACCAAATATGGAAGCATATTTGACACAACTTCCAACAAACCCCACACCGCTGCCATGTCTTTCAGCCTTGGGTTAGGGTCTAGCACCAGCACACGCCAATCTGTGAGGCTTATGCACAGACCCACCTAGTGGTTCCCATCCCAAATCATTGGTGCATACAGGGTGTCGACCTCCGCTCCCCACTTCCTCCCTTCCTTAGTTAGAAACCCTGAGAGTCGCCCATCGGCCAATACCCTCCCCTTGTTAACCTTAGCTGCGTTGAAAGCACTTGCCTTCCCTTGCAAATGTGTTACAAACCAAGGCGGGAGAAATATGCTACGCCTTTCTTTGAGTATCTCCTCATGTCTGTTAGCAACGTACTCAACCAAAGCTTCTATATGCTGTGTCCACATGTACAAATCAGCTTTGCCACACAATAAAAAATCCAGTAAGATTGTTCCGAAATAACAAAACAAAGCCAATACCTTAGTAGACACCCATTCCTGGGATGTGGCAAGCTCAAGGAAGAATTGGTTGTCCAAATCAAATTTGCCAGCATTTAGATGCAACCTGCAAAAATAGTAGGCAAAATTACATCCAAATTCACCATCATCATACCAAAATAAAGGGGACTTACACTTTCGGATTCCCAACCAACATATTCTCGAAAAAGCGAAAGTATGTATCTTCAACCGTTGGAACAAGTTTTTCCATGGTAAATGGCTACTTCGCCAACAACAAGGCCGCCAAGCCTGCTTTCCTCTCCATTGGTTTGTGCTTCTCGCTCCTCTGGCACGGCGAGGAGTCACTTAGCTCCATTAATTACTTATCTCCATTGCCATCGCTGTTACATCCCTCACCTTCTGATGTTGCCTCCTGCCGACCACAAACAACATAACTATTACATCCATACTTCGGTGCGCGCTACTATATTACCAATGACATACCTCCCCAACTATTTCCTCATCCACCACTGCCTGCTTCGCAAGGGCGACATTCTGCTAATTACGACAAACAAAACACACTTCTCAGACATGTCTTCTTATCAGTGTGTGTACTACTGTACAATGAGAACAATTATCCACATGTACATACATGTTCAGCATTGGGGCAATTTTCAACGGTCTTTTCAGCCACTAAACTGTCGACAGTGGGCCCCTTTTTGCCGCCCCCCTTAGCTTCTTTTACATCTAACGCCGCCACACTCTACAGAACCCAGTGTAAAAACACACATAATCAGAAGTCCATATGGACACCATATGATTACTTATGTTCATTAAGTCAAATAAATCCACATGTACATACCTCTTCAGCTATTGGGACATTTACCTGGTCCTCTTCCACCACAGAGCAGTCAATTATTGGCTTTCCCCCATCGCCCCCCCATTGCCTCGTCCACTTTTAACGCTTCACCACTCTACACAACAAGCACAAAATCACACCTTACGTAATCACTTCTCACGACAATGTTTATATACAATCTATGCATCACTTTTACCTTCTCATTAGGGCCTTCCATCAAATTGCCCCGCTCCATTGCATTACCATCAGCTTCCATGCTCTGCGCACACATGGAGACAAATAAACACCCCATTAACTTGCACATGCCTACAAGCTCGCTACATAGTACACATGTACCGCACACTCTAATTACCTGACCATCAGTGTCCTTTGTGGCTGCACCACCTTCCGTTGCCTTTCCAACCTCTTTCTCAGCCACCGTACCCGTCACCCCGCGTGTGATGACACCCACCAGCCTATTAAGGTCTCCAAAATCCTGTGAAACACTTGTAAGCCTACAAACAACCCATCTAAGAAATAACAAAATATAAGGTGATTCTTACCACTTCAGTGCCGCAAGCAACTGGCTCCCCTGGGACCCCTAAATCAGCACCCACATCACTATCATGCTCAACATAAGACAGCGGGTAAGCATTGCCAACANCACCCAGTTTTGCTTCCTACCTCTTCCTCAGTTATATAGAATGTGTTACTCCCACTACCAAATATTACCACATGGGCCTGCTCAGTTACGTCCTCCTTCTTAGTATACAACAGTGGGACACCATCTCCTTCTTTCAGAGCGTGTTCAGCCACTGCCTGAGGCCTATTCTCACCCCGTTAACGGCACCCAATATTCCATGCTGTTATCGGTTCCCTCAAGGTCGCTTCCCCCAAACAGAGTCCCTGGCTCAACAGAAACGGCGCTCTTCTTTCTACTCCGCAATCCCCCCAACTTACTGCTGGAAAACTTCCCTATAATTTTAGCCTTAAACTTCCTCAGCAGCCTGCCTTGCTTCTCTACTACTTTGTTTAGTCTGCTGAGCTCTTTTTTAATCCCCTCCACAACCCCCAGTAGAGCCTCGTACTTATCCCCCCCCCCCTCCATCGCCTTTCCGGCTGAAGTACCTGCTCAGCCTCCTCTGCTTCATCACAGCCCCTGCCTCTTCCTTCTGAGTTAATTTCCTGATTTTCTTTTTCACTTCGGTCACTGTTGGGTCATGGACATAGAGTGGTTCTGCAACATCACTGCCACCCCACTCCCCCTTCTGGAACTTGTGCCCCGATATCAAAAGGTCCACCATGTACGCAACTTTCCTAACAAATATCTCACAGTCGAACACACCCCACTCATCATCTCTATCCTCATCAACCTCCATCATAGGTAGAACCGTCAACTGCATCCAAACCGTACAACGTTTTTAGTCCTAACTTAACCGTGCACGTTACTTTAAGATGTCCATGCGTACACTTAATTACGTTTATCCACATGTATAACTTTACATAAGTTATCCAAATGTATATCTTTCATACGATATCCACAAAACACAACTAAACAAAACTAACCCAAAGACATGCATGTACACAAGTACATATCTTTCGGAATATCCACAAATAAAAAATACTGACCTTAGGACTATGCTCCACATAAAGCACATCAGTTAACACCAGCCCCGTATGTGTGGGAAGCTTGTCCCCAACATAGCTCAAGAGCGTAACACTGTCATCGCCTCCTAGCCGGTCAAGCAGAACTGGAATGGCTTCAAACACCCAAAGCTGCAGTGCAAGGGGAAACCCCAATAGGAATTTAGTCTCCTGCCTCAGCTGGGCGCAGAAAATGCCTTCTGGGTCATCGCGCTTCCCCAACACCTTCTTAGGCGGTATCATTGTGCTAATTGTCCACCAAAATGACTCACGCCCCCACGGAAAAGAGAAGAATTTGTCTAGCTTCTCCACCAGTTTAACATACTTCAACGTCGGCTTTGGCTTCTGCATTTTCGGCATGAGCACCCCGTCAACAATGATGATCAAACATATTCTTAGCTTCTTCCCTGGAGACAGAGTTATTTCACCCACAACCATTGCTGCAAGATCCTCTAAATTCAAGTTACGCCTCCCCCCAAACAACTTGTCCCAGAAAACATAGTTTGTTTTCTTCGGCTTCGTTTTTTCATCTACCTCGTACCCCTGCTCGAACTCCCCACAAGGTAAGCCAGTGACATGGCCAAATTCTGCAAGCGAGAACCTTGTCGGACCCCCACCGAAAACATGCCACATCTCGAACCGTTTCTTGGTTACCAACTGCCTCGAAAGCATTCCATGTACCAATTTCGCTGAAAACGCGCATGAACACAACAATCTTTCCATCTCCGCTGAACCTTCAAGCACATCCCTAACCAGAAGCAGGAACTCCAGCGACGAATAGCAGTTGTTCCTGTTGCTAGGGTAGCGGTCGGTGGCAAAGAGACGAGGTGGCAGCCTATCATTGACCGCAACATCCTCCATCGGTGCCGTACCTGAGCCCGCAGACACATATGAAACCGGATCTAAATCAAGAATCATTAGTAAACGCCAATAAACCTTGATTCTAACTCACCGTCATCGATGGCTTTGCCAGCTCTCTTTCTTTTCGTCGTCATCGCCTACCGTCGTTCGTCGTCACTTTCACCGCTGGTTACAAAGTTGGAGTAAAGTTCCGTAAAAAATTGGAAAGGTCACGGTTTCACCTTTTTATGGGTCCAACCTAATAAAATTAACCAAACAAAAACGCCCGCTTAAAATCCACCAATCACGTTGGTCTCATTTCGAATTTCGAAACCACAAACTAGTGTAACCAGAAAAATTTGTTGTATTACTAAACTACCTACACCTGGTTTCGCTTTATTGAGGTCATGCACGACTTTAGCCACTAATAAGTGTGTTTGTAGCAATAACTGCTCTACAATGTAATAAAATATCAATAAATGTATATTCCAGTTATAAACTCTAATAACGCATCCCTAACTTTTTAAGAGGTAAAAAAAATAAACAAAAGAAATCAAATTGTAAAATTCCTTCAAATGGTCAAGAATTTATTTGTTTCTGTTTCAGGTAGATCTTAAGTGTCACAGAAAATCTTTATATTATGAATATAATGTATTAGCACGAAAGAGAGAATTGCATTGTAGAGTTTGTTGTTCAAGTAACTATTTATTATAATTACAAATAGTGTTGAATTCACTTCCTTATAAGATTAAATTATAATGTTATATGCGGTAAAAAATACAATTTTCTGAAAAAATGATTTGTTGTAGTAGAATTAACAAAAGCTACAGCGGAACTTGACCCTTTTCTGTCTAATTAGTTTTTATCTCTTTTTTCCTTCGTGACTTTTAAATTTTTTCAAAAAATTTTAAAACATAACATTTATGTTTAAAAAAAAAACTAAATTTTATGTGTTATTAACTAGTTAATCATTGAACTTTACTATATAGTAAATTGTTTGATATGGATATTAACAGATAAATCATTACTTGAAACGTCGCGTGTACTAACTAGTTAATCATTGAGTTTATTTTTAGTAAATTGTTTGAAAATGGATTAATAGATAAACCATTATTTGAAATTGTGCTTTGTTCTTTTGTTTATTTATGTTTTTTTTTGTTGGACTTAATTCTAAACATCACACGATTATGAGTTGTAGTATTACTGTTCCAACGGTTGAGTGTAATTATCATGAGTTTTTTTCTTTATTTGGAAACTAGGTGTGTTGTCTATATGGTACATGAATTCCAAATTAATATACGAAACTATTTAATAATTTATATTAAATTTTATAGTTTCATTTAAGAACTTATTTTTAAAAAATATATACATTATGCGAAATAATTCATTATTCAAGATATAAATGTTATATATAATATAAAAATTTCAATTAGAAGAACTTTTTTAAAAAAAAATTAATGTTACATTCACAATTTAATCTTTCGCAAATTGGGTTTACCTTTTTAATTACTTGTGTGTGTACGTTAAGAGGCATTCAAAATTATTATCTTTGGTATTTCATCACAATCTAGGGAAACTAAAACATACTACAAACAGATTTATGAGTACAAAACAAAGAGTAAATTTTTATTAAAAAAAACAAAGAGAATTTTTTTGTAGTGATTTAGAAAATCATGTTAAAAGGTGATATATGACGACATTTCATCGCCATATTCTTATACAGAATATTTAGGGATGGTGGCATCCGATCATCGCCCAGTAGTGGTTTATCTAGAAACTAAAGTCACAAGGAGAAAAGGGCAATTTCGTTTTGATAAAAGATGAATTGGAGAAGAAGGTTTTCTGAAGTCAATTACAATGGGCTAGTCATATTATAGTGAAAAAAGTGAAATTGGGATAGTGGAAAAGATTAGCAATTGTCGACACGAAATTACTAAATGGCGGAAAAATAATCCACCTTATGGAAAGAAAAAAATTAATGAGTTACAGAAAGCTCTTGAGGAAGTACAAACAGATAATTCTAGGTCTCATGAGGATATTTTAGAGGTTTCAAGGAAGTTGCAAGATGCATATAAAGATAGAGAGGAGTGTTGGCAACAGAAAAGTAGAAATTTGTGGTACTCATCTGGGATCTCAATACAAAATTCTACCATGCTTTGACTAAGAAATGACGGGTCCGTAATAGGATTGTGGGTTTACATGATGCTCTGGGGAATTGGATTACGGAGGATACGGGTGTGGAAAAAGTGGCAGTAGACTATTTCGAAGAGCTTTTTACTACCACTTCTCCAACGGAGTTTGATGACTTCCTTACAGAAGTAACACCGGGTATCACTCCTCAGATGAATCAACGACTGTTGAGAGTAGCGACGGAGAACGAGGTTAGAGAAGCCTTGTTTATGATGCACCCAGAGAAGGCACCAGGACCGGACGGTATGACATCTCTTTTCTTTCAACACTCCTGGCATATTATTAAGAAGGATTTGGTGGACATGGTGAATAATTTTTTGGTTACTGGAATACTGGATCTGAGGTTAAATATTACTAATATTTGTATGATCCCAAAGACGAAGAAGCCTACAAGGATGACAGAATTGAGGCCAATTAGCCTGTGTAATGTTGGGTATAAAATTATCTCGAAGGTTCTGTGTCAGCAGTTAAAGATATGCTTACCTTCCCTCATATCAGAAACCCAGTCGGCATTTGTGCCAGAAAGGTTGATCTCTGATAATATTCTTATAGCTCAGGAAATGTTTCATGGATTAAGGACTAATAAGGCATGCCAAAAAAAATATATGGCAATTAAAACGGATATGAGTAAAGTGTATGATAGAGTGGAATGAGATTTTATCAAGGCTCTAATACAGAAGATGGGTTTTGGTCTTCATTGGATTACATTAATGATGGAGTGTATATCATCGGTTCAGTATCGGGTCCTACTAAATGGTCAACCACGGGGTCTTATCGTCCCACACAGGGGCTTACGACAAGGGGATCCTTTATCACCTTATTTATTTATTCTGTGTACTGAGGCTTTAATTGCAAATATTAAAAAGGCGGAAAGAGAGAAACACTTAACGAGAATGAAGGTAGCTAGAGCATGTCCATCGATATCTCATTTGCTTTTTGCGGATGATAGTCTTTTCTTCTGTAAGGCTCAAAAAGAAGAATGTCAAATCATTCTTAGGATCTTAAAGGAATATGAGGTTGTATCAGGTCAGCTTATAAACTTCTATAAGTCCTCGATTCAATTTGGGCACATAATTGAGGAATCAGCAAGACAGGAGTTAAGAGATATATTGAGAATCCAGAATCTTGGAGGCATGGGATCCTATCTAGGTTTTCCAGAAAATCTGAGGGGATCCAAGATACAAGTTTTTAGCTTTGTGCAGGACCGACTAAATAATAGAGCTAATGGTTGGACCTTCAAGTTTTTCACAAAGGGAGGAAAAGAAGTGATTATTAAATCCGTGGTTACGGCATTACCAAACCATGTGATGTCTTGCTATCGTCTGCCTAAGGCAACCGCCAAAAAACTGACGACCGCGGTCGCACAATTCTGGTGGAGTCCAGGGGAGAGGACAAGAGGCATGCACTGGAAATCATGGGATAAAATATGCCTTGATAAGGAGGATGGAGGACTAGGTTTTAAGGATATTACGGATTTCAACACAGCAATGCCTGGTAAACAGTTGTGGCGCCTGATTGAGAAGCCAAATACTTTATTTTCCCGAGTGTTCAAGGGACGGTATTAAAGGAATGCATCACCCCTGGAACCGATTCGCTCTTATTCTCTGTCATATGGCCGGCAGAGTATCATTTCTGCTAGATCTCTGGTAAGCAAATGACTAATCAAAAGGGTGGGATCATGATCATCTATATCTGTATGGAATGATCCATGGCTCCCAACCACTCGCCCGAGACCAGCAAATAAAAATCAACACAATTTCGATCCAGAACTAACAGTGGATTCTCTTATTGATTCCACTTCGCGAACATGGAATTCACAAGCACTCAGAGTTTTGATGGATCCCCAGGATGTGAAAATTATAGAAAGTATACCACTGAGCAAAATCCAGATGGTGGACAGGGATGGATGGCATTTCACAAACAATGGGAAGTATACGGTTAAATCAGGGTATCAGATAGAACGAGTTTATCCAGACAGGGAAAGACCACCTTTAATGTTTGGACCCACAGTTGATGCTTTGAAGGCGTTCTGCTGGAAAATACGGTGCCCCCCAAAGTTAAAACATTTTCTATGGCAATTGGTTACAGGTTGTATAGCAGTCAAGAAGAATCTGAAAGCGCGAGGAATACAAGGAGACATATGTTGTGCACGTTATGGAGCGGATGAGGAATCAATCAACCATGTGTTTTTTGAATGTACTCCAACACTTTAGGTTTGGGCTCTCTCCAAGATACCATCAAACCCAACTATTTTCCGAATGAGCTCCCTCTTTACAAACATGGATCATCTCTTCTGGAGAGTCTCCCCACCGATGGAGGATCATCAATTTGCGTGGATACTTTGGTATATTTGGAAAAGAATGAACAATAAAGTTTTTAGTAATTTGGACATGGACCCAAGGGACACGCTCAAATTGGCAGAAACAAAGTCAATAATTTGGGCTGACGCACAGGTATTGACCGGAAATAGGATAGTATCCCAAGTCGAGGTTATGACTCTCCCATCAATTCTGGGGAGATGGTGTTTTACAGATGGTTCCTGGAAGGAGAATGAGATTTTCTCCAGGCAAGGTTGGCTGAGTACTTTAGAAGGTTTGATGGGTTGTTGGGAGGAAGGAATGTCCGGGCTTGTCTATCTCCTCTACATGCGGAGATAGAACCACTACTCTGGGCAATGGAATGCATGAAAAACTTACGCCAATTTCAAGTTACGTTTGTAACGGATTGTTCTCAGTTGGTGAAGATGGTTTTGGAACCAGAAGAATGACCAGCATTTGCAAATTATTTGGAAGATATTAAGACCCTGAAAGAAGGTTTCACACGATCAGAGATTATCTATGTACCAATGACGCAAAATTCAAGAGCGGATAGCCTAGCACGCAGTGTCAGGAAGCAACCGTCTTTTGTCGTTCACATGGATCAAGATCTTTGGAGTGGTTCACAGAGTCGGTATGAGTCCGTCGTTTGAAGTCAAAAAAAAAATGACGACATTTCATAACTTGTGCTTAATAAAACCATTATTCTAATAATTACATTAGAGATATTATATAAGATTATATTAGAAAAATGATTATCAGTTATATGAACATAAAGACAAATATAATATATTGAAAACCACACAAACTATATGAATTGCATAACAACATGAATGAACTAATATGTGTTATATTTTGAACAGAATAAATATAATTCTAATATCAGAAAATGTGGCAAATTTGGATTTTGGCATCATTTATTGAAAATTTCTTTGAAAACAAATCACATTATAACACATATCCACATGATCAAAAATAAAATGAACACACTTAGATCAAGCATTTTAAATTTTAATGTTTTACATCAAAGAATATGAGATAACATGTTAAAACATGTTAACCACCATTGATAATTTTCGGATTTATAAATCCAACACTCTTTTATGGCTATCAAAATTATGTTGATGTTGTTATCAAAATAACACAAAGTAGTTTACAGATATTATCATGTGATGCGTATAGTTTGTGTGATTTTCAATATATTATTTTTGTTTTGGTAATGTAATAACGTATTGTTCGTATAACTAACAATTATTTTTTCATTATATTAAAAAATATGTTAACACATATCAATCCCTTAGAGCTCGTGCTTAGAAAAAATATCCTATTATCTTAGGTAGGAATATATAAAATTATATAAAGAATGTTTGAAAATTCTTGAAAATAAAATATTTCAAAAATATACATATATCAAAAATTAAGATGACATATCTTCTCTCAGATCTAATATGTGAGCAAAAATTATTTTATCATCAAAATTTATTTTTTAAGAAAAATAAATGTCAAAGGTAAGATGACATTGTCGGATGTTGTTAACATGTGCTATATGGAGATTTTGTTCCTTCAAATGTCGTTTTGGAAGTCGCATCTTACCGCATTAACATTAGTCAGAGTATCTCAATCAAGAGGTTCCCATCTAGGTTTCTCACTATTTAAAAAAAAACATGATAAGAAGAGGAAAAGAAGGAATGAAAATAGTAGTATTAAGATGTCCATGATGTATCTATTAAACATTTGTCCTTTTATGAATAGGTTCAAATTATATTTTTAAATTAAATTTTATCATTATATTATATTAAAATTTCCTTTTCTTTGACAATCTTGTAAATTTCTAGAAGATGAAGATAATCTCTTAGAAAAGAAATGATTTACTTTCCAATTTTTTTTTGGACCAATCAGAATCAACATGGCTAATAAACAGTCTGTTTTGTGATGAAAGTGAGAATTGCAATTCTGGATCTCATTCATAGACGGATAGACCATAGTGGTCTGGGATCCAACATATTATTTGGTGGTAATGTTATAACAGAAAATCTACATGTGGAATAGAAGGTGGAATTCTTTGACCAACAATTCATATATACCACTGCGGATCTTGATCCCAGGAGATGGAAATGAGTCAAATGACTCTTTCAGGCATTATCTCCTTATTTCTGGTGGTTTGCAAGATGAGGGCGCAAGGCCATGGGTGTAGCTACCTCTCTATTATTCGTCTATTACATTTTTTCCTCTTTCTCGTTGGGTACGTACGGGAGTATTCATAAATCATAATAATGAAGTTTGGTTAGGTTCCGGTCAGGTCAAATGTCTTGTCTTTTCTTCTTGGCATGTGTCCGGATAAATTGATTACTGTTCGCTATTGTAAATTTTGGGGATTTTGTAGAGCGCTAGGTAAGGTAACATGCTTCGTGTCATTAAGTTTTGATACTGCAGTTCTGTATTGGTTTAGTATTGCCAAAACAAGGATCGTCATATAGAGCTCCAGAATAACTTGGATATAGATTCCCAAGCGTTGCTTGTTAAACCTTTCTTTTGTCACTGAAAGTTATTCTACTATTAAATGTTCTCATATCATGGTTTGATTTGAATTACAAAACAGCTCTAACAATTTCTATCATGTTTCGTCTTAAAAATCACGAACGGGTTTTCTTTATCATTTCATCCTATACGTTGTTTTATTAATTTTATATAGTTTCTGTTGTTCGATTCTGGCTGAGAATTGGAGGCAGATAATTGATGGAGGAACTGCAATGTGTGTAGCATCCACCATACTTTTACCATTCAGCGAAAATGTGATAAATTTATGTGTAAAATGGCTCGACCACTTTTAAAACAAACGTTTTATTTTTTGTTCTTGTTTAAAGAACCACAAGTGGTTCATTTCATCAACTCCCATTTAGGAGTAGTTCATTTATCCACCTATAATAAATATACAGTATTGTTTAGTAATTCATATATGCAACTTATTTTAACTATTAATTTCTAGACTTAGCTTTATTATATACATAGGATCATTATATTTCATTATATTATTTTGGCTATATATCTTATTATTTAAAATAATATTTTTGATAATGTAATATTTACTTTGATTTTTTAAAAAATATTTTTAAATTGATGAGCTGGTTAATATTAATTTACAGTATACTACTTATTCATATCATATATAATATATAGTTTATTAAATCGTTTAGTATAAAATAAATATCCTGTACATATTTATTTTCACTACAAGAAAATAAAGATTTACGAGGGCGGTTTTCCTCGTGAATTCGTCGTGAAAGCAAGTTTACGAGGAATTACCAAGGAAACCCGTTTCGTCGTTAAATGTTTGTCGTAACGCATATTTCCTCGCTAATTCGTCGTAACATAGCGAGGAAATGATTTCGTCGTAAAAACGAAGAAAAACATTTCGTCGTAAAAAACACGTAAAGCTTCCACGTAAGGACGCCGCTATCGTAAATACCTCGAAACGAGTTACTCGTAAAACAGACGTTACAAACTCGGAAATATATCCTCGTAAATTTCACGTAAATACCTTGAGAGTTTTCCTCGTAAAGAACACGTATACGTTTCCACGTCATTTCCTTGTAAATTATTCCTCGTAAAGAACTCGTTAAACTTCCACGTAAAGAAGTCGCAACATTAGCTACGAATTTACTTCGTTTCATTATTTTACAGAAATATAAAAATATTATAAAAAATAATTAAAATTATTTAC
>NC_027752.1:9061544-9063325 GCF_000695525.1 Brassica oleracea var. oleracea
CTACGCAGCTCATCGGACTCTCTACGCAGCTGAGAGACTTCATCATCCCGTCTGACCATAAGACGATGTCGCTCTCGGAACATCGTTGACGGAACCAATCCCCAACGTCCGTCCCTTTTTTTTAGGGACAACCTTAAAAACAAAAAATAAATATTGTTACTAAAAATTTAAAGTTAAATTAAATGAATAATGAAAAAATAAAAATTTTAGAAAATTTACCTCTTCGTAAATCTTATCCACTTAACGGGAGTTAGAGCAAGATTGGGCGATCTAATGGAATCAGGAAGACACCAATAACGGATGAGACCATCCCACACATCCGTGGTGAGCTCAAAGGGTTTGCCACGCTCATATCCCTTCACGATCCAGTCACCCTTCCAGTTGGTGACCGTGTCCAACAAGCGAACTTTCGCCTTCGCGATAAACTTCTTCCTCACCCTCTCAGTGATCCCCAAGGCCCAATTATATTTTTGCTGTTGGCCAATTATATTTTTGCTGTTGGAAAAAATAAATTAACAATTAGTTTTTTAGAAAGTATATATATAAATCATGAAAAAAATTAAAGTATATATAATTAATTAATAGAAACTTACAGCGTAAATTTTGAATCACGTCTTTCTGACGTAGTAAGGCGCCTTACTCCAGTTTGGATGTGCCATGGAGAAGTAACCTTTGATCATCTCGGTTACGTCTGATGCAAGACATCCATCAACCCCAAACCTGGAAAATACAAATTTAAAATATAAATAATTTTTTAATGTTATAAAACAATTTAAAACGAATAAAATAATAACACAACGTTCCGTCCGGTCGGTCTGGGTCGATGACTGGTAAACCTTCTCTGCCTGGCAGACTGAGAATGTCCTCTACAGTGTACTGCGAGTAAGGAGCACTCGGAGGCACCATCAAATCGGGATGAATATCGGCGGCCATCGGAGGTGCCATCGGAGGAGGAATAGGAGGAGGCATCGTCGGATGAGCCATCGGGGAAGGCACATGAGGAGCTGATGGTGAACTAGAAGAAGGAGACCCAGAGACTCTTTGAGTGTACTGAGTCTCGGGGACAGACTCCTGACCCGAAGAACCGGAAGCTGAAGAAGACGGGTCTAAACGATTACCCGGCTCACCGAACATCTCTCTGTAATGAACAGTAAGTCTGCCTTTTCGAATCTGGAAAACAAATTTAATTTTTAAAATTAACATCAACAATATATTTCCCAACATTATCCACCTAATCAACACTAAATAACATAAAATCCGTAAACCTATCTAAATTCCCTATACTAACCACCTAATCTATCCTAAACTAACCAAATTAGAGAGGCTTACCATTGCCATGAAAAGGAGAGGAAGTGGAGAGGAAGTAGAGAGGAAAGAAAGAGTGAGCGCTCGGGGGTATATATAAGATTACACATCGTCGCAATAGCGTTTTATTGTACGAGGAAATACCGAGGAATTACAAAGGCCCGTTTTTTTATATACGAGGTATTAACGACGATTTTAATATCGTTGCAAATTCCTCGTAAGGTTACGACGAAATAGCGAGCAATTACAAAGACCTGCGTTTTATTGTACGAGAAAATAGCGAGAAATTACAAAGGCCCGCGTTTTTATATTCGAGGTATTAACGACGATTTTGCTTACGTGAAATTGACGAGCCGCGCTTTCCTATAAATATACCCACAACTCTCCTTCACAAACCACACACAAACTCCCAAATCACACCCTGTCTCAAATCACAATCCTCAAAAAAATCCTATTCAAATTATAAATATTTGAAA
>NC_027752.1:9063391-9064484 GCF_000695525.1 Brassica oleracea var. oleracea
GTCTTGCCACATGTGAATCTTATAATTGCTGGAAGTCTTGCCACATGTGAATCTGGTATTTTTCTTCTTTTTCTTTTTTTTCTAGTTTTTACACTACGAGGTATTTACGACGATTTCGTCCTTATTTATTTTACGAGGTGTTTACGACGATTTTGTCCTACGTGGATTTAAGGGGTCGCTTTCTTTATTTTTTATTTCATCGTTATTTCCTCGTCTTCTTACGAGACCTTTACGACGAGTCTGTCTTACGTGGAATTAATGAGGCATGCGTCGTAAGTTCGACGTCGCTTTACGAGGAATTAACGAGTGTTATGTTTAAATCCCTAAAATCTGAAACTCCAAACCCCATATTCCTTATTTTCTACTTCATATATTCCAAACCCCATCTTTATTTCCATTCCAAACCACAATTCCCACATTTGCTTATTCATAAAAAAAACTCCCACATTACCTTATTCATAAAACAAACTCCCACATCTTATTCATAAAACACCCTACACAAAATCAAATACATCAATCGGATATATCGACATTCTCGTTATCACTACAAACATCATCATTTTCATTAAACTCGTCTTCAACAGCTTCGTCTGTGGCATCATCGGTAAGATCTTCGTACTCGTGATTATGCGGATCAGTGAGAAGGATGTCATCAATTTCTTGTTCAGGTTCCTCGACTTCATTTATCTGTTCTTCTTGCAATGGTGGTTCTTCTCCACTGATGATTCATCCTCGAGGTATAACTTTGATCACTGCTAACCAATTTATACATGAATCTCTCTTCCGAGGGTATGGAAGGAAGCTAACTTGGTCTGCTTGTGAAGCTAAGATGAAAGGCTCGAATTTGTTGTACCTTCGTCCACCGTTGACATCAACTACACCGAATTTGTTAGACCGAACACCTCTGTTGACGACGGGGTCGAACCATTCACATTTGAAGAGGACGCATTTCAGCTTCAGTATCCCTGGAAATTCGACTTCAATAATCTCCGTCAAGATCCCGTAGAAATCTGTTTCCCCTTTCACACATATTCCATAGTTACTGGTCGCCCGCTGTCTACCATAGTCATATGTATGAAAAGTATAGCCTCGT
>NC_027752.1:9066323-9072841 GCF_000695525.1 Brassica oleracea var. oleracea
GCCCATTCGTTCATGCAACTTTCATGTAGATTGTGATCAGTTTTAATATTCATCATTCTAGCAGCTAACGACAATTTAGAGAGACCTTCTCTACAACCACTGTAAAGTGGTTGATTCGCCGCGTTTAACATTTCGTAAAACTTTTTTGCATCTATATTAGGTTCTTCATCATGAGCTACGAATGCATCAGCTACCATATCATGAACCCTATCATAATCTACCATCTCCTCCTGATGGTAACTATGTTCATTATGCAAATGATGATCAACGGTTCTTTTTCTCTGAAAATTGCTATTACTACTACTAGCTTCATTCTGATCATAATTAAAACCTTCTCCATGTTGAAACCAGATATAGTAATTTGGCGTGAAACCTCTATTTATTAAATGCTTCCAAACATTTTCACGGTTTGCCAGTTTCGAATTGTTGCAAGGACAGAACATCTTACCACTTTCTTGGGCGAGCGGTGTTGAATCTGCTTGATGCATAAATGTCTCCAGACCCGCAAGGTATTCTTTCGTCACTCTCCCGTTAGCATCTCTATGCATATACATCCACTTCCGCAACTCGTGAATAGTCCCGGAGCCAGCCATTTTTTTTCTTTCACGTTTTTTGTTGTTCGTGTGTTTAAAATGATGTTTAAACATCCATATTTATAGGAAATTTTGAATCTGGTAGTTGTAATTTTCCTATGAATTTACGACGAAAACTACTAGAAGTGTATAAGTGGATTAGAGATGGTCTAAGTGGATTAGCAGAAAATATAAAAATAGAAGTGAATTTTCCTATGAAACGCACCTTTTACCGTTTTGAAAACTACTATACAAAAAATAATTAGCAAATAAAATATTCATATAAAACAAAAGATGTGGGGTATTTATAGAGTAGCTACAACTCTTATTTCATTCAAGAGACCATTCTAAAATAAGTGAAAGTATTAGGGAGATCAGCCCTCAGTTTTTCCATATAAGTCAGTAAGCTCTTGCCCTGTCATAAGGTGAATATCACGTGGCGATATAGACTTGGCCGGGCTGAGAGATTATGGGCAGAGCGACGTGGTTCGATGCCGACGGGACGAAGAGAGGAGGATGGACGGACGAGGAAGACCAAAAACTCGTCGCTTATATCAACGAATACGGCATCGGCGACTGGCGTTTTCTCCCTCGCAAAGCTGGTAGTTATCTATATTTTACCCTATACAGCTATATGATTTTTTTGTTTGTTTAGTACTAAACACCAAAACATGTTTCGTAGGAGGAGCTAGCGGCATAATTATTGTGTCGTTTTTATCTAACTCCACCACAAACATGATAGATTTTTGTAAATAGTGACAAAATGAAATTAATACTCACTTTCTTGTGTCATAATCGTAACCAAACTGAAATTAAGTGATAAACTGAGAAACTTTTAATCAAAAGGATTTTTGATATTTTTGGCTAAATCAACAACAACTGAAGACTAGAAGTAAAATAGAGTGTAAAACGTAAAATAAGGGGATACTTTACGTGTTTGACCAAAAAAAAGGGATACTTTACGTATTAATCATTGCTTATAACTTTTTATCATTATCGTAATTTTCTTGTAAATACGTGAATGTGTTTCATGTGAGTTTTCTGTATATATTGCAAATCTGCCTGCATAGAAAAGTAATATGTTCCTGACGATATCAGTCATTTTTAGACATAAGTTTCCAAAGGTTTAAATCATAGTACTCCTAAAGCAAAAAAATTCACAATATTAAACTGCTATAATAATTTATGTTTTAATCTTATTGGTGATGAAAAAAGGTTTGCAGAGATGTGGAAAGAGCTGCAGATTGAGATGGCTTAACTATCTAAGGCCTGGGGTCAAGAAAGGCAAATTCACTCCTGAAGAAGAAGAAGCTATTATCAATTTCCAGTCTATTCTCGGGAACAGGTATATCAATAAATTAATCATATAAAACCGATTTGCCATAGTCAGAGTTTCATGCTTATATTATGTATATAAAATTATAAATGCTAAATTTGTTCAAAAAAAAAAAAATTATAAATGCTAATATTAAAGCATATGTATGTACTATGTATATTCAAGACACCAACTGTAAAAATTAATTGTTGTGAGAGACAATCGCCTAGTGGATTGGTGGTATACGGATACAGCTATTAGGGCACAGCTTCTATTCAAGACACTGGCACCAATTGTAAGAATTAAATGTTGTGAGAAGCAATATTAATTATGATTATATTTTTAACACACGTAAATTAGATATTACAGCATAATGGTACTACAATTTTCATCCACCTATTATTTTGAATATTTAATTATTATTTAGCAACCGGGAGAACTACATATTTTTTACAGATTTTAAATAAATTTATTTTATTTATCTAAGTCAGATATATATTGAGTGAATTGGTTAAAAAATCATAAAGAAGTATGAGAGAGAAGCAATGAAAACTAAATAAAAACTGATCAATAAAATCATTATTATGTATACATCAATATGTTAATATTTTAATTAATTCAATTATTTGATTAAAATTTAATATTTTAATAGAAAATATACTATTTGAAAGCATAAATGGTTTATGAGTTTTTCAGCTTTTGAAAGTTTTTCCAATCAGAAACTATTCTCTTGTCTTTTTTCTATCATAACTTTCATTTTCTTAATTGTTATGGTGAAAAACTATTGTACAAAACTGCCAATGCTAATGTTCCAATATGGTAGATAATTCTCAATGCTTTTTTTGTTAAAGAAATTTAGGTTGAACTAAAAAGAATCTGTTGTAGATGGGCTGCCATAGCACAGCAGATGCCGGGTCGATCAGACAACGACATCAAAAACCATTGGAACTCTTGTCTCAAGAAAAGGCTCGAGAGAAACGGAATCGACCAAATGACACACCAACCAATCATTAACCTCGCCGTCAAAATACCGTCGTTCAACATAGATTGCGGCAACTCTTCCTCCTCGACGGTGAGTCCATCTCCGTCTTTCTCCTCCTCCGGCTCAGCCAGTCTCCTTAACAGGCTTGCCACGGGTATCTCATCTAGAGAACACGGTGTCGACAGGATCAAGAACATCTTGTCGGATCCGAGAACGCCAATCATTACTAGTCAAGAAGAAGAGTTTGAAGAGTCGAACAAGGATCATGGGAAGGCTTTAGCAGGTGATGATCAGGAAGATGATTTTCTGATGTGGGACGAGGAAAATATGAGGCGTTTTATGGATGAGATTGGTCAAATGGACTTTGAAACTAACGGAGTATATAACTCTAGTTCGTCATCACCGTATAGTGTCTATGAGACTGGCCTACTTGATGACTGACCTACTTGATGATCATCTCATTTGCTTAATAAATGGTTTAATATGAGAGATGATCGTTTATGTATTTACTTAGTACATTTTATTCTTTTGCACGTTGCGACAAAGAATAATGCTCATCTACCGACCAGGAGAATAATTTCTTTAAAGTGATGTGTCTCAGTTTAATTAACATTTAGTATAAAAGATGGGTGCAGTGAAACAAAATAGGAAATTTATGATTTTTTCATAATTTTTTTTTTTCTTTTTCAAATTTTTTTTAATGATTTGTGATGATTTTCTGCTAATCGGGCAATTATTTATTTGAATTTAATCCTGTAGAAAATCTTATGTAGTTTTTCTTTATGACTTAACAAGCATTTTGTCTTACCAGTTGTGAAAAAGGGAACAAGGAAACTATTTTTTATTTAATAAAATAAAATCTATGTTGACAATTCAATCTCATTCATTCTTATCTCATTTTATAGAGTAGGTGTTTTAACAAGAAAAAACAAAAGACAATAATAAGTCTGTGATAATTGCTTTTTCTTCTGTCTTTCCTGGTCCACACACTGCTTTGGAGTTTAGGTTTTTATGTAACTTTATGTAATATTTACATAGTTGTATTTTTATTTGGCTATGATCCTTTTTTTTTTTTTTACGTCCAACGGCTATGATCCATTTATAGACTACAAATGGTAACATTTCATTATTAATGAAATAAATCTGCGTAGTTTTTGCAAGGAAGCGCACTTATTTATCATTATATACATCCTAATTTTACAGAAAATTCCCTATATATTAATTGATAAACATTACTAACATTGTTTTGTAGCCATGTGTCACCATGAGAATGAAATTAAGAATTTTTAGAAAAATAGGTTGGTCTATCTTAACATATATTATAGTTTTTTATTAAATTAACTATCAAAATGATAAAAAGGGTATAAAAGAATATTATCGCACTTTCTTTAAACAAAAGCTACGGAATTAGCTAATATGATTAACATATATATGATAATTAATGGTTATAAATAATAAATATTTGATAACAATTTTGTATCTTACCTTTTTTGTTTAATTTTATATTATTAAAAGATATTAAACAATCATATTAACCATATAATAAAAAATTAGATTTTTTCTTATATGTTATATTTTAAATTTTTAAAACGACTATAAATTATTAAAAATGTTAAATGTCTCACACTAAAATTTTGTGATCAATGGTTTAAATTTTTTTGTAATAACAAGATACAAATGATCATAAAATCGTATGAATATGAAGTCTCATTTAATTGACATTCATATTATATATTAATATAGTTTTAAATTAAACTATAACATATAAAAATACATTAATATGTTAATTTCTAAATTTGTATTGAAAAAGTATTGAAACTTTAATAATTTAATTTTGAAATTTGCATTGAAAAAATTGCACATTAGAAATTTTGTGTTTATCATATGAGTTCAAATTCTCAATAATAAATATTTATATTAAAATACATTATATATATACATATAGTATATTTATGTGTTTACTCTAATTTAATTATATACATGATACGTAAATGAGCACAAATGAATAATAATATATAAAAATTATTTTAATATATAACATTAATTCCGCGCAATGCGCGGATCAACCTAGTATACATTATATTCTCTTTACTTTTATGAACATTAGCGCGATTGTTCTTTCAATAAAAAAAATAACATTAGCACGACCCCTTACAGACGGTTTAAAATCAAGAAATATTGGCAAAGAAAATCAAGATATATAGGCAACGGTGTGAGTTCCGTGACTTTATTGTATGTGCTGAAATGTCTATATCATAACATCGTGGCATAGTGCGGTCCAAACTGACGTCGCCAGGACCACATGTAAAACGAAGTTGTCATATAGCCACGTGGAAAACGGACCTCCCTATCAACTACGTTTTTAATTTAGTCATGTGATAGGTATGCGCCTACTTAATTATTGTGTTACATTATTGAAAGCATACTTTTTTTTTAATTTGTTGATCATTTTATAAATTGACTCGAGTATGTTGTTATTAGGAAGAAAATAATTGAGTGGAGTATTATCACCGTAGTAAAGTTTCAAAAGCAAATATGCTTATATGCAGTTATTAAATTAAAGTAAAGACAAGTATAAATTGTATATTCATTATTTATATGATGTTTTTTTCTTGAACTTTAAATTTATTAAATCTTATACAATAAAACAGACTTGCTTCTCTCTTCATTAAGCCACGTCATCAGGTAGGAGAGGGCAAATCTTGACACGTCATCTGCTAAATCTCGACATGTCATCTGCTAAATACCACACTTCCGGTAGCAAAAACAAACCAACAAATTAGCCCACTAAAATTAAAAGCATTGCAAAGTTAAGAACCGTAATCCACTCTCCGTAATTATCTTCGTAGCCCACTTAAGGCCCAACTCTCCTTACAAAGACGGTCTTCTCCATTCTCTTATTTTGTTGAGCCGGTGTTGCAACGTTTGGGTAACGCTATTAACTCCAGCCATCTCTCCACCTCTACACCTTCCCACCAAGGTTTGCCAAACCCTAATTTTTAACAAGCGACTTCTCAGGTACTCCTTCACCTCTATATAAAATTTCACTCCGAATTACAGACCACCATATTACCAGTCCATCAACGCAATTTCATTTGCATAAATGTTTCATAAACAAAAGGTCATTAACTACAAATACACGAGTTGCTTTACTCACATCTTAATATCCTTTGATATATGTCTTTCTTTACTGTCTAACACGTCAAAAATGTCTTCAAATCTATTTAGAAAGTTGTGATAGTTACAGGAAATGAGCTTGGATGTTAACATGACTAGCAATGTTGGTCTTCAAGGTTCCCTTGATTCTGTTGGTGAATCAAGTTGAACGAATGGTTCAGATGGGAACACACAACGATATATTTCTTGAAAAACTGATTCTAACTTTATGGTTAAGAGTCTTACGCATAAGAAACTGTATGTTAATAATTACTAATTATTGGTGGTTTTACATAAAACTCAAGCCTCAGAAACTGATATTGGTGGTTTCCCTTTGTTTTGTTGCAGTCATCAGTTGGGCATACGGTTTTATCAATTACTCAACCTCGACCGTAAGTTCTATTTCTTCTTAATTATTCAAGGGCTGTTTATAACTTAAGCTTTTTTCTCTGTTAACAAGTCTGGAAGCAGTCAACCTGCGTAAGGTCAACAA
>NC_027752.1:9079338-9086054 GCF_000695525.1 Brassica oleracea var. oleracea
GTTAATAATTACTAATTATTGGTGGTTTTACATAAAACTCAAGCCTCAGAAACTGATATTGGTGGTTTCCCTTTGTTTTGTTGCAGTCATCAGTTGGGCATACGGTTTTATCAATCACTCAACCTCGACCGTAAGTTCTATTTCTTCTTAATTATTCAAGGGCTGTTTATAACTTAAGCTTTTTCTCTGTTAACAAGTCTGGAAGCAGTCAACCTGCGTAAGGTCAACAAGGTGAGAGGCCACTGGAGTGCAAGAAACAGTGCGTAAACATTTTATATGATATATCAAGTTGCATAGTCAGGGTGTGGTTTATATGAGATCTCAAGTTTTGGAGGGTGATTGGCTTAAAAAAATTGGTTATTTGGTTTAGGTCTTATTTTTCATATGTAATGTGTTTCTGATCATGAACCGGTTTGAGCAAATAGTATTTGTCATTAAGGTAAATATATTTTTACTGGTTCTCTCGGTTCGTAAAAAAAAAGGTGTACTTATGTGTGCATCTAACAACTCAGGATCCAAAACAACTACATCAATTGAATGTTGTAGAAACTTCTTTATACTTTGGATAATTTTCATACTATGGGGACTATGTAGATTTTTGCATCGTATTAAGAAACCAACTGAATTGAGAATTTTGGAAAGAACATCTCAATGATGTTAAAAAAACGGTGTACTTATTTATTTAGTTTTCTCTGTTATTTTTTTCAAGAATAGTTTTTAGAATAAAAAAAATAATTCTTTCAAAAAGAAAAAGTTTAAATAATAAAAATATCTTAAAGTTCTAAATCATATATGTAAAAAAACATTAATAAAAAGTAATTTCACATATATAAAAAGGTGTAAAAAAGGCGCAAAATAAAAGACACATCAATTTCAATTTTTCGAATAACCATAATTTTCGACAAGAATAATTTGCAGTTTAATAGTTTATCACAGTAGAACCTTTATAAGTCAATACTCGATAAAATAATAATCTCCATAAACTAATAAATTTTTTTAGGTCCCAACTTGGACCTGTTCAAAACTTGACACAAATCGATAAAATAATAAGATAATAATTTTTTAGAAAATTCTATGTAAATATATGGTTCCATTAAAATTATAAATTAATAATTTATATGTATATATATTTTATATAAGTAAAAACCTATTATTAAATTGTTTCTTTTATATTCACAATGAAATTATCTTTATATTTTCTTAACAGTTAATATATTTTTGATGAGATTTAATAATATTATATCTTAAACCACATTTAAGTTCTATGCAATATATATTATATACACCAAATAATATAATATAATTAATATAAATGTCAAATTAAGAAAAAAATTAATGTATATACACTAAAATCAAATATATACTTTATCTTAAAAAAAAATCTAAATAAATAAATTTTTGTAAATTATTATCACATAAATAAATTTTTGTAAATTATTATCACTATAAATTAATAAAATTTAAGAGTTCCAACAATATTAATTTATAGAGGTTCTGTTGTATATCTGGTTGAACTTAATAGATTATCTATTGTACCAATCGAAAACAGTTTAATATTTTCAGTTTTTTTTTAATGGAAAACACTTCTAATGTAAAGCCTTCATCAATTTTGAAGATATTTAATCAAAAGTCACTATTTCTCAGTCGGCAACACTGACATTCTTCTAATCTTTCAATAGGACCAACAAACAAAAAAGCTAGATAAGGTCATGACGATTCACTAATACTATGTTAACAGCTTGAGATTTAAATGCAACAACAACACATATCAAGGTTTATGTTATATTTCACACATTAATCGTCACTTATATTTCATGCTTTGGTCCATTACTATAGTATAAAAAAAAAAACTCATCCTTCCTGCATTTCATGTGCCTTACCAAACACAATTGACACAACTTTTAACAAAAAGTATATTTGGATTGGTAGGTATACTCGGTGGCGGAGCTTGGAAAAAATGTCAAGGGGATCAATTCATAGTTAACATTTATTATAGGGGAACTAAATCTCACTCTTATTTTCAAATTTACCAAAGAGATATACATGTAAAAAAAATTATTCATAAATTCATATATGCCAATTGACCCAAATGATATCAATGTGGCTCCACCACTGGGTATACTTAATGTTTCAGAACTAATTTGATGATTCCATGAAACTTCATTTATGGTAATATGATCCAAGTCTTCGTGTAGATCTACTACTGTATACGGCTATTGATCTCATAAGGTCGACCAACTATTAGGACATACTTGCGGATCCATCCATTCTTAGTAATAGGTTAACATATATCTCAAATTCGAACGGGAAATTATCTAAACTTAAACAAAAACACTGATTGTTTACTAATTAAGATAATCCTTTTTTTTATAAACTTAATTAATTTAACCATCTCAAACCGAACACTAAAAATTGCACTATTTTAGTGTGATACTATAATTTTACTATAATTTGCTGTAAAGTCATTAGGTTCTTAAGGACTGCAAAAAAGTTTATTTTAAAAGCCCATAAGAAACTAAAATTAATTTCAAAGCTAAACAGGAAAGTTTAGCTGTGGAAATAATACATAGGCTAGAGTACAAAACAACATCTAGTGTCCCTACAAATCGCTTCTCAATCACCGAGATGAATCAAGAGAATATCAAAGCATGACAGTTCAGACGAACACTCACTGGAAATGGCTCCATATTGTTTCAACGGGGGCGACTGGCAACAGCCTCGGAACACCAGTGAGTTGGAGGAGGACACCGAGAGAACAGATCCCTTACTAACATGGTGAAAGACCAAGAGCCATATACTACCCAAAGAGCCATATACTACCCAAAGCCCAACACCTACTATATACTACCCAAAAACAATTATTCTATTCATCTAAGACAAAGATAATTATAAAATATTTTCACACCTCCACGAAATCTATTTACATATCTCCTCTTACTCAAACGATTTTATTTCATACTCTGAATATTTATACAATACATTAGTTAACAGGTCAACAAAAAACTAAACGCATGTCGAAGATGATTATAGTTTCAACTATTTATATGAATATATCATATCACACTAATACAATACTGTCGCATTCATCCCAATATCAAATACATCTAATACATTACAAATATAACAAGATTTCTGCAGAATAATATACAAATGTCAATAGCACAAATGAAAAACAATCCGCGCGAAGCGCGGACACACCACTAGTTTATTTATATAATGTTTTTTCTTTGAGAAAGGGCTTTATGATGTTGTATAATCGAATCTCAGTTTTCGTTTGTAATTCGAACAGCTTTAGTTGGTATAAGAAAACTTTTTGTGCCCCATATGCTAAAGAAGTTTCTTACTCTACCCGTGATTACAATCATAATACCAAATTTGTAGACGTCGTTGCATTATATCTTTCATCTTTCATTTCGTCATTTGGAATTTTTATCTAAGAGTTATGGTTGTTTCTTTGGGACTGATATCTACAGATCGGATCCGCGAACAGTCAACTTCATCAGCGTTTTACCGTTGATACAGAAGGAACCAGGGAACGGGCGAGATATCATTGGAAAGCTCTCGATGCCAGATTTTCAGATCATCTATCCGATCATCAAATCGACGTACGGTTAGAAATTTATTGACGTTTCTTCTTGGTGAAGAATAAAGCTGTTGAGTTGCATAGACAGTTCCGACCAGTCTTGGTTTTAGTGAGAAACGGTCAACAGAAACAAAATCTTTCAGTCTGGAAATTTGTCAGTAAGTAGTTAATTCTCTTATCTATCATCTCCTGCAAACGGATCGTTATTCCGAGTTATTTTCTGAGAGTTATGCTTGTTTTCGTGAGAGGTGTTGGTGCAGTTTGCGTTTACGACCAGCCTGGAGATGAAGCTACTTTGGTTAAGCAAATGGAGTCCGATCGGAGTAAACTTGGTGTCTATGGATAGAAGACATATAGGACTACATTATGACCGGAGGGATCTAAAATTTAACGGTCAGTGCTTGAGTTATTCATCTGTTTGCTCTATGGTTCAGCTCTGCCAGAATATCATATTGATCTAATTTCAGAGAGCTCCAGAGTTTCTTTGTTAGAGCCGTCAAGGTCCATTCTACGTTTCCTCAGTTTTTTTCAGAACCCGTGGCAAAGGTGAGGGTCTATTCCGTAAATCCCGTACCAATGTAGAATTCTCTCTATCGTAGTTTAGATTTCGAATCATGATCCGTCTGTTTGAATTGAGTCTTAATTGTTAGTTAGTTCATTCACTGTAAACTGGAACTAGGGGTCTAGAGGATTAAACCGTTGATTGTTTGCGTGATGTTAAGAGATGCGATATATATATATGTATGTACACATAGCTATGAGTAGGGACGATGTGAGCGGGCGGGGCTCATAGATGTCTGGGCTAGCTACGCTACTTTGATTGTGCGGGCAGGGATTCAGAGACGTCTGGACTTGCGATGCTACTTGTGCGGGCGTGTGGTGCAGAGACGTTTGTACCATGGACGCTACTTGAGAGGGCGGGGGTACAGAGACAGACTGTACTAGCGACGCTACATATTATATATCCATATGAGGAGATGCGGGGTGTATGGACTAGCTATATGCTATCATCGCATTGTTTGATTTGTGTGATGCGCTAGGCGTCGTGTGTGTTCATGTTAGAGCTAAACTTCCGTAGTGGGAGTTCTATTACTCAAGTCAGTGGTTTGCTTGTTTAGCATCTCATACCTCACGGAGTAACTCCCATGTTACTCACCCCTCTTTCTTCCCCTTTCAGATGAGACTGACGAGCAGGAGTGATTGCTATCGGGCTGGTGCTTTGGGAGTTTTATTTCTGTCTTTTTCAGACTTGCGGATTTTATGCTTTTATCGATATTTTCGGGATTTATTATGTTATTTGGATTTATGGTTATTTATTGGATTTACGACTTTGGAGTTGACTTTTGAGAAGTAATAAATGGAGATTTCAGACTTTTTATTTATTTAAGTTATTTTGGAAAATACGGGTGTTACAATTTGGTATCAGAGCGGGGTTCCATCCCGGCTCTGACCCGGGATGACGATTTGTTGGGACGTGGTTTTGACTCGGTCGTAATTCGGTTTAATCGATTTTAAAATATTTTTGAATCTGAGGATTTGAGAGTTTTAATGAAAGAAAAATACAGCACCTTTCCGTTCAGTAACTTCTAACCCAAGTGTCTTTTTATTGACGATGAGTTTATCATCGTCATCCGCTCTCTAGCTAACAGGGTTTCAGCCAGATGTTCGAGAGATGGATGATGTCACAGTTTGATAGATTGCTTCGGTGTGTATCAGCTTCGTCTGTCGTGTTCGGAGATTGTCCGCATGTGGATATGTGATGTTGTTGCCACCACCCAAACTTCAAGCCATCGCTCCACGAGTTTTTGTTATTGGAGATTATGTGGTATGAGATGTGAGCCATGAGTTGGCATGTGTTATTCGTGTATATGAGTATATTTACTGCCTCAGAGGCATGGTTATTTTGTAAACTCGTGGGGATCGCTTTTGGATTGGGTGCGACAGCTTGCGTTGTGTCATATTGGAGTTACGCTTGGTATGTTTTCCAGTTTTTGGCAGTGTTAATCATTTCAGAGATGTGTCAGCTCGGACAGCTGACATAGAAATGCTGGGAGCTATTTATATTGATTGCGGTGTACCAGTTATGCTTGGAGGGCCGATTGGTTCAGAGACTCGTCAGAGATAGAGTTGTGTTTTGCGATATCATTCTTGGGATGGACTGGTTATCACGACATTGAGTACTGTTGGATTGTCTGAGGGCAAGAGTTCATATTTCTGGAGCAGAGCAGATTTTATTTGCATACATGCTACATGCGAGGAGTTATTGGATGTAGGGAGTAAATGAATTTTGGTGATCATTTCGATGGTCAACATGAGTTGCAGGATCTTCTAGTTATCTCAGAGTATGGAGATGTATTTGAGGCATTTGGAAGGGCCGTCACCAGCCAGAGGAGATGTTCTTACGATCGAGTTAGAGTCAGGAACAGCACCGGTTTCACGAGTTCTATACCGATTAGCGCCAGCAGAGATGGCTGAGATGAAGGAACATATGGAAGTTTTATCAGACAAGAGATTTATCAGGCCGAGTAATTCGCCGTGGTGAGCACCAGTGCTGTTTGTAAAGAAAAAAAGTGATGGATTTTCAGGCTTTGTATCGACTACATAGACTTGAACATGGTAACCATCATATTGATGAGTTGTTGAATTAGCTGCATGGAGGTTCATGGTTCTCGAGGGTTGTCTTGGCATCAGGACATCATCAGATTGCTATAGTTGAGGAGTATGTACGGAATGTGGGTTTCCGTATACGTTATGGATATTATGAGTTTTGGTGATATCATTTTGGATCGACGAATGCACCGATAGCATTTGAGAAGCTTATGAATGATTTCTTTCCCGAACACTTGGACAAGTGCGTGATTGTACTCATCGACGACCCGATTGAGTTATTCTTGGAGTAGAGGGAGCATGATGAGCATTTGTGGATTGTGTATTGATGCATGAGGATCAGGTCATTCCATATACATTGCATTAGTTGAGGCCTCACGAGACCCACTACCCTATTCATGATTCGTAGTGGCTGCAGTGGTATCTGCGTTATAGTTTGGGGATTGTAATTGTACAGGAAGGAAGTTCAGATTCTCTGGGATCATTGGAGTCTGAAATCTATCTTCATTCATTAAAACTTGTACTT
>NC_027752.1:9086186-9088126 GCF_000695525.1 Brassica oleracea var. oleracea
GGGACACTTGCTAGTCTCAGATTGTGTGCAGTTACCGCAGAGGGAGAGACTGCTGGTCTTGAAGCATTGGAGCAGGCAGGTTTATTTTGAAGGATACGCAGAGCTCAGGATAGTGATGATGCTTTGGTTAAGCAGATTGAGATCGAGAGTATTGGATATCATAAGTGTTAAGCGGGATAGTTTTGAGCGGGATGTACCTGTACCGAAACCGAGTTGCGTGTTGGACGATAAACTGTTAAGAAAAGGGATCTTACAGCAAATACATCACTTGTGTTTCTCTACCCATCGGGAACACCAAGGGGTACAAAGATATGAAGTGTTAACTATAATTGGTCTAGTATGAAGAGAGTTGTAGCTTCATTGCGTCACAGTGTCAGACATGTCAGATGGCTATGACAGAGGATCAGTTATCTATCATGTTATTTTTGAGCTTGCTTTTGCCGGAGTGGAAATGAGGCATGGTGATTATGGACATTGTTATTGGATTTTAAATCACCGTATGTGGAAAGGATGCCACATGGGTAGTCATGGATAGACTTACCAAGTCAGCCCATTTCCTAAGTAATTAAGAAGACAGTCAGAGTTAATCAGTTGGAGCAGACCTACATTATTGAGTTTGGGAGGTTTCAGGGATGTCAACATTGTATCGGATTGGGATTCGTTGTTCACGTCTATATTTTTGGAGTCATTCAGAAGGAACTTGGGACAAAGTTCCACAGGAATACAACTTATTATCAGCATACAGATGGTTAGCCAAAGAGGACTATTCAGACTTAGAGGACATGCTCAGGGATTGCGTCTTACAGTGGGATGGAAGATCGGAAAGCATTACATCTAGCAGAGTTTGCCTACATCGACAACTATCGTTCGAGCATTGAGATGACACCGTATGAGGCTATTTATGGTAGGCCTTATCGTATACCACTTTGTTGGACCAAAGTGAGGGAGTGACATTAGTTAGAACTATTAATGGTTCAAGAGATGGTATAGCATATGGACATGCTCAAGGATTGGCTTTGGGACGCCCATGACGGCAGAGGATTTATGCAGCTAAGCGTCGTAAGGATTTGGAGTTACATATGGGCAATCTAATATACCTGAAAATAATAACATTTCAAAGAAGACTTAAGACTCATAAGCTGAAGTAAATAAAACCGAGGTACATTGGACTGTATCCTCCGGTGGAGTGAATTGGAGCAGTTGATTGCAGTTATTTTATCAGCAGTGTATCAGACTTCCATGACGTGATCCAAGTGAGATCAAATTCAGATGAGAATTGACTATCCGAAGGTTTTTTTTTAGGACGGTATTGGACAGCCGACTCAGGATTTGAATTCGAGGACGAATTCCTCATAAGTGGGGAATAATTGTAACTACCCAAGAAAATAGTTTTTATAAATACGAAAAATAATAAAATAGTGTTTATAAATCAAAAATTTTTTTATAAATACAAAATTAGTTTTATAATTTTAATAGATATGAAATCATCTTTTTATAAATACAAAATAGTTTTTATAAATACAAAAAATAATAAAATAGTGTTTATAAATCAAAAAAATATTTTATAAATACAAAATTAATTTTAAAATATGAAATCATCTTTTATAAATCCAAAAATCGAATTTATATTCAAAGAACGGTTTGTATATTTAAAAATAGTTTTTATAAATACAAAAATAAAAAAATAGTGTTTATAAATCAAAAAAATGTTTTATAAATACAAAATTAGTTTTAATAAATATAAATATTTTTATAAATATGAAATCATCTTTTATAAATCCAAAAATCAAATTTATATACAAAAACGTTTTGTAAAATCGAATTTATAAAAACGTTTTGTAAATACAAAAATAATAAACAATTTATAAAAAAAAATTCTAAATCAATTGACACAACCAAATCACAATTCTAAACCTATTACACAACAAATCACAATCCTA
>NC_027752.1:9089502-9115623 GCF_000695525.1 Brassica oleracea var. oleracea
TTTTTTTATAAACGGATCGATCGATGGATATATGTTAAAAAACGCATCGATCGATCGAGTATATCAAGTGTTCCTCGGAATTTCCTCGGAATATACCGACAGAATTCCGAGGAAAACAAATTTTGGGTTTCCTCGGAAATTCCTCGGGAAATTCTGAGGATTTCATTTTCCGTCGGAATGTCCGTCAGAATACCGTTGTTTTCTTGTAGTGAAGTAACCGTAGTAACCGATAATGCAAAGTTAACGTTGAATTCTGAGAATGCATGTTATCTTAGCCTTCTTAAGATCTGTTGAATTCTCAAAGAATGCCCAGAAATAATGAATCAAGAGTTGTTTAACACAAAACTCTAAGTTTTATAAATCAATAATCAAAGTTGTGACTCTTACAAATCAAGAGTTCACTATTTATACTTATATGAAAATACTAAGAGGGCGTTATTGGTTTATATATTTTAATGGATTTTAAAATACAAATGAAATCTACTGTTATTGGTTCTATGATTTTAGAATCCATATTCAAATTCATTGTTATTGGTTCTATGATTTTAAAATAGATTTTAAAATTAGGTGTTATTCAATAATAATGATTTGTTTAAAGATTTGATTTAAAAATGGATTTGAATGGATTTATGAATGATTTTAAGTTAAAAATACAAAGGAGGAAATATTGAGTTGAGTGTTGATATTTCATTAGATTTGTATTATTGATGTTCTCGGTATCTTTTTTGCCCCAAGTCATACGTGTTGAACATGTTCCTCTAACAATTATAAACAAGCACTATTTAACAAATATATGAGATGCTTGCTACGTGAGTTAAAATATATATATATATATGTTAAAACGAAAAACACATAAAGAGAAAATTTGACATAAACACGTTTTGACTTAAAACAACTATGTTCAATATACATTTCTTTTTCTTTTTTTTGCTTGATCCCGTTTGAAAGTTTTCTATTTAAAATTTTTCCAATTATCCAATTTGTACAATTTAATATTTTCCACTTTCTATTGTATGTGTCCATTATAATTTATATATAATCTCTATTACATATTAAGAAAAATTACACAAGTACAAACACTTAAAACTACAAACCAAAAGCATGGTAAAACACATTCTGTAGTTTTTAAAAATATATATATATATATATTTTGTTACAAATCTGAACTTATTGAAAATCCATTTGACTGATTTATAATAATCCACTTATTTTGATTTTGAAATCTGTATATTTGATTCTGAAATTTGTTTGTTTGATTTTAAAATCAATGGATTTATCAAAATTTCTAAATCCAAAATGTATTTCTAAATTTACTAAACTACTAGAACCAATAACCCCCACTAAGTCCTTTAGGATTATATAGGATTAGGATCAAACCTTCTATCCTAAAGTCTTTAATCATTAGATTTCTAAATATTAAAAATACTAAGGAGGTGTTATTAGTTTATATATTTTGATTGATTTAGAAATTCATATTGTATTTATAAATCCAAGTAAAATATGCAAATCCGGAGGTTTTTCCTCGGATTTGAGTCTTTGTATTTTTAACTAAAAAATCCAAACAAATTCATTCAAATCCATTATAAAATCAAATATATTAGTAAATCCGTACGATTGAATAACACTTGATTTGATACAGAATTTATGAATCATTAAACCAATAACACATGATTTTAATACATATTTGAAAATCATAGAACCAATAACACTAGATTTATTTCGGATTTTCAAATCCATTAAAATACAACAACCAATAACCCCTACTAATGTTTATCTAGAACAAGAATAAAAAGGAAACTATAAAACCAAATCCAAATCCAAATAGAAATAGGATGGTATGTTGCATCAGTTATGTATCGCAAGAGTTAAAGAGTGGACGATACTGATTCCCTTATCCACACATCTTCTGCCTCCAAAAATCTAATCTTAAAACTTAGAAATAAAAAAATATTGCAACAACATTGTCTCCTCTCGTTCCTCCGTTGCTGCCACTAATCAAAGAAGTATCAATGGCCTCAGCATTCAAAAGTTTCACCTTCACAAACCTTCATATCCCTTCTTCATCAAGTTACTCGGTATTAACTATTTTCATATACTAACTAATTATTTCATCATCTATAATAGAACATATGACTTGAGTCTTGTTTGTAGCCTAAGCAGATTTCAGGGCCAAATCATGGATGTTGGCTCTCTGTAAGTAACTATCTTTAACTACGGATTTAATGAAGAATCTCAATATTTATTGCGGTATATGAATTTTACATATAAGAATTTTGAAAATTAGATGAAAAAGAATGAGAAGAGGGAAAAAAATCTGATGAGAGGAAGCTTGTGTGTAAGAAAGGCACTGCCACATGATTTGCCACTAATGGCTGTGATGGTTCAACAAATAGAGGGGATGCGTGATATAATTACAGAGAAACACGTGTGGCATCTAAGTGATAAAGCCATCAAGAATGTCTGTAAGTAGCAAAAAAAATTTAGTTCATTAAGAGATTAAAAATGTTTTGTCTTCAGTTTGGTTTTTGAATGTATATAATATTGTTGGTCGTTTGATGTGGCAGATTTGTTCTACATCATGTTCACTTGTTGGGGATGTCTGTACTTCGGTTCCGCAAAAGTATGGGAAAAACTCAAATAAATCAAATCATTTCATCCCCATTTGCTGCATTTGGGATCTTAGTTGTTCTTTAATTAGTTATTTGTCGATAATGGTGTATGTATAGGACCCATTCTATGACTCGGAGGAGTACCGTGGAGATGGAGGTGATGGAACTGGATATTGGGTCTATGAAACTGTAAGTATATTTCTTTCTAAAACATTCAAATTGTAACTTGGGATGTTGTAATCGACTATCCCCACACTGGTCTTTATAGACCCTGACCTCGTGGACTGGTTTAGGTCCGGTCCCTCCATTATGGTGATGGCTTTAGGTTTGCCTTTAGGTGTCACAATCTCAAGCATTTGCGTACATTATGCTTATTATATATCTCCAGGACCTTACTACACACAAATGGAATGAAAAAGGTTTAGTTTATGTTTAAAACTTATATCATTTGATGAAATACTGAAATTTATAAGAAAATGTGAACTCTGGCAACAATGAATTCAATCCTAACTGATTTGATGTAATTTGAGTAAAGATCGGGGTGGACCTGGGGACAATATTTTCTACAGAATCATGTACAGTAAATTTAGGCCGCCGGTTCGGGACAGGTTGGGCTAATTTGGGCCATAGACTTTTAGTACATCACAATTTAGTTACGCACAACTATTCTAAAATTGGAAAGGGTTGTTATTGTGCTTTGGCTTCTATGATGCAGCAAGAAGACATAGAAGAGAAGGCAAGAGCAGAGCTATGGCGTGAAGAGCTTATCGAAGAAATTGAACAGAAAGTTGGTGGTTTAAGAGAGCTCGAAGAAGCTGTTAATAAGTAGACAACTAACATGTAAATCATACACAAATTATACATATACTTTTTGTTTTCTGATAACGGTCATAACCCACTCTTCATTTATATAATATAAGTTATCTGTTTAGTGTTCTGGATCATTGAATGAGCATGTTAGGAGCAATCGTCTCCTTCAGATTTTTGTCTCAACTGGGGCTTAAATTAATTGGTCGTGTACGCTGGGCAGCGAGTCTCATGAGGAACCATTTGCGGGAAATACGCTTTTGCACGATTTCATCTGTCCTTTAACTGAAAGAAAGTATACTAAACTAATCAAACTTGAAAAGCAACAATATGGAGAAGAAAGAGAGCTTGTCATGTCTTGGTAAATAATCTACGTGCTTTCATGTTACAAAGCCTCTTCGACCTTGTGAGTTGTGAATCCCACGTGTGGGTTTTATTTGTTTATGTTTTTTCTTTCAATCTTCAGATATTTGTTTTTTTTTCAATACTCTGATATCTGTATGGTAGTATATATTGTCTTGTATGAATTTAATTCTTGTAGGTTGTGCAATAATTCTGGCCCAAACATGATGTTGGACTGATAGCGATATTATTCACCTTATTTCATTCTTTTAAAATCATTTATCCATTTAGATATTTCAATACAAGATCTAATATTATAGAAATATATATATATATATATATATATATATATATATATATAAAAACGTAATGTTAGAATGTTATATTTATAAAATATAGTAGATATTTTATCATCTGACATTTGCAAAAAGTAAAATCACAAGAAGAATAGGAAAAAAAGAGAAGAAGAGGAATTACATGTCAGCGTTTGTCAATTGTCATTGAGCTTTCTAGAGAGACAAGAACGGATCAACAAGACCGAGTCCCTTTATTACCCTCTCTCTTCATTACGCGCCAACGAAGACTTAGCTGTTTTTTTCCCACATGTACAGTGCACTGACTTAGTCTCCCGTCACAGCTCCCATCTCTTGAATTTATCTCCACGTGGCAGCCACTAGTATCTCATTCTCGACATCAAACATCACAGCTCCGTGACTCTAAGGTTCCCCGCAACTGAGACTTCTTTTACAGTGCCCATTACAAATGAAGCTTGTAGATTTGTTTACCCCCGCTCTACGTGTACATTGCGTGTTCCGTGACGAGTAAACAAAAAGAGAAACACAAGATTTAAAGGAATGAGAACACACAAAAATCAAATAGTAGCTTTTCTTTTCTTATAAATTTTTAAAAAGTGAAATTAAAAGAGAAAAGATATATAAAATATATTGAATATTTCCAAAGCATATATTAAAATTACGCGGTCAAAATGATCACTTTATAAACTCGTCTCTTCTTCTCCTACCTCTTTCATCATCACTCTCTCAACCAAAAGAACAATCCCGACTTTGCATCTGTACTGAGGATGCCAGCTACGGATTTTCAGGGAACATTCGGGAGGTCGTTGCTAAGTTTCCGGCGAGACCACCAAGTTGACTCTAACACACCCGCCGCCGGAAGTAGTAGCCACAGCATGGATGCTGAGCTAGATTCTTTCCAGAGACAAGTCGCCGAGAAATTCACCGATCTCAACGCCTCCGACGACGGCGACGGCGAGCTTCTCTCTCTAGAATGGATCGGAAAGCTTCTGGATTCGTTTCTATGCTGCCAAGAGGAGTTCCGAGCCATCGTCTTCAACCACCGATCTCAAATCTCCACGTCTCCGATGAACCGTCTGATCTCCGATTACTTCGAACGGAGCATCAAAGCCCTCGACGTCTGCAACGCGATCCGCGACGGTATCGAGCAGATCCGTCAATGGCAGAAGCTCTCCGACATCGTGATCTCGGCTCTAGACAGCCGCCGTCCCGTCGGAGAAGGTCAGCTCCGGCGAGCGAAGAAGGCTCTGGTCGATTTAGCGATCGGGATGCTCGACGAGAAAGAAACGAGTTTGGCTCATCGCAACCGTTCGTTCGGGAGAGTCAAAGACAGCCACAATCACCACCGTTCGATGGGACACTTCAGATCGCTCTCGTGGAGCGTCTCGAGGTCGTGGTCCGCTTCTAAGCAGTTGCAAGCCTTGGCGAGCAACTTAAATACGCCTCGGCAAAACGACGTCGTCGCGAGCAACGGTTTAGCGGTTCCGGTTTACACGATGGCGTCGGTTTTGTTGTTCGTGATGTGGGTTTTGGTGGCTGCGATTCCTTGTCAGGATCGTGGGTTGCAAGTTAATTTCTTCGTGCCGAGGCAGTTCCAGTGGGCGGCTCCGGTTATGTCGCTGCACGATAAGATCGTGGAGGAATCGAAGAGGAGGGACAGGAAGAATTGTTGTGGGTTGCTTAAAGAGATTGGTCGGATTGAGAAGAGTTCGAGAGTGATGAACGAGCTGATCGATTCAATTCATTTTCCGATGAGCGAGGAGAAGGAGATTGAGGTGAAACAGAGAGTGGAGGAGCTTGTGGAGGTTCATGAGGCTTTGAAAAATGGGTTGGATCCGTTTGAGAGGAAAGTGAGAGAAGTTTTCCATCGGATTGTTCGAAGCAGAACCGAGAATCTTGATTCTCTTTGTTAATGGTCTTGGCCTGAACATGTTTGTTTGTCCTAATATGATGATTCATTCATATTCGGATTTTTTTTTTTATCTTTTTTGATCACTGTAAGAAAGAGTGTAGAAGTCTTCTTCTTATCTCTCTGTGAAGCTGATAGAGATGATGTTTTTCTTTGTGTAGCTACTTGCCTAGCATTTTTAGTGTTTGACCGAAACCAAGGATACATGCTGCTGATACAGTTTGCTAAAAGCTTAACGTTCTATTTTGTTTTATGAATTATCAAAAACACCCATCAGAAGACAAAAGTATAATACAGATGGAAAAGAAGAGTCATTTCACTATATTGGTTATGATCTGCACTGTGTTCGATGATTACAAGTAAATGAAGCATACAGCATTGGCAAAATATCTTATACATACAAAGCAAAGACATAAACCTCGAATCAAAAATCAAACTCTCAAGGGACGTCCGTTTCATCCAAAACCATGTTGCTAGATAGTTCTCTATCTCATTTGTTAGACGAATAGATTCTTCCTTAACAGGACAAGCTAAAATGCTAATATTAGTTCCTAAACGTTTAATAAACGCAAATCATCGCTAGAATGCTCTCCAATATTGGTTCCAAACAAGAAGAGTGTAGTTAATGCAAATTTGCTTGTTTTTTGAATTTTGAGGTTTGAAGTTCGAGGGTTAAGTATAACTCTAGGTCCACACAAGTTGTAAAAAGGTTTTTTTGAATAAATTTAAAATTCATTCAAAAAAAAAAAAAATCTGATAATAGGTGCAATTGTAAAACCCAAAACCGAACAAACATAGCCAATGACTCGAAATCGAATGACCAAAGGATTTGCTTTTAAATAATGAAGATACTTAGTTATATGCATCAAAGAGATTCCCATTTAGACGTTAGTCATCATTTTCAATTCTCCTAACTGGAGAATTTCTGATGTCCCTGTCTTTTCATCGTCACTTGCACCTTACTAATAAAAAGGGATATAAAGAACATAAATTTGTTCAAAAAAAGAACATAAATTAAGAAAAGAGCACAACTTCTTATGAATTCAAATAACTAATCATATACACTCACCTTGAGATTGAGTGAAAAGAAGAGAGTACAAAATTATATCAAAATTGAATTTTATTGGGGGTATAATGTAACATGTGCATCAGAGAGATTCCCATTTAGACAATAATCATCATTCTCATCTCCTATCAAAGGAGATTCTGATGTCCCTGTCTTTTCATCGTCACTTGCACTAATCCATTACAAACTCCTTAGGTAAGAAAACCATAAATAAGGCACAGACACAGAAGCCTAAAAAAATCTATTCAATCTAAGAGTAGGAGCTATATATCATCAGAAATAAGAGAAAAAAAGCCACAGACTGGATTTATTTTTCCTAGAGATTAATCTCTCAAAGTGAGTCTTTTAACAGACCTTTTGTTTGGTACCCCAAGGATTCGGGGGACTAGGTTTTCGAGATCTCCGTGACTTCAATATAGCGCTTCTTGCAAAACAATTGTGGAGATTAATTCATTACCCGAACTCTTTATTGGCACGTGTTTTAAAAGGAAGGTACTACAATCATACCTCTCCTTTGGAAGATCGACGAACATACTCACCATCATATGGATGGCGCAGTATCATTAAATGTAAAACTCATTTCGGGTTTACGGAAAACGATTGGAACGGGTCGAGATACAAGGGTTTGGAGTGAGGCATGGGTTCCAGACTCAGTGGCTCGACCACCTAGACCTGCTAACCACATTGTTTACAGACTACCCCAACTTCTTGTTCAGTCCTTTATTAGGAATGATACCAAGGAGTGGGATATCCAGCTTTTACGAGAATTCTTTCACCCGGATGATATTCCTTTGATACTTGGGCTAAAACCATCTCGCTCTCTTGCCCCGGATGGATATGTTTGGAATCACACCAAATCAGGAGTGTATTCAGTTAAAACCGATTACGACCTACTCCGATCAACCAAGCTGAGTCTTACACAAGAAGGCGTTACAGAACCGAGTATCACGAGACTTCAGAGCCATGTGTGGAAGCTAAAGGTCCCGAGCAAGATGAAACATTTCTTGTGGCAGGCTATCTCGGGCTGCGTGGCGACGGCAGAGAGGCTCATGTATAGACACCTGGGCACCGATAGGAGTTGTCCTAGATGTGCTGGCCCAGTGGAGTCGATTAATCATCTTCTTTTTGAATGCCCACCAGCTCTTCAGGTTTGGGCTTTATCGGACTATCCGTCCACTCCGGGTTACTTCCCGAGTACATCCATATATCAAAACATGAACTTCCTTTTTGGAAGAGAAAATAGGTGGCTCCTCTGAGACCACAACTCGATACCTTCCCATGGATCTGTTAGTACATTTGGAAGGCGAGGAACGACAAACTCTTGAATGGGAAAGACGTATCCCCATTGCCACCCTCCAACATGCGTGTCTTGAGGCGGAATGTTGGAGGAAGGCTAACGAAAAGGAGGAAGCAAAGGAGGATCATGACGATCCCCCTACTACAGAGATTGAGACAGTGCCCCCTTGGATACCTCGAATCCCTACTTGTCAAATTGATGCATCATGGATCAATAATGGCAGTGTCAGTGGCTTAGGATGGAGTCTTAAGGATCAAATGGGCTTAGAATACTTCGGATTACGGGCGTGTAACATGAGCCTCTCAGCTTTGCATGCTGAGATAGAAAGGTTACTTTGGGCAGCCTCATGTATGAGAGAGAAAATGATCACGTCGGTATGGTTTGAGACGGACTGCTCGGACTTAGTGGATATGACTACAAACCCGATGGACTGACCAGCTTTTGCGACATAGATCGAGGTGTTCCAGAGGTTACAGGAAGATTTCGAGGATGTGCGACTGTCTCATATTCCTCGAAGTCAGAATGGCCGGGCAGACGGATTAGCAAAAGATGCAAGGACCAGAGGTTATATTTTCTCCCATATAGATCAGACCCGGACAGATGGAAATGATCCTCGAAGGATTAGCTCGTCTGTTCTCCACTTGATCTAGCTTAGATGGGTAGTCGACGAAAAAAAAACCCAGACCTTTTGTTGTTGTCTGAGGTTTGGTCGGCAATAAATACTCTGTTAACCCCCGGTTTAAACATGATCCTAATCAAAATTTAGCAAAAATAAATAAATAAATACTCGGTTAACCCCCGGTTGTTTGACAAAAAAAAAAAATACTCGGTTAAAAAACATCACAGTCCTGTGAATGGTGTTAAATGCTTTTCTAGAGATGCATGTGAATCACAGCATCAAGAACAAGCAAAGACACAAAAAAGAAAAACACATAAAAAGAAACAACAAGACTAACAAAGCTCTAGAAAAACACATGAAACAAAACTAATACATTGTCAAACACTAGAGGTTCTGGAGAAGTGTTAAATAGAAGAATTGACTGACAGAGAGGCGACGTTAATTAGGGCGAAAGACAAGTCAAAGGTTTAAATGGGCTTTTGACTAACTTTGGCCCAACTAGGCAAAATCCCGGTTTGATGGGGGTTCTAAACCAAATTGATTTAAAGCAAAACCGGTTCTCTCTGTACAGAACAGAGAGCACACAAACCGTTGGTCGACGTCTTAAGTCTCTCCCACGGTCCCACCGACTTCGAAGGTTGTCCTTTCGCTGCTTCGACGAGCTTTCCCTCCCTATGTTCCACCGTTAATCTTTCCCTTCTTTCCTTCTTCTTGATCTTTCTCGGGACAATCTTTCTTTCTTCATCCATGATCTTTCTCTTCTTCTTGACTTTGGCCTCCTCCGGGAAAAATGGCTTCTTCTTTTTTTCGCGCATGAACTTTTACGTCCAAAAACCACACGAACAATGGAAAAATAACTTATTTCCCTATGAACTAGTTGTTTCTGGCTATTTCACACACAAACGTTTAACCCATGCCAAAAACCACATGAACAACTCTATTTTTTGAATTACACGCACAAACTATCGATTTTAAAGTAATTCCCCTAAAACCGTAACGGTGTTATTTAAACGTTAACTTGGTTTATGATAGGTGGAGAGACGGTTTAAAGAAAAAAAAAGCAGCAAATACTAATTTACCAATCTCCATGTATTGTCACAAAGAACTATAAAATTGGCGTAGTCTAGGACGCTTGATTGGTTCCGTCAGTGGATGTTACTCTCAGGTTTCGGTCCTGCAGGGATTTATATATTCTTCTCAATCCAGAAATTAATGTCATATGATCTCTTTATATGCTTTATGTCATATAACTCGAAAATGCAGAATAAATTTTTTTATCCTCAATTGATGATGAAGAGTAAAACGATTTCTGAATAAGAAGAGCAGTTGACAAAAAGAAGAAGAACAAAACGACATAATATTCTATTTTTATCAACCTAAATGAAACCGACTATATACCTGTCATAAACCAAGTTAACGTTTAAACAACACCATTTACGGTTTTAGGAGAATTAGTTTAAAATCGATAGTTTGTGCATGTAATTCAAAAAATAGAATTGTTCATGTGGTTTTTGGCATGACTTAAAAGTTTGTGTGTAAATAGCCGGAAACAACTAGTTCATAGGGGAATAAATTATTTTTCCATTGTTCATGTGGTTTTTGGCATGGCTTAAAAGTTCGTGTATAAAAAAGCCGGAATAACTAGTTAATAGGAGAATGAACAATTTTCCCGCCTCCTCTGTGCTCACTTTCATGAGTTTCTTCTCTGTTTCCATGCAAAGAACCCCTTTTTAAAACCTTTCATTACGGTGAAATTTTGTCATCTATATTCATTCTAAAAAAAAAATATCTTGTCCTGTATAGAGAGAGAGAGAGACTGTGTCCGACGTTTTGGTTTGAAGCTTTGAGACACTCAGAGAGAAAGTATAAACCCTTGCAAGAAGTAAAACTTTTTTTTTTCCCAAGAAGTAAAACTTCATCTGGTCATTAAAGTGAATTATTCGAAGAACATGTTCGTCCTTTTTTTATTTCTTGAATTCTTGGGTTTTGATGAAAAGGTTAATGTATTTGAACCTGATATGGGTAGGGTTAAGCTGGAGATTAAACGGCTTGAGAGCACAGGCAACAGGCAAGTTACATACTCGAAGAGAAATGTGGGATACTGAAGAAAGCTAAAGAGCTATCCATTTTGTGTGATATTAATATTCTCCTTCTCATGTTTTCTCCTATCGGCAAGCCTACCATGCTCCATGGAGAACACAGGTTAACTAACATATATCAAAAACATTCTCAAGTTCTGTCGCTCTTTGGTCATTTTTTTAGTTTTATAATGCATTTGGATTCTGAACAGTTGCATTGAAGAGGTTATTTCTAAGTTTGCGCAATTAACTCCACAAGAAAGGACAAAAAGGTATGGTAAAGCATTATACTAAAAGAGTATGGAGGGCTCTCAATACATTGATGTAATTTATGAAACTAAAGTAAGAGTGTCTGTTTTTTTTTTTGACATAACAGGAAATTGGAGAGCCTTGAAGTAAAGAAGAACCTCACTACATTTCTTCCTTCTCGTCACCTTTTTTGTTTTGTTTGACACACATATCTGAGTTTTTTTTTTTGCTCCATTACAGGCATTAAAAAGGACTTTTAAGAAGCTTGGTCATGATGTAAACGTACATGAGTTCTTAGGAGCAAGGTACTTACTATGACTTTTTATAATTATAATCATACTTTTCTCATTTTATAAGCCGCTGAGATAACTGACAGGTTGTATTTCTCTTTACCCTTCAGGAATCAAACTATCGAGGTATGTATCAACCATCATCAGTTCTTGAATTTTGTTAGATTTTCTTAAACCTCTCTGAGTCAGACAGCTAAAGTTGCTGTTACCTTTTACCCCTCACGACAGGGTCTAAGTAACCAAGTAGCCATTTTCCAAGCTCAGCTTATTGAGTGTCATAGGAGCCTAAGGTGTGAAAATATTATACTTTGTTGAGTTTTCAACTATCTTGAAATCTTGTTTCAGTCATATTTGAATCTTCCTTTTCTTCTTATGGTGGTTGTTTTCAGTTGCTGGATGAACATTGATAGAAGGAAATCTATTGTAAGAATCCAGATTCACAAGATGTGTAAATTTATTCCTTTCTATTCAATCATATGAACATCAGTTATAAAAACGGTTTCCTTTACTTTGCAGGAACATTACGGAAAGAACCAGCTTTTGCCAATCGAATGTACAACAACACAGGTTAAGACCATTAGTTCTCTCTCCCCTCTCTCACTCTCTGTCTTCATGAGGACAACTTCTTAACCAGACCAATGCCTTTAAACTGCAGTTTCACTGCGGGATACAGTTGCCTTTGGTGATGGGAGGTGATAATAGTTTACAGGAAGCTGACTCCATGTCTTGGCTTCCTGATAAAGATAACCAGCAAACAATACTACCTGTTGATTCCAGATTTCTTCCTCATAGGTACGAGTCTTTAGTCACAGTATATAAAAATTATTCACTTCCAGACTATGCTCTCTAAGTCATGCTCTAATGAATTGAAAACAGAGAGATGGTTGGTTTGCTTCCTGATTACTCAAACTGCTTCTTTGAGTTTGTAAAGCAAGAAGATCAGAAACGCAGCATCCCTGGAGAACAAGTTGAGCAGTTAGAACAACAAGGAGACGGTTGTTTGGGTTTCCAACAAATTGGGGAGGAATATTCGTATCCTACACCATTTGGTACTACTCTTGGAATGGAAAAAGATCATGAGAAGAAGATAAAAACTGGAATGGAATGGAACAACTTGCAACAACAACAACAACAAGATCCTTCATCTATGTTTGATCCAACAGCTAGTAGTAGCGTTTGCTTTCAAATCCCTCCTGATCAACCCATGTTTGCCACTGATCTTCATTATCATCAAAATTGGGTTTCAGGTTCAATGTTTGGTCAAACTTCTTACAACCAGGTTTGTGTGTGTTCACACCTTACATTGGAACTAACTATGGCTATATGATCCACCAAAATTAATGTCTCTTTATCTTTGGTGATTGCAGCAACTGAACTAACTCAAGAGAGCGCTCATGTATGTAATCTATTCTAGGATGATGACTGGACTTATGTCTGAACAAGGACTAGTTTCAGACTTCCAGTCATTGCTATAATGTCCATATATATATATATATATAGAGAGAGAGAGAGAGTGTGTGTACATGTATAAGGTTTTAGTATGTATGAGAGCTTGTGATATATAGTTTATATGTTGATGCTGGCTAGGTGTTGCAAAACATGGTATATTGATACTATATAAAGAACATACTCAAAAGAACAAAACAAAAGGATCTCGGATGGAAAAAGATATTTAACAATGAGTTATTACAATAAGTAACCGAAGTTCAACCCTACAATCTTGACATATTATAGTTCATCTTGACATGGCAACTCGAGACGACACAAAGGACAAACATGACTGGTCTCAAACCACTTTACGATACACTCTTCGTCAAACTCATGTCCACATGATAAAGTCACAACCATTCCTCCATTGCTAAACTCTTGCAAACAAATCCTGCACTCTTCCAAGCTAATCATCTTCTTCTTTTCCTTTTTAATCTTCTTGTTGTATATTTTCCTGGTTAGCGACTTGACAACGAGCTTGCTAGCTGGTCGAAACCGGATACTGATAGTTTCATCAAACGAGGCTTGAGCAGCTTCTTGAACCTCAGAGTCATCATCATCTTCATCGAGATAATCAGGAATAAGATCCAACCGAACTTTCAAAGCACATCCAGGAGAGTACTCGATACTTGCAGGGCAAGTTACCTCATCAACATAAACAATTAGCTCCAGTATCGCATTATCGATAAAATCTTCGTTGATTCCGGCTTCCAGCAAGAAGTAGTTCAAGTCTTCTTTTGTTGTACACTCGTCGTTCTCTATGAAGTCTCTTGCAAGCGACAGAGCCGTGAACGTCGAGTTATCATCTTGGCCAAAGATCCTTGCCGTGACTCTGATTATGCCCACATCGTCTGGTTCAGGGTAGTTATCTATTTCGTGGGATAATCTGTGTTTCATGACTACTTACGAAAGCAAATATCAGTCGAAAAAACAGAGTTTAACGCTTTTTTTTTCTCTTTGATAGTCGCTCTGAAAAAAGAAACTGAATCGGTGAACTTGATTTGTTCTAGGGTAACTTATTTATAACACAAGGACTAGTTTTTATCTAACGTTTTTAGTCGGTTACCTAATAGTATCTTGTTTACTAATTTTTTTTTTTTCTTTTCAAGACGATTGATAATTTCCTTTTTCTTACAGACGACAGATTAACAATTTCCTTTTTTTTACTATGTCTTTCGTTTTTTTGCAACTACTATGTTCTTGCAATCATAAAAACAAAAACAAATTGAAATATAAATAACATAATGATTAAACGAGAAAGGACAAATAGGAATGAAATAATAAAAACAATAACAAATTGAAATATAGATGACATAATGCACTGAGAGGTTATTTCTAAGTTTGCTCAATTAACTCCACAAGAAAGGACAAAAAGGTAAGGTAAGCCAATTATTATGTAAAAGTATAGATTACTCTCAAGTCTCAACCCTATCATCTAATTTGTGCTATTGAACTAAAATAAAGTGTTGTGTTTTTTTTTGACATAACAGGAAGCTGGAGAGCCTTGAAGTAAAGAATAAACCTCACCTGATTACTTCCTTTCTCATCAACGTTTTTGTTTTGTTTGACATACGTATCTGAGCTTATTTGTTTTTGCTCCATTGCAGGCATTAAAGAAGACTTCTAAGAAGCTTGATCATGATGTAAACATACATGAGTTTTTAGGAGCAAGGTACTTGCTATGACTTCATATAACTACTAACCATACTTTTGTGTTTAATAAGCCTCTGAGATGGTGTCTTCTCTTTATGTTGCAGGAATCAAACTATCAAGGTATGTATCAACCATCATGGTTTCTTGAATTTTGTTAGATACTTTTAAACCTCTCTGAGTCAGATTGCTAAAGTTTTTGTTACCTTTACCCCCACGACAGGGTCGAAGTAACCACTTAGCCATGTTCCAAGCTCAGCTTATGGAGTTTCATAGGAAGCTAAGGCCTCAGGTGTGAAAATATTATACTTTCTTTAGTTTTTCAACTATCTTGAAATCTAGTTTCAGTCATATTTGAGTCTTCTTCTTCTTATGGTGGCTGTTTTCAGTTGTTGGACAAACATCAATAGAATAGAAAACACTGAGCACCTCTTTTTATTGGAAAATCATTGAGGAAATCTATAGAAAAAGTCCAGTTTCACAAGGTGTGTGAAGTTTATTCTGCGTTCAACTCAATCATATGAGCATCAGTTACAAAAAAAAAAAACGGTTTTCTTCACTTTGCAGGAACATTATGGAAAGAACCAACTTTTGCCAATATAATGTATAACCACACAGGTTAAAACCATTTTGTTCTCCATCTCTCACTAATTTTTTTGGGTTTCCAACTTAAAACCAATTGGCGGTAAGTGGATGTAAGTGGATTGGCTCAAGTCCTTTATATATTACTTATGTCCCAGTCAAATCCTCAATGTGAGAACTTTATATTCTCACACACTATCTGTCTTCATGAGAACTATTTCTTAACATGACCAAAGCCTTAAAACTGCAGTTTCAAAGCGGGATACAGTTGCCCTTGGTGATGGGAGGTAATAATACTATGCAAGAAGCTCACTCCATGACTTGGCTTCCTGATAACAGTAACCAGCAAACAATATTACCTGGTGATTTCAGCTTTCTTCCTAATAGGTAAGAGTTCAAGTCACAGTATATAGTTACTATTCACTTCCAAAAATGCTCTCTCAAGTCATGCTCTACTGAACTGAAAACAGAGAGATTGATGGTTCGATTACTGTTTACTCAGACTGCTGCTTTGAGTCTGTGAAACAAGAAGACCAGAAATGCAACAAACCTTTGAGCAGTTTGAACAGCAAGGAGATGGTTGTTTGGGTTTCGAATATATTGGGGAAGAATATTCGTATCCTACACCATTTGGTACTACACTTGGAATGGAAGAAGGTCAAGAGAAGGAGAGAAAAACTGAAATGGAATTGAACAACTTGCAACAACAACAAGATCCTTCATCAATGTTTGATCCAACAGCTAGTAGTAGTAGTAGTTGCTTTCAAATCCCTCATGATCAACCATGTTTGCCACTGATCATCATCATCAAAATTGGGTTTCAGAATCAATGTTTGGGTCAAACTTCTTACAACCAGGTTTGCGTTTTTCACACCTTCCATTGAAACTATCTAGATATATGATCCACTAAACTGAACATGTCTATGTATCCTTGGTGATTGCAGCAACCAAACTAACTCAAGAGAGGGCTCAAGTATGTAATCTATTCTATAGATGATGATTGGACTTACATCTTAAGAAGGGCTAGTTTGAATGTATATATATAGAGTGTGTACCTGTATAATGTGTTAGTATGTATGAGAGCTTGTATCATGTAGTCAGGGGAGTTTTAGGCATTTTGCATGTAAAAGATGTTGTCTAGGAACCTTATATTTTGTATAAATGATAATTAATATAATCAATATATATTGTTCCTATGTTGATGTTGGCCAGGTGTTTGAGACAACAAAAGATGGTATGTTGATACTACATAAAAACATACTCTGAAGTAACAAAACAACAATATCGGATTTAAATGATATTAAAACAATGATTTATTACAATAAGCAACCGGAGTTCAACCCAACAATCTTGACATGCTATAGCTCATCATCTTGACAAGGCAACTCGAGACGACACAATGGACAAACATGACTGGTCTCAAACCACTTTACGATACACTCATCGTCAAACTCATGTCCACATGATAAAGTCACAACCATTCCTCCATTGCTAAACTCTTGCAAACAAATCCTGCACTCTTCCAAGCTAACCATCTTCTTGTTCTTCTTCTTTTCCTTTTTAATCTTCTTGTTGTATACTTTCCTGGGTAGCGACTTGACCACGAGCTTGCTAGCTGGTCGAAACCGGATATTGCTAGTATCATCAAACGAGACTTGAGCAGCTTCTTGAATCTCAGAGTCATCATCATCATCGAGATAATCAGGAACAAGATCCAACCGAACATTCAAAGCACAGCCAGGAGAGTACTCGATACTTGCAGGGCACGTTACCTCATCAACATAAACAATTAGCTCCAATATCGCATTATTGATAACATCTTCGGTGATTCCGGCTTCCAACAAGAAGTAGTTCAAGTCTTCTTTGCTTTTACACTCTTCGTTCTCATCATCTATGAAGTCTTTGGCAAGGGACAGAGTCGTGAATGTCGAGTTATCGTCTTGGCCAAAGATCTTTGCCGTGACTCTGATTGTGCCCGCATCGTCTGATTCAGGGTAGTTATCGATTTCGTGGGATAGTTTGTGTCTCATGACTTACGGAAGCAATATCACTAGGCGAAACAGAGTTTAAAGCTTTTTGTTGTTGCTGATTTGCTCTAGCCTATAGGGTTACTTATATTTATAACACAAGGGCCAGACTGTTTATCCAATGCTTAGGTAGGAGGGCAAACAGTGGAATCACCCGGGCCCACCTAAAATCAAGCAAATTTAGTACTATAAAGGACCCAGATTTTTTTTCTTCTTTTTTATGACAACAAGGATCTAACTTTTCTTTCTCCGCTTTCAATCTCATATTTACACAATATTTAAAAGACATAATAGCCTGTTTTTTTTATATTTACAAAATACAAATAAATTAATAATTTTAGATAAGTTTTATATACTTTTAATAATATTATGATGATAAAATTAAAATTAATTAATTATAGAGATCTAAAAATTGTATTCGCCCAAGAATCCTTTATATTGTTAAGCCGGCCCTATGTTTATCAGATCTTTTTAGTCGGTGACAGAACTGTATTTTTTCAGTATAACGTAGCAATTTCCTTTCTTTTTAAGACGAGTAAACATTTCTCATTTTTTGAACAGATAAGAGATTAACAATTTCCTTTTTCACTTTCTTTATCTTTGTGTTTTGTAGTAGATATGAAATCATAAAGAAACACACTGAAATTAAAGACATTTATTTATCTTCTATCTTATTAAAACAAAAGTACAAATCAAAATATACCGGTTTAAAATGTTTTATTGCGGTTTTTACATTTTTCAATCATCTTAACTAGTTATTAAACATATTTACCATAATAATTTTGGCAGATATTTATTAATTCTCTTTTATGTATTTATTACAGTTTTGCCACTAACATATTAACTATTCATAGATTTCATCATTAATTATTTTTATCATTTAAAAACACACATAAAATTTACCTAGTTCGTTATTCTAACTAATTAATATTTCGACTACTCACTAAAATTTAAATATTTAAATCAAACGGTTTATAATTCTCTATTCGAACGATTAATTTATATTTAAACAAACTATTCATTTTAGAAGGCAATCTAATATGTTTATTGAATATTCCTAAAATATAGATAACCAGTACACCACATAATCTCATATGTATATTCTGTAATTATTCATAGTATTTTACTTACTTATCCATAATTTGTAATAAATTTTAAGCTTTAAATATTTTATCTTATTAAAACAGAAGTACAAAAAAAAAATTACCAATTTTAAGTTGTTTTATTACAGTTTTTACATTTTTCAATCATCTTAACTACTTCACTAATAGGCTTTACCATAATAATTTGACATATATTTATGAGCTCTCTTTTTATATATTTTACTCTAGGTTTTGTCATTAACATATTAAGTTATTAACTACTCATAGATTTCATCATTAATTATTTTTTTCGTTTAAAACAAGCATAAAAATTACATAAACCGATATTCTAACTAATTAATAATTGATTTACTCACTAGTTTTTTATAATTTCAATCAAATGGTTTATAATTCGCTATTCTAACTAATTTATTTATTTTTGGACAAACTATACATTTTAGAAGGCAATCTAATGTGTTTATAGAATATTCCTAAAATACAGATAACCATTTCACCACATAATCTCAAATGTATTTTCTGTAATTATTCATACTACATATATTTACTTATTCATATATTTTGTATCACTTTTTAATTATTTTTAAGCTTTAAAAATATATTATTAAAATAGAAGTACAAAACTTACATATTTAAAATATTTTATTACAGGTTTTACATCTTCTTCACCCATCCTAATTACTTCATTATTTGTCTTTCACTTAATAATTCTGCATATATTTATTAACTCATTTTTATGTATTTTATTACATCTTTTGCCATTTACACATTAATTACTCATAGATTTAGTCATTACTCCCTCTGTTTTTATTTAGTTGATGTTTTAGAGGATTGCACACAAATTAAGCAAAGTATTTATCATTGTTTTAATATACAATTGCTCTCAATCATAACTATTAATGCAAGGGTAGATAAATTCAAAAGTCACTATATTTTGCATAAAAGTTTGGATACATCAAATAATTTGACACAAAACAAATCATCCATTTTTAGAATGAAATCTAATATGTTTATAGAATATTCCTAAAATATAGATAACCAATTTACCACATAATCTCAAATATATATTCTATAATTATTCATAATACATATACTTACTTATCCATATATTTTGTGTCTTGCTTTTAATAAATTTTAAGTTTTAAATATTCATTATTAATAAAGAAACATAAATAATTAAAACATTATTATAATTTGTGAAAACCATATATAACAAAACTTTTGCGGGGTTTTCCCTCGAATTTATTAAACTAATGGATTAATCTACTTTATTTTCATAAATATGAAATTATATTTATTTAAACTGTAAAATATAAATAGTTAAGTAAAATAATATATAAATAAATATAAATTATTCTGTCAAAATATTATTTTATGTATATTTTCATATAAAAAATAGTCCAATTCGGATACAATACAATAAATATATGATAAAAATATGGGTGATGGACTTGACGGTTCAAAAAACAAAACAAAATTATTTAATATAAACTACAAAATTATTGTATTTAAAAATATCATATTAAACAATTATTTAATATAAATTAATTTTTATAAATGTATATCACCATTATACAAAGCAAATATTTACTTCTAAAAAATTCAAAGATATTCACACGAATGAAACTCTAGTCATGATTAAGCGAGAACATGTAACTTAATTAAGGTACTAGAGCTGATCGCGCGGGTGTTTTTTTTTAATATTTTTTCGTGATGTAGTTATATGTTTTTACACCCTTATATCTTCTATACATGTAATTATATGTCATATTGACAACTAATGAGTGTATGTTTTTTAAAAGAGTAAATTTATATGTAACATAATTAACCTATTAGTCATGATTTTTTTAAAAAAATAACACGTGCAATTGATAACACAAATTTGAAAATAGGAAAAAACATAATATTACAATTGTTTTGATTTATTCAGCAAAATTTGTGGGCAAACTTTGTAAACAATTCTAAACCAAACTTAAATATAGAAGTTGGGCCATATATAGGCTTAAATGACCCAAGTCACCCAAACTCTTTGTTTTTGTGACTGGCAAGTTATGACCGTTTGTATTTTGGAAAAAAAAATTGGATAGGGAAGTAAAAAAAAAACAATCTATCCATCTTTCTCTGTGAAAAAAGGAGCGATTACAATGGAGAAACTTTGTTTCAAAGCTCGAGATTAGTTGTTCTTTAATGGTATATCTGATTCCATGGGGCAAGATTGTATTTGATGTTTCATTTATGGATGAATGTATTGAATTTCACATCTTCGAAATATATCTGAATTTTCTTTTTAGAATGTTTTTAATGTGTCTTTTACAATGTTTTAAAGGAAATTGTGTGTGATTCCAGATCCAACATGTTGAAGATGAGTGGTTGATTTGCGGGGTCAGAAAAGAGAACCGACAAAAATGTATTTTCTTTTTCTTCTGATAAAACCAGAGTTTGAGATCTGCGGTGAGAATTCTGATGTCTATCAAATGAAATACGCAAGCTTAGTTTTGAATTAAATACTCTCAAAATTTATGGTATCTAAAATAAAACTTTCTTATGGTGATTTTGGATTTTTCATGTGTTTAGCTGGATAAAAACACCAACATAGAGTAAAAAAATAATTCGGACAGAAGATCTGAACTCCACCAATATCTATAGCTTGACCTATTATGTCTGTCATAGATAAAAACACTCACATTAGTTACAATTTGAAGTTTACAAAATATAAACATAATCTATAGCAATAGCATATCAAAATAACATACCAATTAGAAAGTAAGTGTCAGGACTTCCTTTCAAGATCTCTTAGTAACTTGTTAGAGACAAAAAGCTGTTATCACATGGTGGTCTGAGTCTGTAAAAACAGTCTCGTTTGTGATAGTCATCTTATAGTTAAGTTTTGTTCGTTTGTATTTGCCACCGGTATTAGATATCTTCATGTTCTCCGTAACACGCCATTTTCAAGGAAGAAGGTTTCGTTGAACACGCTTAATGTGAGTTCTCTTGCACGTACACTGAATTTTACCACCCTAAAAACAGCAAATGATTGTATCAGAAACGAATAGATTAAAAAATACAGAAAATTGTCAGATTATAGAACTAACTGTTTCATCAACTAAAACCATTTCTAAGATTTCATCAGCGTAAGATGGGTTTGTATCCATGAGTGACTCAGTTTCACTTGAACACATTACGCACTCTTATATGGTTTCAGATCTTTGAGCAAATGAAAACTTTTGTTAGTAGACATGTTTTTTGAGAGGTGCGAAGGAAGTGAATCTGTAAAAATTGAGTACATGTTGGGTAGAATATATAGTGGAGATACAAAATCCTAGAGTAGAGGAAATATCTTAACCATATTTCCTAGACATTTCCCGTCGAAATAAATTTGTAGTTTTGTTTATTATGTGTTATGCTCAGTGGCGGATCTAGAAAACTTTTTAATTGGGGGCACAATATTATAAATGTAGTATACAATTTAAATATATAAATTAATATTAAATTTTAAATATAATAATATATACTAGTCAGATAATAACCAATTTTTTTTTATTTTGAAGTATATTATATTTTTGTGAATCATCTCTTTTATCCATAAGAAAATATTTAGATTGTTTAAAAAATCTAATACACACTAGCTAGTATAGAAGTTAAATAAGATTAAGAAATAGTTCTAAAGAAAAGTGAAAGGAACAAAAAAATATTTTATAAGATGCATAGACAAAACAGATTTTGTATAAAATATGTTTCTAATACTATAGCCATATAGCGAACCTACAAAATATAAAATGGTAAAAAAAATAAAGGTTATATTAATATATATAAACAAAAAATGAAAGAACAAAAAGATCTAGTATAGAGCTCGAACCCTTTACGTCATGTCTACCCAGGGCACAATGAATACCACTAACCTAGTTGACCACACAATTTACTAATGCACACAAATTTTATATAATCAGTCGGGGGCAATAGGAAAGACTAAGATTTGGTAGTTGTTAGTTCGAATTTTGTGTTGAATCATATATTTGAATTGACTTTACTGTTATGAATATAAATAGGAAAGTCTAAGATTTTGTGCTTGCTCCGAAATTGTAGGAGTAAAAATGATGGAATGTACGCAAATAAAAAAATCAATTCGAATTCTACGTAGATGATTTAAACCAATGAAATAGGAAAGTCTAAGATATTCTAACTTTTTGTGCTTAATTTCGGATCATACAACCATGTGTTTAATTATACTTTCTGAAAGATGGAAGATCATAATTAGAGTTGCCCAGAGGAAAGAATTTTAGCTTCCAAGTCAAAGTTAGGTCTCGTTAATAACACACAAGAAGCAAGACATATGTCAATAAAAAATTATAAAAATGTCAAAAAGAACTCATGATCGATTCATTTCTCTTAAGCATCGACACTGAGTGAAGATAAGATTACGTTATACGCAAGAGAAGGCTTTTTATACCAGAACAGTAGAAGATAAGATTATGTAAGACTCACAAACCATTCTAAGTACGGACACTGCAACAAATTCTGGAAAGAGTTTTCATACAAACAAAAGATACTACTAGCTTGTCTTGTCTTTTATTGTCACGAGACATTTTGCGTAAATTAAAAGAACTATTCAAACACACAAACTTGACACATTACATGTAAGCAAATGTGGTTTATGGGGAAGGAACCCTCTCATCATTCCTCACCATCTTTGTCATCTTCGTCATCATCTTCACCAGAATCACCTTCTTTCCCCTACAGTATTCGTTTGCAAAAAAAAAAACTTATCAGGTGAACAACTTACAAGAATAGATTCAGACATTACAGTATAAACGTGTTCTGTCTATCTGAACTTTCATCGCATCATATCATAAATGCAGTGAACTTTCAGAAGAAAACTAAACCAAGCAAAGGAAATTATATGAGATTTTTACCTCCTCATCATCATCATCATCATCATCATCTTCATCAAAATCCTCTTCATCAGCCTCCTACAAAGTTGCATATAAGGATTAACCAAAATCTTATGCTCTAAACAAAGTTAAGATTACAGAATGAAAAGGTGAATTGCTTACATTGTTGAAGTAGGTGAGAGGGTTGGGCCATAAATCTTCCTTGATGACATCCGCAACCTGCTACAACACGAACCTCAGAGTTCAAGATTGGGCAAGACATGATGTTACTCTTACAAACAAACAAGCCATTGTAATATAAGATCATTACCTCGTCATTAATCTCTACATCAAGGTCCTCCTTGTGTTGCGCATCGCTAAACCAGGTAAAGAAACTGAAAAAGATACTCAAGATAGAGTCATCAGGTAATTTGCTAATCTGAAAGGTCATGGTGCCAATTAACGAGGAGATGAATGAACCAACCATACCTCTCTTCAGGTAGTGCACGTTTGTTTCCGTTCTTCTCGTGATTCACTCCATTTGGTAAGCCCTTTATAATTGAGAAACATAGTTAGCAACAATATCAAAGAGTGACAGACGATTCCAGAAACAAACTTATGCCTAAATTACCTTGCCCTCTTTCCATTTGATAGGTGTGGCTGTGATTTTCGTTGTCCCTTCTTCGAGGAAGGTAAAAGTCTTGGTGAGATTCTCATCCTCAAAGTAGGGGTTGGGATTGAAGTGCTGTAGTTCACAATTAAACCACAATCAGTATACTAAGAAATTAAAAGCTTATGATTGGCTTTCTTATATCAATCAGAGATATGAAAATGATACAACTGGCATAATAACTAAGATAACTTGCAAAGGCGATGGAGTATCCAGATTTCACATCTTTGGCATCCTCAACATCCAGAGAGCAAAGATATTTGAAAATCTGTCAAAACAGAAAAAAAAAAAATCATTCACGAGGTTACTGTGATGCAAATGAATGACATAAATGTAAATGTGACGCAAGGGATGCTTAAGGAAAGCCACAAACCTTTTGGTCTTCTTCAGTCAAAAGCTCACCTAAAGCAGGGTGGCTCAAGAACTGCAAATGAAAGGAGATTCCTCAACTCTAATTAGACAAAAAAACATGTTTTTAATCTCTGAAATGAAAACAGAACAGAGAATCATGCTTACAGCAGTGAGCCAGAAGTCAGGGATGGCTTTGATGATCTCGTTACGCTTGTCATAAACAGGCTTCCTTATCACGTTGTACTTCTGCTCCACTTCCAACACTTCATCGCTAGCCTTTTCGTTTATCTACCAACACAAACCGAGATTAAACCAAACTGTTGAGTCTCATTTATTGCGGTGCAAAAAAACTAATATCTAAAACAGTTTGCTTGATGTGAATAGGACCACATCTCATCTTAAAGACGCAAAAAACATACATAAAGACACAGACTTTTCTCATAATTTGAACCATAGCAATCAAACACATAACAATTCTCAATACCAAAAATATCAGGAGATTAAAAAAAAAAGATAAAAACTTCTTATCTTCAATTACCTTCTCGAGGTCGTCTTGGATCTCCTGAAGCGTCTCGATCGAGAGGACAAGCTCTCCATCGATTTGCTCCACGTTTTCCTCTTCAATTTTCGCCTTCTTGCTCTTGTCCGCCACCATTCTCACTTCTCTTGACGAAACCCTAATCGCAGAGGAATCGACACCTCCTTCCTTCTCTGCCTGCCTCTCGTCCTGTGCGATGAGCAGCCGCTTAAACCCTAGAGCTCTCGATGTATATGTTTGGTGAAGTGTGAAGTTGGGCCAAGTTGATTTAGGATTTTAAGGGGTTTTTGTTGACCAATTAGATCACGCCATGATAGGTACTCAAGGGTAATATTGTCATTGTTTCTTATTATGTTTATGCCTTGATTTTTTTTTTGTTTTTAATAAAGTGAAATCCTCCCTACAAATATTAATAAACTAAATAACAATTTAAAAAAAAAAAAGAATTATGAAAGAAAGTTTTGACAACAATTATTTTTGACATCACTTTTTAATTCAATAACAACTATTAAAAAAATGTCATGTGTTGATAACAAAATAATGTAATTGGTGACCAATATGAAATTAGGTAATAAGTCAAGGGCACAAAAGTATTATGATGATTTTTTTGATAACTAACTTAGTAGTCTAATATACCCACCATACCTAATTATATTAAAAACTTATCACAAGATAATACCAATCATTAACCTGCACTCGTAAAGTATATTGCATGAACTTGTTGATATTTAATACTAGATATGAGCCCGTGCGTTGCAACGGGATTTGTTGGATGTTTTAATTTAATAGAGAAATAAATAATTTTATTATACTTTTAGGATTATTTTTGCATATGATGTGTGAGACTTATTTTATAATTAATAACTCATTTTTACAAATAAACTACAGTTAATATTTGTATTTTATAATCATAGTGCATATGTGAATTTTTATCAATTTTCTAATAAATGATAGAGAAAACACTCATACCTATAACTTTAAACCCAACCCAACTCGAATTAAGAATTAGAATATAAAAAAACTGAAAGTTAAATAAGGTCAATCGAGTCAATGACAACATCATACACTTTCTTATTTAATAATTTAATATTTATTAAACTTATGTGATGCTTAATAATTTTCTTAATTCATTATTTCTTAATGATATATTTCCATAACAACATTTTAATTAAAAATGAAATAGAAAAATATTACATAGTAAAAAAAATGTAATAAGATGGCAATTAAACTTGATTTTTTTAACAAAATGCATATAAAAATCACTTCA
>NC_027752.1:9115903-9125532 GCF_000695525.1 Brassica oleracea var. oleracea
TTGCTAATTAACATGATCGCGACATGTGTAAATAAATTTTTTAAGATAGTGACATGTGTCAAAAATATAACATCTTTTTTTTAAGATTTAAAAATATGATATATTATTACAAAAATATCATTTTACAATTATTTTTAAGATTTTGGAAACGTTATTATATAAAGTTTGGTTCTTCAAAGTTGCTAATTAACATGATCGCGACATGTGTCAATAAATTTTTTAAGATAGTGACATGTGTCAAAAATATAACATCTTTTTTTTTAAGATTTAAAAATATAATATATTATTACAAAAATATCTTTTTACAATTATTTTTAAGATTTTGGAAACGAACAATTACTATCACATAGTCTTTTACAATTATATATTGTTACAATTATTGGATAGTAATTTTTTTTTAAATCCTAAACAAGGAAATAATTATAAAAGATTATTTGAAAGTAAATTAATTTTTTGTTTAAAAAAATATAATTTTCGTTTTTAAAGATACTAAAGAAAGAAAAATATTAACTAAATTTTTTTTTAAAAACGAATTATCAAAATCCTACAAGTACAAGAAATTATTTAATAAATATCATAAAGTAAAACTAACTATAAAATAAGTAATATTTATTTTTTTTAAAGCCTAAACAAAAGAAAATTGTAAAAGTATTACTATTAGTTTACCATAAATAACAAACTTTCCTTTTTTTTACTGGTAATTGTATGTTAAAAAATTATAAACCAAAAAATAGCTACAAATATTTCACAACTATATTTAGCTTTAAGTTTCCACATATTATTTTCACAAAACAAAATATTATTTACGAGAAACGTATTGCATGAATATTTTATTTTAATTTCCAATTATGATGTGTTGTCGTAGATGAGTATGTGTGAATATGAAAAATATAAAAAATACGTGTTTGTACGTATAAGACAAAATATAAAATCAGTTAAAAACAATATTTTATTAAAATAAATTAGTTGTACAAAAATTTTAAACAAAAACGAATTATAATATCCCACCAATACAAGAAATTTTTTAATGAAAAATATTAAACAAAAATAATTATAAAATATGCAAGTTTCCTTTTTAAAAATTCTAAATCAAATCAAATTGTATAAGAATAATATTTTTTAACATACAAATTACCTGTAAAAAAAAGGAAAGTTTGTTATTTATGGTAAACTAATAGTAATACTTTTACAATTTTCTTTTGTTTAGGCTTTAAAAAAAATAAATATTACTTATTTTATAGTTAGTTTTACTTTATGATATTTATTAAATAATTTCTTGTACTTGTAGGATTTTGATAATTCGTTTTTAAAAAAAAATTTAGTTAATATTTTTCTTTCTTTAGTATCTTTAAAAACGAAAATTATATTTTTTTAAACAAAAAATTAATTTACTTTCAAATAATCTTTTATAATTATTTCCTTGTTTAGGATTTAAAAAAAAATTACTATCCAATAATTGTAACAATATATAATTGTAAAAGACTATGTGATAGTAATTGTTCGTTTCCAAAATCTTAAAAATAATTTTAAAAAGATATTTTTGTAATAATATATCATATTTTTAAATCTTAAAAAAAAGATGTTATATTTTTGACACATGTCACTATCTTAAAAAATTTATTGACACATGTCGCGATCATGTTAATTAGCAACTTTGAAGAACCAAACTTTATATAATAACGTTTCCAAAATCTTAAAAATAATTGTAAAATGATATTTTTGTAATAATATATCATATTTTTAAATCTTAAAAAAAAAGATGTTATATTTTTGACACATGTCACTATCTTAAAAAATTTATTTACACATGTCGCGATCATGTTAATTAGCAATTTTGAAAAATCAAACATTATATAATAAGATAAATGGCTCATAACGGGCTTTGTAAGGAGTCTTATGGGCTAATGAAATAATGTACTTCATACAATAAATATGGGCCAATAGATGGCAGCTAAATATTGTACTCTAGAGGATCAACATCACAAAGAGAAAGGTATCACATTATTCATATTCAGCGTTCGATTTACCGCAATGGTTCGACTCTCTAGTTTCCTATTATGTGAATGTATATCGGAAAAACTTTATAATAGGTATGCTGTACTTTTTTCTTATTAAATATTGAATATGGAATTGTGTAAGGTGGTCACAAAGTTATTAATAATATTGTTGAAAACATTCTTCATAGCTGGTGGTACCAGAATTCTTATTTTAATATATAGAAAATATTAACATAGGCATGCTTTCGGTTTCCACAGATTTATAAACAAACTAGATTTTAACTTGCACGTTCGTGCAAATATTTTTTCATTTCATATATGTATTTGATATTGTTACAATTTTTTAAAATATATAATTTTCATTTTAGTATTATATATTGTGTAACTTTATAATATTATTGTTTACATTTCTTATTTGGAGTTATTAATATATAGTGCTTTGTTAAATATATTTTACTTTGTTATTAATTTTTATTACTTACTAATATATTTTCAAGTTAGGTACAATAAAATAAAATATGAAATAATCAAATAGATAATCTCTTTCAAAATATGTTTAAGATAGTTTATATTTACATGTTGTGTTTTTAAAAATATACTTTACCAGATGTTATTTTGGTATTTTGCGGGATTTATAAGTAGAATTTTTTTTTTGTTTAAATAATATATCCCTTTTATTTTAGTAAATTTTATACGTAGTAGCATCTATCATATTATTTTAGCAAATTTTATTGATATATGTTATTTTTTGGATGTTATGAGATTAAGTTTTCTTTTCATTTTTAATTAAGATTTAAAAATATTAGATTGCTTTAATTTTTGCAACATGTATAGTTTTTTTTCGTGGTGCATTTCAAAAAGATATTTTTTATTATCTATGATTTTATCTTTTGAAAAATTTGAAATATTATCATTTTGAGTTTGAATATTTCTTTTCAAAATTTTATATTTTGTCAAGAAAACTTTGAAAAATACACTACTTGGATGATTACATGAATTATGAATTTGTTTTTGCTACTACATTAATACATTATTTTATTATTATTTTTTTAATTTTGGTATATTTTTTAATTTTTCTCAACATATTTTTTATAAATAAAATAAAAAATAATTAATCATTAAAATTGGATTTGTCATTAATATTTTAAATGAATTAATAAAATTTCATAGTTTTCTAATAACATATTTTTAAAATATTATATAAACTAAGGTTATTATATACTATTATTGTATATAATGTTTTTAAAAAATATATTGTTGAGAATTTCAAAATAAATAAAAGATAATATATAGTTGTAGATATAAATGTTTAACCTATGTTAATAAATTTATTTTTGTATAAAAATATTATATAGTTTAGAAATTTTAACCCATTTAAAGATAAGTGATAATTTATTTAAATGAAACAATTTAAAAATAAAATTTGTTAATTTGCCTACTTAATATGATTTTGTCATATTTAATTCATATAGTACTCTAATACAGAATATAATTATATCATTTATAAAAATTAGTATATAATCTCTTTTTTCTTGTTTTATAATAAAACTTTAGTTAACATTGATTTATAATAATATAATTACTAATTACGAAATTAATTAATATGTTATTTTATAAAATATTTAAATAAGATTTTGTTATATTCTTTCTCAACCGATTTTGTTATAATTAAAAAAAAAAAAAATTATAGTTGGTTTATTATTAATGTAAATAATCAAATATGTCATATTAACTAATTATTTAATTGGTCTTACTATGACTTAATGGTAAATAAATATATGATTCTAAATTAATAGATTATATTTATTTCGTTAGAGTCTGTCTAACCAATAAATTATGACTTTTGTTATATTTTGAGTTTAAATCTGGATATACAAATAATATTATTATATAAGAAATGGTGTAACTTCGCGTTAATTATTATATAGAACAAAATAGTTTATATAAAAGGTTCAATTATGATATTTTAAAAATGTTATGGTAACCATCGCAAGAATATGTTCATTAATATTATAAAACTTAAAAGTAATAACATTTGTATATAAATCCGAAAGAAAGTATTGAATTGGTTTTTACAAAAAAAAAAGTATTGAATTGGTCCCAGTTTGAGAACATCACCAAACAACAACGATTTTACATTTCGATTGTTGATGCATGTGGTTTCCGGGAGCGACAGAGACAGAGACAGCTCTTGGCTGATTCGCCTTTCGATTCACCAAACGCCATCTTCGATTCGTTTTCGACGCATGCGATTTTCGGGAACAAGACAGAGAGAGAGGGAGAGAGAGAGAGACAGCCTCTTCGAAGAGGCTTTCGATTTACCAAACCCCCTCTTCGATTCGCCTTTTGCTTCAACAAACACCCTCTTCGATTCGTCTCCGACGCAGGCCAATTTCGGGAACCAGAGAGAGAGAGAGAGAGAGAGCACCGAAAGAGAATGGACAGGATTTTTTCCCTTCTGATTTGTGCACGCGCCAATACCCACAAGCCACGTGTCTTTAAGGCACATATCTTCTCAACCCAAAATAAGATACATTCCTTGTTTAATTAAATCATCATTTAACTTAAGATAATGATGCTCTGACCCCTTCATATTTACTAGTGCTAACTACTAACCAACCATATGTAACCAGTTGCGTGGCTACAAATATATATCCAATGATAATGCCAATTTTGTATAATCTCATAGAGACTAATTAATGCTTTTTGTTGTCTCGACGTCAAGTGGTCACGTTTCTCATTAGTTCTATCCACATGCATAACTTGTGGGTCAAGTCTCAAGACTCACGAGAGAGATATTTAATCAAGATTTTTTTATTATATAAGTCGTTCCAATCAATGCGTATAGCATATATAGACGTGATATAGTGAAACATGTGGTGTGAAATGATAACAATTATATATTAATGTCATCTCTTAAGCATACAGATATGGTGTAATAGAAGAAACATATATAGTCAAATCATTACAAAAATATATGGCAAAACTATCAAAATCATTAACATACATACGAACAAATACTACAAAAACATTTGAAAAATAGTTATACAAAAACACACAAACGTTGTTTCTTAAAGAAAGCTCAAATCTTGAATCCTAATCTCAGTTTTAAACTTCTTCTTCTGCGACATCTCATGATGATCAACCTTTGACGTTTCCTTTAAAATTTTAGTACTATCTAAAACCGAGACAGCTTTGTGACTCTTACAACCAGACAACAACCCACCCGACCGTACCTTTTCAGCAATCATCGGTTTGGCTTTAACCACCGAACCACTTCTCGTGCCCCTCTTCATCATATCAAAATCCGAAATCACCGATTGATCTGCCATACTTCCTGTTACCACACTCCATCCAATGCTAGCCTCACTCGGCTCATAGACACTGCTCGTTATGTTCTCAATCTCAAACAAATCAGAACTCGCTTCGCTTGCTGTCTCCTCCTCTAGCGTCTTGCTGCTCATTGAAGAGTTATTACCATTGTTATTCTTGGTAGAGATATGGTTTGGTATCGCGTCCCATGAATGCATAGAGAGCTTTCTCTCGAGGTTCATGGCGATATCCGACCTTTGTGGCTCGGGATAATCTGCTTTTCTGGCTTCTAAACGGGGTCTTGGTTTGTTGATATGCTTTCTTGGGTCGTAAGCAACATAATCCCGATCATTATTTCCACCTTTACTAGAGTTTTTCCTCTCGGTATTGACGGTTTTAACCCCGTAGCATGGACCGTAGCATCGAAACCCACCAAAAGAGACGCTTGTCTCGTTGGTTTTACGTTGTATATTATCATTATTGTTGTTAAACCTCATGAGAAAGGTTTCACTGTTGTAACTTGACTCGGATCTTACACTAGGAGTTCCTTGTCGGCTTGTTCTTGATCTAGTTGACGTATTTTTCGTCATTTGAGGATGAAGATCATCCTGTATGTTTTCCTTCTCCTTTTGGTTAGTGATATCCTTACATGATCTAGCTTCATGCTGAAGTACTTTTCTGCGCCGAAAACTCCGATGTCGGAGTCAACATCAGAAGCAGTAGATTTGATCGTGGGTTTGTTTGAGATTTTTGAAGAAGAGTGCTCTTGGATAGAGGAGAGGACAAGTTCTGGTTTATAAGTTGAGATTTGGCGAAAATGGGTACTCTTCTTTTCAGCATCCATCTCCATTTTGTGTGTATATGTTGTTTAGCTAGTGACTAGTTTACGAAGTGGTAAAATACAAAAGATCAAACAGAAAGGATTTAAAGGAAAATGACAAGAAGAAAAAAATTATGGAAATGATGGGAGACTTTGCAGAGGAGAAAGCTGAGTGATGGATGTGAATATGTGAATCGTGAGGAAGCATTTTCACTATTATATATAGAGAGAGAGAAAATATAGGTGGAGGAAATGGTTCCAAGTCATAGTTAGAGTCATACAAATTGCAAACCAAAATTAATTATGGCCTTTTCAAGATATGACATCTAAATTAAGTGTTTTTTTCTTTCATAAAGTGGGAAGTAGTACATTAGAACGTTATAACTAAAAAGCATATATAAGGATAAATTATATGAGAAATTGAACAAATCTAGAAATGAGAGATTGCCTTTTTGGTAGACTGGTTATTCAAAGTTAATTCTATGACGCCAATTAATTACACGTGAATAATAGGACATTTCCCCCAAATGTTTCGATAAAAGCCAAATGAGCATTATGAGTTATACCTTTGAACTTTCGAGTTTGTACAGTTTCGTCATCCTTAACAATAAGGAGGAATGATTCGAATTATCACAATCATCGAATAGTTCTCTTCTTTATACCGAAATTATATATATTCTTCCATGAAAATAAGATGTGGTCAATATGATAACGAGTCCCGAGTGGATAAGAGCGTTCCACCAACAATATCTAATAACATATTAGCTTATATACATAACTCCATTCACCCCAAACCCAAATAAAAATCTGAATAAAAAGCCAAGTAGCACTAATCCGTCTAAATATCATATACTCGTCAGTTTCACCTGAAATAGGGAAGAAATATGGGTGAGTAACAGGGAATCACTCATTGAGATACGGGATACTGAACCAGAAGTCCATGGATCCGGACAGAGCACTCCAAATAAATATAATTTAATCCTAACACGTCGTGAACACGGTACCTAAAGTACCCATAGATCAAACAATAGTCCTAGCAATGTGTACACTCGCTGCCCACTAACAGGCCAAAAACACCACCGAATACGTGATCGGTCACATACACACCAAATATGTGCTCGGTAACACACGCCCGTAGACGATTTGTGGACACCTCTGGGTTACGGCTCAACCGGTCGACTATAGCTGACTGTAACTTCCATTCAATCCGGCATACAACAACACGTTTCTCTACGTCTCGGTATCCGTCTCAAACAATCTCATAAATCTTAATAAAACAACTATTTTTATTCACCAATTCTAAATGAAACAATCAAAATTGAACCATCTAGATTCTTATATCCGGTTTAAGCAAAGAACCTAAAAACTCAAGCAATGACAGACTCGATTTCACGCAGACGGAACATATTAAAAATAAATTATACTTATTCGAAGTCCTAAGCCGTATAAGAGAAGTTTGAGAAAAGACCCTCCACTTAGCCAAGATCGGAGATTGATCGGGTAATGCTCGGGAACTGAAATGCTTCGTCAAACATCTAAGCTTTAGAGAGAGTGACTTAGCAACAAGTTAACCATAAGATCCATGATTGGTTCCTACACATGCCATGATAAAGCGTACGTTAATTATGTTTCTTGTATCACTAAACAACTAATGATACAAGTAATCTTCTCGGGACATTTACAGCTTCACATATCTAACAACTCACAGACCTTGGTAGTACGGATCCATGATAGGCGGTAATGAGATGGCGGCTCCGGCTTTGCTCGTTTCCTACTCACGTTCACGTATAAGCAAAGAACCATAAAACAGTAAGACTAGCCCGTGTCTCAAACGTGATGGGGTGGCTCCATGGTCACGAGCATAGGAAGTGACATCACGACGGTGCTCCTATGACGACAACAATGAAGAACTGTGGTGTTGTGATCGTAGCGGCGAAGATCACGGCATAGCTCTCCTGTGGTCTGTGATGACTCATGGCGTTGAGCGGTAGTGGTTGTCGGTGATTGGCGGTGGTTTACGCTTCTTCTCTGAACCAAGACAGCACACGTGGAGGGGAAGGTGATATAGTGGAGGAGATGAAGGTGGGAAGAGGTGGTGCTGAAACTCATTATCTTCCATGATCTAAAAGGAAATAGAGACTGAGCTTTAAGGAACCAATTATTTATGTACACACGGTTAGGGTTAAAGGAAATATCGATGGCTTGGTTTCTTTTCCTTTTTTTTTTAACAAATGGTTTGGTTGAGTCCAAATTAATTAAAGAGAAAATCAAACCAACTGGTTAAGAAAACCGGGTCGTTACAGGTACGTGGAAGTGGAACAAAGAGAAAGAGAAGCGGACCAAATAAATAGATTGTGTTATGAACCAGATTGTGGATGACTTATAACCAAGAGATTATGATTTGTAATTTTTTCATTTATCAATGACGGTGTAATCTCCTATATAAGGAACATCTATATTATGAATAAAGATAAACTTTTCCATTACTTTTATAACACGTTATCAGCACGAAACTCTAAATTCCTAAGCTAATACCCAAATCGAAAAACCCTAAAACTCTAACCCTAGCCGGCGATCCGACGAACCTGAAACCCCGATCGCGTCTCTTGTTCCCGCATATGTTCCAGCTCGCGTCCCCGATCAGCTTCAGCCTAAAGCGTTCCTGATCCTAGCTCAGACGTTCGCGATCCGAGAGTAGCTCTAGCACGCGACCTCTTCCTTGTTCGCGACAGTTAAGATTGTATGCTAAGTTCGATTAAATTGATTGATCTGATTATATGTTTTTGAGGTTTGATGAATTCGGATACTAGATAAATTATTTACACATGGTTTATGCTAAATACCAATCAGCAGCCTTGAAACTGATTCATTGAAATTCATGCTTGAAATCTATATTCTAGTATTGCTAAAATCAGTTTTGAAACTGATTGAGTGATTAATAAATTTTTTTACTAGTCTTGCTAAAATCTATTGATTGTTAAACCGTAATTGCATGATTAATTGAATCTGTTTTTGCTAGTCTTCATAAACCATAATATTATGAGCACATAGAAATAGTATTGCTGAGACTTGCTAGAAATTGACTGATTGATTAAATGGCTTTAAGATTGATAGTCTCATTGTCCTCACAAGATCGAAATCTGAATTGATTGTTTTTAAGAGTAAGACCGCATGAAAATTATACATAAATATTGAGTGATATATGATTTGAAATGTCAAAAATCAACCTGGATTTTGCTGCCCTAAATCTCTCTGGAGATAATTATTTACGGTGGGCATTGGATACAAAGATTATCCTAAAGTCAAAAAGACTTAGTGAATATATCATAGAAGGCAATAATGCCAATGAGAAAGATTGATACATGGCAATATTAATTATTAGCCATCATCTTATTAAGTGTCTCAAAGATCAGTATCTGACTATAGAGAATCCTCTAGACCTTTGGACAGAGTTAAAAATCGAGATATGATCACCAAAGAACGGTGTTATTACCAAAGGC
>NC_027752.1:9125539-9125815 GCF_000695525.1 Brassica oleracea var. oleracea
GATGAATTCGGATGCTAGATAAATTATTTACACATGGTTTATGCTAAATACCAATCAGCAGCCTTGAAACTGATTCATTGAAATTCATGCTTGAAATCTATATTCTATATTTCAAGATAATGCTTTTGAAACTGATTGAGTGATTAATAAAGCTTTTTACTAGTCTTGCTAAAATCCATTGATTGTTAAACCCTAATTGCATGATTAATTGAATCTGTTATTGCTAGTCTTGATAAACTATAATATTATGAGCACATAGAAATAGTATTGCTGAGA
>NC_027752.1:9126423-9128308 GCF_000695525.1 Brassica oleracea var. oleracea
GAATATGAGACTTATGATTGCCTAAAAGAATCAAGTTGATAATCTGATTTCAACATCAAACTTGTGTAATTGCTTTGCTTGTATGATTTCTCTGATTTTTATCTCCTTGAATTTATTTATATTACATTGTCTGCTTAGATTAAATGAATGAATGATTTTTCTATATGAGTACACTGAAAAACGCCAATATAAGTACTAAAACAGGTATCGCCAGTCTAAAAGAAGACTATGGCTAGGCTAATATATTATTGTTTAAGGGTATGCATATAAAAATCAGTGATGCCTTATACTCCCCCAGCTCTAAGAGCAAAAGCAGCCTATTGAGTTTTAAAGATATAAGAATGAATGGTTTCCATATTGAAACAATGGGCGAAGGAAACAAAGAGTTCCTTCAGATATATGTATAAAATCGCCCAAGGCCATAATATGACCTAAAGACTATACAAGCATTCTCTAATGACCTAGACTATGCATAGATCAGTATGATAGAGGCTAAAAGCCTACGAAAATATACATTTTATGGCACGACCGGATTGGCCATCCTGGTCCAAACATGATACGAAAATTAATATTCAAAAGGCACACATTAAAAGATAAGAAAAGTTATCCCAAATATATGTTGGATATGATTCTCCCACAATAATAAAGTACTTTGAGCCAACTATGGGTGATTATATTTAAGGCCAGGTACACAGATTATTTTAAGACCAGGAGGAGAAAAATAATAAAGCTGGTAAAAGAATGGTAAAAGAAATAGAATGGAATCAACCATCAATGTCTTGGCAGGATCCTCGGACTAAAGAATGTGAAATAGACGTCCAAAGATTATACATTTACAAAGCTAGCTAATCAAATGCCAGACACATTTGTTGACCCGAAAAAGAATGACTAAGTCATATATAAACCAGATTGTAAAGCACCAACGAATTTGATGTCCAAGAAGAGACACAGTCAAGTTGCTGTAGAGTCTAGACAACATATGAAACGTGGTAGACCAATAGGTTCCAAAAGATAAGAATCCTCGGAAACAAAAGAAAGNNNTCAAAATCCAAATTCGAGGTTACTAAGGAAACCATCCCAGATATGGAGATAAGGCCGGCCGGCTCTAAGGTACAGATTCCAAACAATGTAGCTTGGGACGCCAAGCTGTAAAGTATTAAAGGTCCTGATAATAATGGATCTCAATCGATTATATCATGTCTGGAACATAATTGAACCAATAAGGAATGTCGACATAAGATGATTTATTTGCATACAAGGTAGCACTTGAATTTATGAATATAAGCGAGGATCATGAATCTACGTCAATATAAGAGTACGCACTCGTTAAACAGATTGGATTGAATGGAAACGTGGGGTTAAATAGTTTAAGGAAGAAAGACGTATTTGGCCATATGATTAAGACGTCATATGATGTTAAAACCAGTGGATATAAATGGGTCTTGTGAGGAATAGAAATCGTGAGATATAAAGCTGATGTTGCACAAGGATTCTCACAAAGACCAGTAATAGATTATGAGGAGACATACTCCCATGTGGTGGATGCAACTACTTTTAGATTTCTCATAAGTCTGGCTATATAAGAGAGAAAATTAGACTTGCAGCAAGTTGATGTAGTGACTGCATATTTATATGGTCCACTGGATAATGAAAGTACTAGAGGGTATTGAGCTGAAAGTACAGCAAGTTCTCCAGAACAGTATTGATAATCATCAAAGTATATGATCTGAATATTCTCCGGCGATTTTCTTCTTTCGACTGCTTGCCGTTTGAGAAGAGTTAAGCAACGCGACGTTTTAAATAAATAGTGTAAAGCGACATGGTGTTCAGAGAAACTGCCATGGAAAACAAAGTTTTGTTTGGGATTACAGCTTGTATACATTAA
>NC_027752.1:9128390-9130423 GCF_000695525.1 Brassica oleracea var. oleracea
CCAGTCTCACCCATTATCTAGTACATGGGCGTGAGATCACTTGTTTTGGACACTGATTCATTCAGTCCAAAGGTGGACGATAAAGAATTTCATTTAGTCCTAAGATGGACGACGAAGAAATCTTGTTTTAGATACTGATCTGTTTGGTCCATAAGAAGAACGATGAAGAAGCCTTTGATTTTTGGTTTATTTTATACTAACCAGTCCAAAGAGTGGTTATTTGGTTTTGTTGATTTGTTTTCAGACAGGTTATGTTTTACACATGGTGATACACGCATATCACAGCAACATCATCCAAGATTTCGTGTGTGTATTTGAGGTCGATGACTCAATATGTTCGATCAGATTGTGGCATGGCCGATGGTAAAGAAGAACCAACTATCATGTTCGAGGACGAAGCATATTCTGCCCAAGATCTGCATCACCCACATATTGAAGAAAATTGGAGAGGTCCAAGGGACCTTCAGTAATGTCCAAATCAGGGGGAGTAATGTGTGTTGTACTCTTTTTCCTTTACCATGGTTTTGTCCCAATTGGGTTTTCCTGGTAAGGTTTTAATGAGGCAACATTAAAGCACATTACAAGCTCTAAATGGTTATGGCATCCAAGGAGAGTGTTATGAATCAGATTGTGGATGACTCATAACCAAGAGATTATGATTTGTAATCTTTCCATTTATCTACGACGGTGTAATCTTCTATATAAGGAACCTTTATGTTATGAATAAAGATAGACTTTTTTTTTTACTTTTATAACAGATTGGTATTTATTATTATGCTTATTGTTCAGTAATAAATAGGTTGAAAGATTGGCTTTAAATAGATTTTCGATTCCAACGAATGCGTATCACACATTCAAGTATAACTTGCCTTGACGTCGGCTGGAAAGTATGGCAGTGGCTAGGCCTCGGACTTATTATCCGAGATCCGGATTTGATCCGAGATCCGCTCCGAAAATAAGATATCTGGGGTGGCTGGATCCGAATCCGAATAGTAAAATCTTGGATCCGTGCAAACCGAATCCGGATCCGGATATCTTAATTTTTAGGTCCGGATATCCTGATCCGGATCCATATTTTTAAAATACATTAAATTTGTAAATTTTATCAATATTTATATTTGATATATTAATATTTATACATGAATTAATCTTATAATATTATATTTTAGTTTTTACAATATTATAAACATATATAAATATATTTATAAATATTTAATTTATGTATTATATTAAAAAAATTAGTATTTTTTGTTAAAAAAATTATTTTTAATTATTTTGACGGATCCGGATCCGGATATCCGCGGATAATAGAATATCGAGACGGATATCCGAAACCTGGATATCCGGAAACCACGAATCTGAATCCAGATATTAAATCCACAGATCCGACGGATCCGGATCCGGATCCGGATACCCTAAATTTCCTGGATATACGGATCCGTCCCAGGGTCAGCAGTGGCAACATCAATGATCTTTCCAGTATCATATTATTATTTTTCGTTTGGAATAATAATACAAATAACCTTGGAATTTTGCAATAAAAAACTGCTTGTTTTTCTTCATATTACTTTTCTTAAGGGAACACAACTTATCAACAGACAAATACAGTGGACATATTCAACTACTTGTTTAACTAAACATAAAGTTTTTTTTTATAAATCCTACCGGCTGATCCGGTCGGCCTCAAAAAGAACACATCTATATTATTAAAAGAGAAGTACCTATTTGAAAATGTTCTTATTTCATTAATTAAACTCCTTATTTTTTTGCTTGTCTTTTTCAGTTGCATTTATGAAATATCCTAAAATGAATAAGAAATATCTTAAAACGAATAAAACTGCCTAATTTATTACTTGTCTTTTCAGTTACATTAATGAAATATGCTTAAATGAATTTAAACTTCCTATTTTATTGTTTTTTCTTTTTCAGTTACCTTAATGAATATCCTTAAATAAATTTGGACATAATGTCATTTAATCAACAAAAAAAACTCATGAGTTATCCTTACGTGCATAATTTTAATAATGGAGATT
>NC_027752.1:9130472-9138392 GCF_000695525.1 Brassica oleracea var. oleracea
TAAATTGTTAGAAATAAAATTTTAGCATAATATAACTCAGTTGTCATTTGTTAAATTTATGGTTTTTATTTATAATTTTTATAATTTAATTATAATATTTTAATTTTATATTTGAAAGAGAAATGAATTTTCTTTCAAACTATATTTTTGTAAATTTATTTTTTTTAAAAATAATCAATTTAAATTGTTATTATCATTGAATATAATTATTTCTGACATAATTTGAGTTTTCGTTTACATCAAAACTTATCATATTTTAGGATAATTTTAATTTAAAATGTAATTTTCATATTTTTCAAACATATTCTAAAAATATTTTTTAAATATTTTGTTATAATTAAAAAAAAATATTGAGTTGCATTTCAAATAAAAAGGTAAAAATATTAAAAATATTCTAATTAAAATATGTAAAATTTAATATAGTTTTAAGGAAATGGTCAAAATAAAAAAAATTACATATAACAAAAATTATTTTGTTAACTGGGCGGATCATTATTTATATGATATCGCAAACGAAAGAAAAATTTATTTTTTTACAATTATCTAATTAACTATGTATACTCATTTTTTTTATATTTGGTTATATGATATCACACATTCGTAAAAAAATAGATAATTTAAGATGCAAAAAAAAAATATTTACTTAATGAATATAATATGAATGAATTTTACAAAAACATCATTTAATAAAATAAATAATTAAAAACTGAAAATTCATATCCGCACTGGCGCGCGGATCAGAATCTAGTTTAGTGTTAAAAGAGTGAACTGAAATACCACACTGCCTGACCCGAATTTGGAATACTTTCCGATTAATGTTACGGGGTGAACCGATCATCTGTTACGATCCATCATGTAAACTATTTGGGCCGAAGCACAAATCCAAACCGGCTAAGTGAACTAAACATAAAGTTGATATACGAAACGTTCTAGATAAATTATATTATCTATATTGTTAATTTAGCCTGGTAGTAAAAGTCATAAATTTCAAGACCGAAAGGGAAAGTACCAACAAAGATAAAAGGCTACTATGAACATGCTTACCAAGATTTGATTACTCTTTGAAAGTAAATTGGATAAACTGAATGAGTGGATGTATATGCTTTTTTGTAACAGTGTGAACATCTATAAATTAATACTTGATATATTAATAATCTTTATAAATTAATAAATTTTTTCGGTCCCAACTTGGGTTGTTTCTAAATTTGACATAAATAGATAAAATAATAAGATAATACTTTAAAAAAAAATCTATGTAAATATGTGGTCCTATTAAAATTATAAATTAATAATTTATACGTATAAATATTTTATATAAATAAGAACCTATTATTATATTGTTTGTTTTATATTCACAATGAAATTATCTTTATATTTTCTTAACACTTGATATATTTTTGATGAGATTTAGTAATATTATATATAAAACCATATTTAAGTTCTATGAAATATATATTATATACACAAAATAATATAATGAAATTAATATAAATGTCAAATTTGAAAAAATAGCAATTAATGTCTATACACTAAATCATATTTATTTTTTTATCTTAGAATAAATATATTTTAAAATAGAAAATCTAAATATAGAAACTTTTGTAAATTAATCTCTTTATAAATTAATAAAATTTCAAAGTTCTAATATTATTAATTGATAGAAGTTCTACAGTATATGTTTTTTTTTGTAACACTCTGACTATGTATATGCTTACCAAGATTTAAACGATCAAAAGGTCAAGATGGCCGAGTTGGTCTAAGGCCTTCTTCGAAATATTGGGCCGGTCCAGTTAATCGAAATTATAAGGATATGTTTTTTTTTTTATCGTAAACTAGGATGAGATCCACGCTTTGTGTGGGGTGAGATGAGTATAAATATTATATATCAAAAGTATGGTCGTTCAATTTAAATTTTGGTCCGATCTTAGTTCAATTTTTGGTATTTTGGTTTATGACAATTAGATACCATATTAAAACCATATCTATTTTGGTTTGGTTTGGTTTATATACTATCGGTTTTAGGTCAATTCAATTTTATATCAAAAACTTAAACTATATTTATCTTTTATAACATCTTTTCAATTTACTTTTGTATGATTAAAATTTGAATTTATACAGTACTATAATTTTTAAATAGAATGTTTTTTCTATTTTATTTGTCTGTCATGTTTCTCTAATTTCTATTCCATAATTGTTATTTTTGTATTTGGCAAACAATTTAGTTCAAAATGTGGAATACAAGATTGGCTGGAAATACAAAGTTTCTGCAGTTTCTTCGAGTCAACCCAATAAAACAGCATACATATAAGAGCCGAGTTGGATTGATTGCTATTCTGGGTTTGTACTACTTCCCGGACAACAACCGTTACAGATTAGTAGTAAACAAACTATAAGGTTGTTCTATACATTAGATCCTATCTAATTATCTATATATATAGAGCCACGTTAGGAGTTTGAATAGATCCAGAAACGTTAACATTATGTTGAAATAACTATGGAAAATTTTGAAGAAAGATGTCTGCAGACAATTGCAAAGCTAGGCTATGAGAAGAAAACGAATAAAGTTTCAAAGCTAAGCAATGAGAGGACAACAAAAAAAAGTTGCGCTAGTGTGTTGGTATTATGGAATAAATTAGTTCGTCGCCGTTTATTATATAGCTAAATGGTGATTCAAAAAAGGAATTATCGTATATTGAATATTTATGATCTATGTATCGAGAATATATTTATGTAATCAAATTATTATTTTGTAATATACTTAGAAGAATAACTAAGGGAAATACCGTATATACAATATCAAACAAGTAATAAAAAGAGAATATGCTCGAATAAGAGATTGTCCATGTCAGCCAATTAAATCAACCTATAAGAGAAATCATTTCTGCCATGTCATCTATGCTTAGCCAATTCTCAAAAAAAAATCGGGCCTCGTGCTTTTGGGATCTTGGATCTTCGGAAATCAATTCTATGTGCCTCATATACGGCCCAGGTGAAAAACACTTGACAAACCATAATCCTCTAAAACATCGGTCTACTAACTCATTCCATTCAATTGTTTTCTCAGTTTCATCTTCTTCCATCTCCGTTACCCATCCTCCTCTGCAATTAATCGTTTCCTTTCACCTCCCTCTCTTCATTCTTTATAAACTCTTTCTTCTTAGCTTACTACAAATCTAAACTCGAAAACCTCCTCTCAGTAAACTTAAGCCATGGCGATGAAACCCAACTGAAAACATACTGCAATTACCAAAGGTATAGTTTTAGTAGATTAAGGGTTTCATTGCTCTCTTTCTTCGACCTTTCAACCATGCCGTCTTCGCTGATTTTAACATGCAAACTGACGATTTGTTTTCTTAAGAGAAGAAGGAGCCAGTGCGCCGTAGGATGGAGCAGACGGTGGCGTGGATGAGGATGGCGGCTTTGGTGCGTCGTAGGGCACAGCGTAAGGAGAGGAAGTTGATGACCGTACGGTGGATTGTTTCCGCCGGAGGAGTAAGGTAGCTGAGGAGGTGGCTGTTGATTTCCACAACTGTAACAGTAACCTGACATCGCTGGAAACGAAAAGGTAAACAATTTTCAAAAGAGATCGAAGAAGAGGATGGTTTAGCCTTAAAGCTCTATTTCTTTTAGTTTTTGATAGACTTTTTTTTTTTGTTTCTACATGACTTAGAAGAAAGAAGCAAAGAATGAAGCTTTCAGGAAGTATTTAGAGTTCAGTGGAGTTATTGATTCTCTCACCAAAGGTATTGTTTCTTTTTGTACATTAGACCATTACTAAAACATACTGCAACAGTTTCCGTATCAAATAGATATTTGGTATAAAGTCATTTTTATACATATGAATTTACGTTTTTATACATATGAACTTCGTAAATAATTCTTTTTTTTGGCCAGAGGGGACATAGACAACATGGGAGCAGAAATAAATGTTACCCTCATCTCAGAGGCTAGGGGTTCCTCGACGATTCTTTGGTGTGGTAAGATATTTTTCTTTAAAAGTTACATGGAGTCACTGTAGTTGGAATCACATTATTATTTCCTAAAGTTAGATGCTTATGTCGTCATTACATATGTTTCTTTTAAATTAATAACCTCTTACTTTTCATCCCTAAAGCTTAGAATCTGGGCCTTTCGAAGATATTCAGAATCGGATACATGATGCGGTGGAGGAATTTGCAATAACAGGTAATTGCTACATTAGCACTTATTTTTAAGCATCTGACACTATTTTGGTAGCGTATATAAGTTAAAAGATAGTGAATTATTTCCGAACATTTGTAGCCAATAATGACTTAGACGATCTCATACAAGAAAGGAAATGCCAACTTGGACTTTTCAGGTGGCTCTTATATCTATGTCTCTGGAAAGACATGTTTCTTAGCTGGAACAGAGGATGTGCACTTAGGTTATAAATTATAGGACTGGGCCGAGGGATAGGCCGCAACTTTGGGTTTGGAGGATTGCAAGGAGAATGTTGACAGAGATGGTGGCGATGACATAAGATGAAATGGCGGTAAAGAGAAGAAACATGTGGTGTTGGACTCCAACAAAAGTTAACTATTTTAGGATGTTTTTTTAACCAGTATTCCACTTCTGAGCAGCCACTAATCGATATGTGTAAAAGCGAAATCGTAGTCGTGTGTATGTGAAAGAGAAAAAAATAAGCAGTTGAAGAATAAGGTGGAAAATAAGGGATACTTTTATGCAACGATTGTTATTTTCAGATCAGCTTTCTCTATTTGTAGCGGAGAATATAAAGATAAATAAGTTTTGCAATAGTGGTCATTTTTACTGTAATTTCCCAAGTGTACGAGTTGTTGTGTGTAGAGAAACAAACATTCGTTGTCATCATCGTATGAGTTTTTATTTTTGATCAGAAAAAGAGAGAAAATAACATTCGAGGTCATCATTGTGAAATCCAATTACGATTTCTCTTCTGTTTGTGGGGATTGTTATGAAACTAGGGTATGCTTCTGATTTTCATAGCTCTCTTTATATCTTTAAAAAATCATTCTAAGCTTCAAATCAAGAAACACTGCAGTTTTGGTGTGTATAATTGTTTGCTTGGTGACATATTCTTTGATTGTTTTGGGCTGGAATATAAACCCAACATATTGTTTTGTTCCATTTAATTATGTAATTATATATATGTTTTACGATGTTATCGTTGCTACTATGTGGAAACTAAGAAGATATTTGATTAGATAGGAATTATATACTTTCATTCAATAAAGCCAACACTAGAAAGACTAAAGGATTTAGTTATTTCTTTAAGAAAAAAAACAATTTTCAGAAAACATTTATACGCAGTCTAGTTCATCTTATTTTCAGATTATTAATGGTTACACTACATTTAATTTATTTTGGTTAAATTATGTTTGGTTCACTCAAAGTAAATTATTTAATAAGATAGGGTATAAAACTCAAGTAAAATTATGTTAGAAATATAATACTTTATTAATTTATAACACTATTAATCTATAATATATTTTCAAATAGTATAAGCAAAATTTTCAACAATTTTTATTATTAAAAAGTACAAGAAATTTTTAATAGAAATTAAAAATCTAATATAAAATGAAACAAATATATATTATAAAACATCATTTGTTGTTACATAATACATACTAAGACAATATTGAAACTATTTATATATTACTTTAAATTAGAAATTTTTATCATTTTATCACATTACATTTGATTTTCAATTGATCTAGTTTGGAAGTAGGTGTATTAATTTATTATCGTGAGAAATTAGTTATTGTAATAATATTAAAATCTGATACTCTTAGAAATAAGAGAAATATTAGTTATTCTTACTTTAATTTTTTTTCAAATATATCAAATTGAAACAGAAATCAAATAGAAATATAAATCATTACATTTTCTTTAATTTTCTGATTTAATAATTTTGTGTTCTTTAACAAAACAATTTTAGTGATTTTTCACCTAAAACCAACAAAATTTAACAAAGTTTAAAATATAATTTTAGAATAAAAAGAGATAATATTTATTATTTTCAATATAAATTAAAATTTTAAATATTTTATAAAATTAAAATACAATGCACTTAAACATAAAATAGTTTTAGTGTAAACTCATCCGCCTGTAGGACGGGCCAACCCCTAGTATATAATAATAACAGCGTAAAATCGAGAATATTACCTTAATATAATCATATCTCTGATATAATCATATCTCTGATATAATCATATCCCTGTCCAAGGTATATATAAAAGCTTGAAGGTTGATTTAGAACCTATTAATTAGAATTAAGTGATTCTCGAGATAAGTCTACAAAGTCACAATTAATTAGATTCATATTCTCCTTTATTGAACTTTTTCATCACGTTATTACTCCAAAAATAATCTAACTAATGCTAACAAAATATTCGTTAATATTGATAAGTTCTTTTGCATTTAGAAACACAATAACTTCGAAATATTTTGTTCCTCAAATATAATAAATATCTCAGAAAATATACAGTATAATATATGTCATATTTAATTTAATATACAATATAGTATATATAAACCCAAAACATTTTGCACGGTGAGAAATATATGTGCATTTATAAAGAGAAAGATTGGTACATATAATTACAACACTCCATTAAAAAGTTTGGCATACTATAACCCCTTATTTTGGTAGCCTAAGATTGGTAAATGTAAATAGAACATAAACATAAAAACTTTGGCACAATATAACCCCCATGTATTCGTATAATTGGAGAATTGTAATTGAGACATAATAAGAAACGTGCAGAAGTTTCTATGTACATATAGTTAGAACATAAACCTAGTGAGCTATATCACAATACTAAAAGGAGAATAAGAGTTTCAATTAGACTGTGCACGTATTCAAATTAAATCAACCTATCACAAGTTGCCATGTCAGCATCATTGTCAAGTTACCTTTCGTCTCCGTTATCTTCCTTCAGCCGGCAAAACCTAAAGACACCGGTTAAAAATCCGATCTATCTTCCACGTCCTATTTTGTCTTCCATCTATTACTGCTTCATTAATGTGAATAACCTCACAATTTCACTACCGCATTCACTTTCCTCCCTCTCTCCCTTTTCTATATATAATCGATTGGATGATCGCCTTTAAACCATTGGATCATTGTCCGTTTCAGTATGCCCCTGATTTTCAGAAATACCTTTCTTCTCTTCTGAGCAGCATATCTGACGTCAGAGATGTGGGCGAAGCTCTCAAACGATTTACATCTATTCAGATCCAACGGCTGCGGAAACGTTTGCATTGAAAAAAGTTCTTCCTGTAGAAAAAGGTAGTATGTGGTTAAACAGTTTACTCTTTCCTTATATTCTAAACTAAAACTTAAGTATCTAACATAAGACAGTATGTGGTTCGCCTTTGTTTTGTTGCAGTCAGCAGCTGGGGCTGAGACAGTAGGATCTCTTTCATGTTGATCATACAAGGTATTTTGCTAGCCTCAAATTTTATATTTTCCTGAGAATAAATGGAGTATGAAAAGAAATTAACCAATCCCTAACACTTATAATCAACTCCACTATCTCCTTCTCTTTTCTTAACCAACTCAACTCACTTTTACCATATCATTGAAGCTTGCGATATAGAGCTCGAAAACAAAGCCAAAGAAGTGGCAGAGCTGAAAACAGAGAGGCTGACCTAGAGAGAATTTCGAGGCTGAAACATGCAGAGGCAGACATATCCTCATCTAAAAGACAACGAAGCAAAGCGGAGGCATATTGGTGGATCATTTGTAACATCAGTATTTGATTTGCTAAGGCCATCGTAAGTTTATTATTACCTACTTCACCTTATCTTTTAAGAGTTACACATATTTTTATTTCTTTCTCAAGAGAAACAGATGCTTATCATTCATTGTTCCTAATATTGACCACTCTCTTTTCTTTTTCTTTGTTTCAGGTATGT